>NW_026062021.1:1001599-1335466 GCF_023897955.1 Schistocerca gregaria | reverse complement strand
ACACTAGATCGCGTGTTTAGTGTCTCCGCATACCGCAGCACGCGCCAAAGCTTTACAGACGATAAGTACAACCGTTTCAGAGAGAAGAGCAGCCAATGTGACGATCTGGCTTTAAGTCGATTCGATAACAAATGACGAAAACGGACGGATTTCTCAGGTTTTTACTACATATGAACACTTTTCACATTGTCCCGTGCAACTCGGCTGCTAGTCCTCCTTTCATGCAGAATCTTAAGGTCCTAGCTCATGTCCAAGGCATCAAAGCCAGCTAAAAATTCAATAATCGATACCTAAAACTTGAATTGTACTACTTCTTACTGGCTATTACATCAACTTAGAAGCTTCATCTGTGTTCTACTATGGTGCTTTTAGTGTCTCCGCATACCGCAGCACGCGACATTGCTTTGAAGACGATAAGTACAACCGTTTCAGAGAGAAGAGCGGCCAATGTGACGATCTGGCTTTAAGTCGATTCGATAACAAATGACGAAAACGGACGGATTTCTCAGGTTTTTACTACATATGAATACTTTTCACATTCTCCCCGTGCAACTCGGCTTCTAGTCCTCCTTTAATGCAGAATCTTAAGGTCCTAGCTCATCTCCAAGGCACCAAAGCCAGCTAAAAAGTCAATAATCGATACCTAAAACTTGAATTGTACTACATCTTACTGGCTATTACATCAACTTAGAAGCTTCATCTGTGTTTCTACCATGGTGCTTTTAGTGTCTCCGCACACCGCAGTACGCGACATAGCTTTGCAGACGATAAGTACAACCGTTTCAGAGAAAAGAGGGGCCAATGTGACGATCTGGCTTTAAGTCGATTCGATAACAAATGACGAAAACGGACGGATTTCTCAGGTTTTTAATACATATGAACACTTTTCACATTCTCCCCCGTGCAACTCGGCTGCTAGTCCTCCTTTCATGCAGAATCTTAAGGTCCTAGCTCATGTCCAAGGCACCAAAGCCAGCTAAAAAGTCAATAATCAGTACCTAAAACTTGAATTGTACTACTTCTTACTGGCTATTACATCATCTTAGAAGCTTCATCTGTGTTCTACTATGGTGCTTTTAGTGACTCCGTATACCGCAGCACGCGAGAAAGCTTTCCAGACGATAAGTGCAACCGTTTCAGAGAGAAGAGCGGCCAATGTGACGATCTGGCTTTAAGGCGATTCGATAACAAATGACGAAAACGGACGGATTTCTCAGCTTTTTACTACATATGAACACTTTTCACACTCTCCCATCCAACGCGGCTGCTAGTCCTCCTTTCATGCAGAATCTTAAGGTCCTAGCTCATGTCCAAGGCACCAAAGCCAGCTAAAAAATCAATAATCGATACCTAAAACTTGAATTGTACTACTTCTTACTGGCTATTACATCATCATAGAAGCTTCATCTGTGTTCTACTATGGTGCTTTTAGTGTCTCCGCATACCGCAGCACGCGACATAGCTTTGCAGACGATAAGTACAACCGTTTCAGAGAAAAGAGCGGCCAATGTGACGATCTGGCTTTAAGTCGATTCGATAAGAAATGACGAAAACGGACGGATTTCTCAGGTTTTTACTACATATGAACACCTTTCACATTCTCCCGTGCAACTCGGCTGCTAGTCCTCCTTCCATGCAGAATCTTAAGGTCCTAGCTCATGTCCAAGGCACCAAAGCCAGCTAAAAAATCAATAATCGATACCTAAAACTTGAATTGTACTACTTTTTACTGGTTATTACATCAAATTAGAAGCATCATCTGTGTTCAATTGTGGTGGTTTTAGTGTCTCCGCCTACCGCAGCATACGACATAGCTTTGCAGACGATAAGTACGACCGTTTCAGAGAGAAGAGCGGCCAATGTGACGATCTGGCTTTAAGTCGATTCGATAACAAATGACGAAACCGGACGGATTTCTCAGGTTTTTACTACATATGAACACTTTTCACATTGTCCCGTGCAACTCGGCTGCTAGTCCTCCTTTTGATGCAGAATCTTAAGGTCCTAGCTCATGTCCAAGGCACCAAAGCCAGCTAAAAAAATCAATAATCGATACCTAAAATTTGAATTGTACTACTTTTTGTTGGCTATTACATCAACTTAGAAGCTTCATCTGTGTTCTACTATGGTGCTTTTAGTGATCCGCATACCGCAGCACGCGACATAGCTTTGCAGACGATAAGTACAACCGTTTCAGAGAGAAGAGCGGCCAATGTGACGATCTGGCTTTAAGTCGATTCGATAACAAATGACGAAAACGGACGGATTTCTCAGGTTTTTACTACATATCAACACTTTTCACATTCTCCCCGTGCAACTCGGCTGCTCGTCCCCCCTTTCATGCAGAATCTTAAGGTCTTAGCTCATGTCCAAGGCACCAAAGCCAGCTAAAAAGTCAATAATCGATACCTAAAACTTGAATTGTACTACTTCTTACTGGCTATTACATCAACTTAGAAGCTTCATCTGTGTTCTACCCATGGTGCTTTTAGTGTCTCCGCACACCGCAGCACGCGACATAGCTTTGCAGACGATAAGTACAACCGTTTAAGAGAAAAGAGGGGCCAATGTGACGATCTGGCTTTAAGTCGATTCGATAACAAATGACGAAAACGGACGGATTTCTCAGGTTTTTACTACATATGAACACTTTTCACATTCTCCCCGTGCAACACGGCTGCTAGTCCTCCTTTCATGCAGAATCTTAAGGTCCTAGCTCATGTCCAAGGCACCAAAGCCAGCTAAAAAGTCAATAATCGATACCTAAAACTGGAATTGTACTACTTCTTACTGGCTATCACATCAACTTAGAAGCTTCATCTGTGTTCTACTATGGAGCTTTTAGTGTCTCCGCATACCGCAGCACGCGACATAGCTTTGAAGACGATAAGTACAACCGTTTCAGACAGAAGAGCGGCCAATGTGACGATCTGGCTTTAAGTCGATTCGATAACAAATGACGAAAACGGACGGATTTCTCAGGTTTTTACTACCTATGAACACTTTTCACATTGTCCCCGTGCAACTCGGCTGCTAGTCCTCCTTTTGATGCAGAATCTTAAGGTCTTAGCTCATGTCCAAGGCACCAATGCCAGCTAAAGAATCAATAATCGATACCTAAAACTTGAATTGTACTACTTCTTACTGGCTATTACATCAACTTAGAAGCTTCATCTGTGTTCTACTATGGTGCTTTTAGTGTCTCCGCATACCGCAGCACGCGACATAGCTTTGAAGACGATAAGTACAACCGTTTCAGAGGGAAGAGCGGCCAATGTGACGATCTGGCTTTAAGTCGATTCGATAACAAATGACGAAAACGGACGGATTTCTCAGGTTTTTACTACATATGAATACTTTTCACATTCTCCCGTGCAACTAGGCTGCTAGTCCTCCTTTAATGCAGAATCTTAAGGTCCTAGCTCATGTCCAAGGCACCAAAGCCAGCTGAAAAGTCAATAATCGATACCTAAAACTTGAATTGTACTACTTCTTACTGGCTATTACATCAACTTAGAAGCTTCATCTGTGTTCTACTATGGTGCTTTTAGTGTCTCCGCCTACCGCAGCATACGACATAGCTTTGCAGACGATAAGTACAACCGTTTCAGAGAGAAGAGCGGCCAATGTGACGATCTGGCTTTAAGTCGATTCGATAACAAATGACGAAAACGGACGGATTTCTCAGGTTTTTAATACATATGAACACTTTTCACATTCTCCCGTGCAACTCGGCTGCTAGTCCTCCTTTCATGCAGAATCTTAAGGTCCTAGCTCATGTCCAAGGCACCAAAGCCAGCTAAAAAGTCAATAATCAGTACCTAAAACTTGAATTGTACTACTTCTTACTGGCTATTACATCATCTTAGAAGCTTCATCTGTGTTCTACTATGGTGCTTTTAGTGACTCCGTATACCGCAGCACGCGAGAAAGCTTTCCAGACGATAAGTGCAACCGTTTCAGAGAGAAGAGCGGCCAATGTGACGATCTGGCTTTAAGGCGATTCGATAACAAATGACGAAAACGGACGGATTTCTCAGCTTTTTACTACATATGAACACTTTTCACACTCTCCCATCCAACGCGGCTGCTAGTCCTCCTTTCATGCAGAATCTTACGGTCCTAGCTTATGTCCAAGGCACCAAAGCCAGCTAAAAAATCAATAATCGATACCTAAAACTTGAATTGTACTACTTCTTACTGGCTATTACATCATCATAGAAGCTTCATCTGTGTTCTACTATGGTGCTTTTAGTGTCTCCGCATACCGCAGCACGCGACATAGCTTTGCAGACGATAAGTACAACCGTTTCAGAGAAAAGAGGCGGCCAATGTGACGATCTGGCTTTAAGTCGATTCGATAACAAATGACGAAAACGGACGGATTTCTCAGGTTTTTACTACATATGAACACCTTTCACATTCTCCCCGTGCAACTCGGCTGCTAGTCCTCCTTTCATGCAGAATCTTAAGGTCCTAGCTCATGTCCAAGGCACCAAAGCCAGCTAAAAAATCAATAATCGATACCTAAAACTTGAATTGTACTACTTTTTACTGGTTATTACATCAAATTAGAAGCATCATCTGTGTTCAATTGTGGTGGTTTTAGTGTCTCCGCCTACCGCAGCATACGACATAGCTTTGCAGACGATAAGTACGACCGTTTCAGAGAGAAGAGCGGCCAATGTGACGATCTGGCTTTAAGTCGATTCGATAACAAATGACGAAACCGGACGGATTTCTCAGGTTTTTACTACATATGAACACTTTTCACATTGTCCCGTGCAACTCGGCTGCTAGTCCTCCTTTTGATGCAGAATCTTAAGGTCCTAGCTCATGTCCAAGGCACCAAAGCCAGCTAAAAAATCAATAATCGATACCTAAAATTTGAATTGTACTACTTTTTATTGGCTATTACATCAACTTAGAAGCTTCATCTGTGTTCTACTATGGTGCTTTTAGTGATCCGCATACCGCAGCACGCGACATAGCTTTGCAGACGATAAGTACAACCGTTTCAGAGAGAAGAGCGGCCAATGTGACGATCTGGCTTTAAGTCGATTCGATAACAAATGACGAAAACGGACGGATTTCTCAGGTTTTTACTACATATCAACACTTTTCACATTCTCCCCGTGCAACTCGGCTGCTCGTCCCCCCTTTCATGCAGAATCTTAAGGTCTTAGCTCATGTCCAAGGCACCAAAGCCAGCTAAAAAGTCAATAATCGATACCTAAAACTTGAATTGTACTACTTCTTACTGGCTATTACATCAACTTAGAAGCTTCATCTGTGTTCTACCATGGTGCTTTTAGTGTCTCCGCACACCGCAGCACGCGACATAGCTTTGCAGACGATAAGTACAACCGTTTAAGAGAAAAGAGGGGCCAATGTGACGATCTGGCTTTAAGTCGATTCGATAACAAATGACGAAAACGGACGGATTTCTCAGGTTTTTACTACATATGAACACTTTTCACATTCTCCCGTGCAACACGGCTGCTAGTCCTCCTTTCATGCAGAATCTTAAGGTCCTAGCTCATGTCCAAGGCACCAAAGCCAGCTAAAAAGTCAATAATCGATACCTAAAACTGGAATTGTACTACTTCTTACTGGCTATCACATCAACTTAGAAGCTTCATCTGTGTTCTACTATGGTGCTTTTAGTGTCTCCGCATACCGCAGCACGCGACATAGCTTTGAAGACGATAAGTACACACCGTTTCAGACAGAAGAGCGGCCAATGTGACGATCTGGCTTTAAGTCGATTCGATAACAAATGACGAAAACGGACGGATTTCTCAGGTTTTTACTACCTATGAACACTTTTCACATTGTCCCGTGCAACTCGGCTGCTAGTCCTCCTTTTGATGCAGAATCTTAAGGTCTTAGCTCATGTCCAAGGCACCAATGCCAGCTAAAGAATCAATAATCGATACCTAAAACTTGAATTGTACTACTTCTTACTGGCTATTACATCAACTTAGAAGCTTCATCTGTGTTCTACTATGGTGCTTTTAGTGTCTCCGCATACCGCAGCACGCGACATAGCTTTGAAGACGATAAGTACAACCGTTTCAGAGGGAAGAGCGGCCAATGTGACGATCTGGCTTTAAGTCGATTCGATAACAAATGACGAAAACGGACGGATTTCTCAGGTTTTTACTACATATGAATACTTTTCACATTCTCCCCGTGCAACTAGGCTGCTAGTCCTCCTTTAATGCAGAATCTTAAGGTCCTAGCTCATGTCCAAGGCACCAAAGCCAGCTGAAAAGTCAATAATCGATACCTAAAACTTGAATTGTACTACTTCTTACTGGCTATTACATCAACTTAGAAGCTTCATCTGTGTTCTACTATGGTGCTTTTAGTGTCTCCGCCTACCGCAGCATACGACATAGCTTTGCAGACGATAAGTACAACCGTTTCAGAGAGAAGAGCGGCCAATGTGACGATCTGGCTTTAAGTCGATTCGATAACAAATGACGAAAACGGACGGATTTCTCAGGTTTTTACTACATATGAACACTTTTCACATTCTCCCCGTGCAACTCGGCTGCTCGTCCTCCTTTCATGCAGAATCTTAAGGTCCTAGCTCATGTCCAAGGCACCAAAGCCAGCTAAAAAGTCAGTAATCAGTACCTAAAACTTGAATTGTACTACTTCTTACTGGCTATTACATCGACTTAGAAGCTTCATCTGTGTTCTACTATGGTGATTTTATTGTCTCCGCATACCGCAGCACGCGACATAGCTTTGAAGACGATAAGTACAACCGTTTCAGAGAGAAGAGCGGCCAATGTGACGATCTGGCTTTAAGTCGATTCGATAACAAATGACGAAAACGGACGGATTTCTCAGGTTTTTTACTACATATGAATACTTTTCACATTCTCCCGTGCAACTCGGCTGCTAGTCCTCATTTAATGCTGAATCTTAAGGTCCTAGCTCATCTCCAAGGCACCAAAGCCAGCTAAAAAGTCAATAATCGATACCTAAAACTTGAATTGTACTACATCTTACTGGCTATTACATCAACTTAGAAGCTTCATCTGTGTTCTACCCATGGTGCTTTTAGTGTCTCCGCACACCGCAGTACGCGACATAGCTTTGCAGACGATAAGTACAACCGTTTCAGAGAAAAGAGGGGCCAATGTGACGATCTGGCTTTAAGTCGATTCTATAACAAACGACGAAAAAGGACGGATTTCTCAGGTTTTTACTACATATGAACACTTTTCACATTCTCCCCCGTGCAACTCGGCTGCTCGTCCCCCTTTCATGCAGAATCTTAAGGTCCTAGCTCATGTCCAAGGCACCAAAGCCAGCTAAAAAGTCAATAATCAGTACCTAAAACTTGAATTGTACTACTTCTTACTGGCTATTACATCGACTTAGAAGCTTCATCTGTGTTCTGCTATGGTGATTTTATTGTCTCCGCATACCGCAGCACGCAACATAGCTTTGAAGACGATAAGTACAACCGTTTCAGAGAGAAGAGCGGCCAATGTGACGATCGGGCTTTAAGTCGATTCGATAACAAATGACGAAAACGGACGGATTTCTCAGGTTTCTACTACATATGAACACATTTCACATTCTCCCGTGCAACGCGGCTGCTAGTCCTCCTTTCATGCAGAATCTTAAGGGCCTAGATCATGTCCAAGGCACCAAAGCCAGCTAAAAAGTCAATAATCGATACCTAAAACTTGAACTGTACTACTTCTTACTGGTTATTACATCAACTTAGAAGCTTCATCTGTGTTCTACTACGGTGCTTTTAGTTTCTCCGCATACCGCAGCACGCAACATAGTTTTGCAGACGATAAGTAAAACTGTTTCAGACAGAAGAGCGGCCAATGTGACGATCTGGCTTTAAGTCGATTCGATAACAAATGACGAAAACGGACGGATTTCTCAGGTTTTTACTACATATGAACACTTTTCACATTGTCCCCGTGCAACTCGGCTGCTAGTCCTCCTTTTGATGCAGAATCTTAAGGTCCTAGCTCATGTCCAAGGCACCACAGCCAGCTAAAAAATCAATAATCGATACCTAAAACTTGAATTGTACTACTTCTTACTGGCTAATACATCAACTTAGAAGCTTCATCTGTGTTCTACTATGGTGCTTTTAGTGTCTCCGCATACCGCAGCACGCGACATAGCTTTGAAGACGATAAGTACAACCGTTTCAGAGAGAAGAGCGGCCAATGTGACGATCTGGCTTTAAGTCGATTCGATAACAAATGACGAAAACGGACGGATTTCTCAGGTTTTTACTACATATGAACACTTTTCACATTCTCCCATCCAACGCGGCTGCTAGTCCTCCTTTCATGCAGAATCTTAAGGTCCTAGCTCATGTCCAAGGCACCAAAGCTAGCTAAAAAGTCAATAATCGATACCTAAAACTTGAATTGTACTACTTCTCACTGGCTATTACATCATCATAGAAGCTTCATCTGTGTTCTACTATGGTGCTTTTAGTGTCTCCGCATACCGCAGAACGCGACATAGCTTTGCAGACGATAAGTACAAACCGTTTCAGAGAGAAGAGCGGCCAATGTGACGATCTGGCTTTAAGTCGATTCGATAACAAATGACGAAAACGGACGGATTTCTCAGGTTTTTACTACATATGAACTCTTTTCAAATTCTCCCGTGCAACTCGGCTGCTAGTCCTCCTTTCATGCAGAATCTTAAGGTCCTAGCTCATGTCCAAGGCACCAAAGCCAGCTAAAAAGTCAATAATCAGTACCTAAAACTTGAATTGTACTACTTCTTACTGGCTATTACATCGACTTAGAAGCTTCATCTGTGTTCTACTATGGTGATTTTATTGTCTCCGCATACCGCAGCACGCGACATAGCTTTGCAGACGATAAGTACAACCGTCTCAGAGAGAAGAGCGGCCAATGTGACGATCGGGCTTTAAGTCGATTCGATAACAAATGACGAAAACGGACGGATTTTTCAGGTTTCTACTACATATGAACACATTTCACATTCTCCCGTGCAACGCGGCTGCTAGTCCCTCCTTTCATGCAGAATCTTAAGGTCCTAGCTCATGTCCAAGGCACCAAAGCCAGCTAAAAAGTCAATAATCCATACCTAAAACTTGAATTGTACTACTTCTTACTGGCTATTACATCAACTTAGAAGCTTCATCTGTGTTTCTACCATGGTGCTTTTAGTGTCTCCGCACACCGCAGCACGCGACATAGCTTTGCAGACGATAAGTACAACCGTTTCAGAGAAAAGAGGGGCCAATGTGACGATCTGGCTTTAAGTCGATTCGATAACAAATGACGAAAACGGACGCATTTCTCAGGTTTTTACTACATATGAACACTTTTCACATTGTCCCGTGCAACTCGGCTGCTAGTCCTCTTTTCATGCAGAATTTTAAGGTCCTACCTCATGTCCAAGGCATCAAAGCCAGCTAAAAAGTCAATAATCGATACCTAAAACTTGAATTGTACTACTTCTTACTGGCTATTACATCATCTTAGAAGCTTCATCTGTGTTCTACTATGGTGCTTTTAGTGTCTCCGCATACCGCAGCACGCGAAAAAGCTTTCCAGACGATAAGTACAACCGTTTCAGAGAGAAGAGCAGCCAATGTGACGATCTGGCTTTAAGTCGATTCGATAACAAATGACGAAAACGGACGGATTTCTCAGGTTTTTACTACATATGAACACTTTTCACATTCTCCCGTACAACGCGGCTGCTAGTCCTCCTTTCATGTAGAATCTTAAGGTCCTAGCTCATGTCCAAGGCACCAAAGCCAGCTAAAAAGTCAATAATCGATACCTAAAACTTGAATTGTACTACTTCTTACTGGCTATCACATCAACTTAGAAGCTTCATCTGTGTTCTACTATGGTGCTTTTAGTGTCTCCGCATACCGCAGCACGCGACATAGCTTTGCAGACGATAAGTACACACCGTTTCAGACAGAAGAGCGGCCAATGTGACGATCTGGCTTTAAGTCGATTCGATAACAAATGA
The DNA here is from genome assembly GCF_023897955.1 of Schistocerca gregaria. Lineage (NCBI taxonomy): Eukaryota > Metazoa > Arthropoda > Insecta > Orthoptera > Acrididae > Schistocerca > Schistocerca gregaria. The sequence goes on along the minus strand of NW_026062021.1, from coordinate 1,325,446 downwards.
CGAAAACGGACGGATATCTCAGGTTTTTACTACATATGAACACTTTTCACATTGTCCCGTGCAACTCGGCTGCTAGTCCCTCCTTTTGATGCAGAATCTTAAGGTCGTAGCTCATGTCCAAGGCACCACAGCCAGCTAAAAAATCAATAATCGATACCTAAAACTTGAATTGTACTACTTCTTACTGGCTATTACATCAACTTAGAAGCTTCATCTGTGTTCTACTATGGTGCTTTTAGTGTCTCCGCATACCGCAGCATGCGACATAGCTTTGAAGACGATAAGTACAACCGTTTCAGAGAGAAGAGCGGCCAATGTGACGATCTGGCTTTAAGTCGATTCGATAACAAATGACGAAAACGGACGGATTTCTCAGGTTTTTACTACATATGAACACTTTTCACATTCTCCCCGTGCAACTCGGCTGCTAATCCTCCTTTCATGCAGATTCTTAAGGTCCTAGCTCATGTCCAAGGCATCAAAGCCAGCTTAAAAGTCAATAATCAATACCTAAACTTGAATTGTACTACTTCTTACTGGCTATCACATCAACTTAGAAGCTTCATCTGTGTTCTACTATGGTGCTTTTAGTGTCTCCGCATACCGCAGCACGCGACATAGCTTTGCAGACGATAAGTACAACCGTTTCAGACAGAAGAGCGGCCAATGTGACGATCTAACACGCGATCTAGTGTGGACGGATTTCTCAGTTTTTTACTACATATGAACACTTTTCACATTGTCCCGTGCAACTCGGCTGCTAGTCCTCCTTTTGATGCAGAATCTTAAGGTCGTAGCTCATGTCCAAGGCACCACAGCCAGCAAAAAAATCAATAATCGATACCTAGAACTTGAATTGTACTACTTCTTACTGGCTATTACATCAACTTAGAAGCTTCATCTGTGTTCTACTATGGTGCTTTTAGTATTTCCGCATACCGCAGCACGCGACATAGCTTTGAAGACGATAAGTACAACCGTGGCAGAGAGAAGAGCGGCCAATGTGACGATCTGGCTTTAAGTCGATTCGATAACAAATGACGAAAACGGACGGATTTCTCAGGTTTTTACTACATATGAATACTTATCACATTCTCCCGTGCAACTCGGCTGCTAGTCCTCCTTTAATGCAGAATCTTAAGGTCCTAGCTCATGTCCAAGGCACCAAAGACAGCTAAAAAGTCAATAATCGATACCTAAAACTTGAATTGTACTACTTCTTACTGGCTATTACATCAACTTAGAAGCTTCATCTGTGTTCTACTATGGTGCTTTTAGTGTCTCCGCATACCGCAGCACGCGACATAGCTTTGAAGACGATAAGTACAACCGTTTCAGAGAGAAGAGCGGCCAATGTGACGATCTGGCTTTAAGTCGATTCGATAACAAATGACGAAAACGGACGGATTTCTCAGGTTGTTACTACATATGAACACTTTTCACATTCTCCCGTGCAACTCGGCTGCTAATCCTCCTTTCATGCAGATTCTTAAGGTCCTAGCTCATGTCCAAGGCATCAAAGCCAGCTTAAAAGTCAATAATCAATACCTAAACTTGAATTGTACTACTTCTTACTGGCTATTACATCAAATTAGAAGCTTTATCTGTGTTCTACTGTGGTGGTTTTAGTGTCTCCGCCTACCGCAGCATACGACATAGCTTTGCAGACGATAAGTACAACCGTTTCAGAGAGAAGAGCGGCCAATGTGTCGATCTGGCTTTAAGTCGATTCGATAACAAATGACGAAAACGGACGGATTTCTCAGGTTTTTACTACATATGAACACTTTTCACCTTCTCCCGTGCAACTCGGCTGCTAGTCCTCCTTTCATGCAGAATCTTAAGGTCCTAGCTCATGTCCAAGGCACCAAAGCCAGCTAAAAAGTCAATAATCGATACCTAAAACTTGAATTGTACTACTTCTCAGTGGCTATTACATCATCATAGAAGCTTCATCTGTGTTCTACTATGGTGCTTTTAGTGTCTCCGCATACCGCAGGACGCGACATAGCTTTGCAGACGATAAGTACAACCGTTTCAGAGAGAAGAGCGGCCAATGTGACGATCTGGCTTTAAGTCGATTCGATAACAAATGACGAAAACGGACGGATTTCTCAGGTTTTTACTACATATGAACTCTTTTCAAATTCTCCCGTGCAACTCGGCTGCTAGTCCTCCTTTCATGCAGAATCTTAAGGTCCTAGCTCATGTCCAAGGCACCAAAGCCAGCTAAAAACTCAATAATCAGTACCTAAAACTTAAATTGTACTACTTCTTACTGGCTATTACATCGACTTAGAAGCTTCATCTGTGTTCTACTATGGTGATTTTATTGTCTCCGCATACCGCAGCACGCGACATAGCTTTGCAGACGATAAGTACAACCGTCTCAGAGAGAAGAGCGGCCAATGTGACGATCGGGCTTTAAGTCGATTCGATAACAAATGACGAAAACGGACGGATTTCTCAGGTTTCTACTACATATGAACACATTTCACATTCTCCCGTGCAACGCGGCTGCTAGTCCTCCTTTCATGCAGAATCTTAAGGTCCTAGCTCATGTCCAAGGCACCAAAGCCAGCTAAAAAGTCAATAATCCATACCTAAAACTTGAATTGTACTACTTCTTACTGGCTATTACATCAACTTAGAAGCTTCATCTGTGTTCTACCATGGTGCTTTTAGTGTCTCCGCACACCGCAGCACGCGACATAGCTTTGCAGACGATAAGTACAACCGTTTCAGAGAAAAGAGGGGCCAATGTGACGATCTGGCTTTAAGTCGATTCGATAACAAATGACGAAAACGGACGCATTTCTCAGGTTTTTACTATATATGAACACTTTTCACATTCTCCCGTGCAACTCGGCTGCTAGTCCTCTTTTCATGCAGAATCTTAAGGTCCTAGCTCATGTCCAAGGCATCAAAGCCAGCTAAAAAGTCAATAATCGATACCTAAAACTTGAATTGTACTACTTCTTACTGGCTATTACATCATCTTAGAAGCTTCATCTGTGTTCTACTATGGTGCTTTTAGTGTCTCCGCATACCGCAGCACGCGAAAAAGCTTTCCAGACGATAAGTACAACCGTTTCAGAGAGAAGAGCAGCCAATGTGACGATCTGGCTTTAAGTCGATTCGATAACAAATGACGAAAACGGACGGATTTCTCAGGTTTTTACTACATATGAACACTTTTCACATTCTCCCGTACAACGCGGCTGCTAGTCCTCCTTTCATGCAGAATCTTAAGGTCCTAGCTCATGTCCAAGGCACCAAAGCCAGCTAAAAAGTCAATAATCGATACCTAAAACTTGAATTGTACTACTTCTTACTGGCTATCACATCAACTTAGAAGCTTCATCTGTGTTCTACTATGGTGCTTTTAGTGTCTCCGCATACCGCAGCACGCGACATAGCTTTGAAGACGATAAGTACAACCGTTTCAGAGAGAAGAGCAGCCAATGTGACGATCTGGCTTTAACTCGATTCGATAACAAATGACGAAAACGGACGGATTTCTCAGTTTTTTACTACATATGAACACTTTTCACATTGTCCCGTGCAACTCGGCTGCTAGTCCTCCTTTTGATGCAGAATCTTAAGGTCGTAGCTCATGTCCAAGGCACCACAGCCAGCTAAAAAATCAATAATCGATACCTAAAACTTAAATTGTACTACTTCTTACTGGCTATTACATCAACTTAGAAGCTTCATCTGTGTTCTACTATGGTGCTTTTAGTGTCTCCGCATACCGCAGCACGCGACATAGCTTTGAAGACGATAAGTACAACCGTGGCAGAGAGAAGAGCGGCCAATGTGACGATCTGGCTTTAAGTCGATTCGATAACAAATGACGAAAACGGACGGATTTCTCAGGTTTTTACTACATATGAATACTTATCACATTCTCCCGTGCAACTCGGCTGCTAGTCCTCCTTTAATGCAGAATCTTAAGGTCCTAGCTCATGTCCAAGGCACCAAAGCCAGCTAAAAAGTCAATAATCGATACCTAAAACTTGAATTGTACTACTTCTTACTGGCTATTACATCAAATTAGAAGCTTCATCTGTGTTCAATTGTGGTGGTTTTAGTGTCTCCGCCTACCGCGGCATACGTCATAGCTTTGCAGACGATAAGTACAACCGATCCAGAGAGAAGAGCGGCCAATGTGACGATCTGGCTTTAAGTCGATTCGATAACAAATGACGAAAACGGACGGATTTCTCAGGTTTTTACTACATATGAACACTTTTCACATTGTCCCGTGCAACTTGGCTGCTAGTCCTCCTTTTGATGCAGAATCTTAAGGTCTTAGCTCATGTCCAAGGCACCAAAGCCAGCTAAAAAATCAATAATCGATACCTAAAACTTGAATTGTACTACTTCTTACTGGCTATTACATCAACTTAGAAGCTTCATCTGTGTTCTACTATGGTGCTTTTAGTGTCTCCGCATACCGCAGCACGCGACATAGCTTTGAAGACGATAAGTACAACCGTTTCAGAGAGAAGAGCGGCCAATGTGACGATCTGGCTTTAAGTCGATTCGATAACAAATGACGAAAACGGACGGATTTCTCAGGTTTTTACTACATATGAACACTTTTCACATTCTCCCGTGCAACTCGGCTGCTAATCCTCCTTTCATGCAGATTCTTAAGGTCCTAGCTTATGTCCAAGGCATCAAAGCCAGCTTAAAAGTCAATAATCAATACCTAAACTTGAATTGTACTACTTCTTACTGGCTATTACATCAAATTAGAAGCTTCATCTGTGTTCTACTGTGGTGGTTTTAGTGTCTCCGCCTACCGCAGCATACGACATAGCTTTGCAGACTATAAGTACAACCGTTTCAGAGAGAAGAGCGGCCAATGTGTCGATCTGGCTTTAAGTCGATTCGATAACAAATGACGAAAACGGACGGATTTCTCAGGTTTTTACTACATATGAACACTTTTCACATTCTCCCGTGCAACTCGGCTGCTAGTCCTCCTTTCATGCAGAATCTTAAGGTCCTAGCTCATGTCCAAGGCACCAAAGCCAGCTAAAAAGTCAATAATCGATACCTAAAACTTGAATTGTACTACTTCTCACTGGCTATTACATCATCATAGAAGCTTCATCTGTGTTCTACTATGGTGCTTTTAGTGTCTCCGCATACCGCAGGACGCGACATAGCTTTGCAGACGATAAGTACAACCGTTTCAGAGAGAAGAGCGGCCAATGTGACGATCTGGCTTTAAGTCGATTCGATAACAAATGACGAAAACGGACGGATTTCTCAGGTTTTTACTACATATGAACTCTTTTCAAATTCTCCCATGCAACTCGGCTGCTAGTCCTCCTTTCATGCAGAATCTTAAGGTCCTAGCTCATGTCCAAGGCACCAAAGCCAGCTAAAAACTCAATAATCAGTACCTAAAACTTGAATTGTACTACTTCTTACTGGCTATTACATCGACTTAGAAGCTTCATCTGTGTTCTACTATGGTGATTTTATTGTCTCCGCATACCGCAGCACGCGACATAGCTTTGCAGACGATAAGTACAACCGTCTCAGAGAGAAGAGCGGCCAATGTGACGATCGGGCTTTAAGTCGATTCGATAACAAATGACGAAAACGGACGGATTTCTCAGGTTTCTACTACATATGAACACATTTCACATTCTCCCGTGCAACGCGGCTGCTAGTCCTCCTTTCATGCAGAATCTTAAGGTCCTAGCTCATGTCCAAGGCACCAAAGCCAGCTAAAAAGTCAATAATCCATACCTAAAACTTGAATTGTACTACTTCTTACTGGCTATTACATCAACTTAGAAGCTTCATCTGTGTTCTACCATGGTGCTTTTAGTGTCTCCGCACACCGCAGCACGCGACATAGCTTTGCAGACGATAAGTACAACCGTTTCAGAGAAAAGAGGGGCCAATGTGACGATCTGGCTTTAAGTCGATTCGATAACAAATGACGAAAACGGACGCATTTCTCAGGTTTTTACTACATATGAACACTTTTCACATTCTCCCGTGCAACTCGGCTGCTAATCCTCCTTTCATGCAGAATCTTAAGGTCCTAGCTCATGTCCAAGGCATCAAAGCCAGCTTAAAAGTCAATAATCAATACCTAAACTTGAATTGTACTACTTCTTACTGGCTATCACATCAACTTAGAAGCTTCATCTGTGTTCTACTATGGTGCTTTTAGTGTCTCCGCATACCGCAGCACGCGACATAGCTTTGCAGACGATAAGTACAACCGTTTCAGACAGAAGAGCGGCCAATGTGACGATCTGGCTTTAACTCGATTTGATAACAAATGACGAAAACGGACGGATTTCTCAGTTTTTTACTACATATGAACACTTTTCACATTGTCCCGTGCAACTCGGCTGCTAGTCCTCCTTTTGATGCAGAATCTTAAGGTCGTAGCTCATGTCCAAGGCACCACAGCCAGCTAAAAAATCAATAATCGATACCTAAAACTTAAATTGTACTACTTCTTACTGGCTATTACATCAACTTAGAAGCTTCATCTGTGTTCTACTATGGTGCTTTTAGTGTCTCCGCATACCGCAGCACGCGACATAGCTTTGAAGACGATAAGTACAACCGTGGCAGAGAGAAGAGCGGCCAATGTGACGATCTGGCTTTAAGTCGATTCGATAACAAATGACGAAAACGGACGGATTTCTCAGGTTTTTACTACATATGAATACTTATCACATTCTCCCGTGCAACTCGGCTGCTAGTCCTCCTTTAATGCAGAATCTTAAGGTCCTAGCTCATGTCCAAGGCACCAAAGCCAGCTAAAAAGTCAATAATCGATACCTAAAACTTGAATTGTACTACTTCTTACTGGCTATTACATCAAATTAGAAGCTTCATCTGTGTTCAATTGTGGTGGTTTTAGTGTCTCCGCCTACCGCGGCATACGTCATAGCTTTGCAGACGATAAGTACAACCGTTTCAGAGAGAAGAGCGGCCAATGTGACGATCTGGCTTTAAGTCGATTCGATAACAAATGACGAAAACGGACGGATTTCTCAGGTTTTTACTACATATGAACACTTTTCACATTGTCCCGTGCAACTTGGCTGCTAGTCCTCCTTTTGATGCAGAATCTTAAGGTCTTAGCTCATGTCCAAGGCACCAAAGCCAGCTAAAAAATCAATAATCGATACCTAAAACTTGAATTGTACTACTTCTTACTGGCTATTACATCAACTTAGAAGCTTCATCTGTGTTCTACTATGGTGCTTTTAGTGTCTCCGCATACCGCAGCACGCGACATAGCTTTGAAGACGATAAGTACAACCGTTTCAGAGAGAAGAGCGGCCAATGTGACGACCTGGCTTTAAGTCGAATCGATAACAAATGACGAAAACGGACGGATTTCTCAGGTTTTTACTACATATGAACACTTTTCACATTCTCCCGTGCAACTCGGCTGCTAATCCTCCTTTCATGAAGATTCTTAAGGTCCTAGCTTATGTCCAAGGCATCAAAGCCAGCTTAAAAGTCAATAATCAATACCTAAACTTGAATTGTACTACTTCTTACTGGCTATTACATCAAATTAGAAGCTTCATCTGTGTTCTACTGTGGTGGTTTTAGTGTCTCCGCCTACCGCAGCATACGACATAGCTTTGCAGACTATAAGTACAACCGTTTCAGAGAGAAGAGCGGCCAATGTGACGATCTGGCTTTAAGTCGATTCGATAACAAATGACGAAAACGGACGGATTTCTCAGGTTTTTACTACATATGAATACTTTTCACATTCTCCCGTGCAACTCGGCTGCTAGTCCTCCTTTCATGCAGAATTTTAAGGTCCTAGCTCATGTCCAAGGCACCAAAGCCAGCTAAAAAGTCAATTATCGATACCTAAAACTTGAATTGTACTACTTCTTACTGGCTATTACATCAAATTAGAAGCTTCATCTGTGTTCAATTGTGGTGGTTTTAGTGTCTCCGCTTACCGCAGCATACGACATAGCTTTGCAGACGATAAGTACAACCGTTTCAGAGAGAAGAGCGGCCAATGTGACGATCTGGCTTTAAGTCGATTCGATAACAAATGACGAAAACGGACGGATTTCTCAGGTTTTTACTACATATGAACACTTTTCACATTGTCCCGTGCAACTCGGCTGCTAGTCCTCCTTTTGATGCAGAATCTTAAGGTCCTAGCTCATGTCCAAGGCACCAAAGCCAGCTAAAAAATCAATAATCGATACCTAAAACTTGAATTGTACTACTTCTTACTGGCTATTACATCAACTTAGAAGCTTCATCTGTGTTCTACCATGGTGCTTTTAGTGTCTCCGCATACCGTAGCACGCGACATAGCTTTGAAGACGATAAGTACAACCGTTTCAGAGAGAAGAGCGGCCAATGTGACGATGTGGCTTTAAGTCGATTCGATAACAAATGACGAAAACGGACGGATTTCTCAGGTTTTTACTACATATGAACACTTTTCACATTTTCCCGTGCAACTCGGCTGCTAATCCTCCTTTCATGCAGATTCTTAAGGTCCTAGCTCATGTCCAAGGCATCAAAGCCAGCTTAAAAGTCAATAATCAATACCTAAAACTTGAATTGTACTACTTCTTACTGGCTATTACATCAAATTAGAAGCTTCATCTGTGTTCTGCTATGGTGATTTTATTGTCTCGGCATACCGCAGCACGCGACATAGCTTTGCAGACGATAAGTACTACCGTTTCAGAGAGAAGAGCGGCCAATGTGACGATCGGGCTTTAAGTCGATTCGATAACAAATGACGAAAACGGACGGATTTTTCAGGTTTCTACTACATATGAACACATTTCACATTCTCCCTTGCAACGCGGCTGCTAGTCCTCCTTTCATGCAGAATCTTAAGGTCCTAGCTCATGTCCAAGGCACCAAAGCCAGCTAAAAAGTCAATAATCCATACCTAAAACTTGAATTGTACTACTTCTTACTGGCTATTACATCAACTTAGAAGCTTCATCTGTGTTCTACCATGGTGCTTTTAGTGTCTCCGCACACCGCAGCACGCGACATAGCTTTGCAGACGATAAGTACAACCGTTTCAGAGAAAAGAGGGGCCAATGTGACGATCTGGCTTTAAGTCGATTCGATAACAAATGACGAAAACGGACGCATTTCTCAGGTTTTTACTACATATGAACACTTTTCACATTGTCCCGTGCAACTCGGCTGCTAGTCCTCTTTTCATGCAGAATCTTAAGGTCCTAGCTCATGTCCAAGGCATCAAAGCCAGCTAAAAAGTCAATAATCGATACCTAAAACTTGAATTGTACTACTTCTTACTGGCTATTACATCATCTTAGAAGCTTCATCTGTGTTCTACTATGGTGCTTTTAGTGTCTCCGCATACCGCAGCACGCGAAAAAGCTTTCCAGACGATAAGTACAACCGTTTCAGAGAGAAGAGCAGCCAATGTGACGATCTGGCTTTAAGTCGATTCGATAACAAATGACGAAAACGGACGGATTTCTCAGGTTTTTACTACATATGAACACTTTTCACATTCTCCCGTACAACGCGGCTGCTAGTCCTCCTTTCATGCAGAATCTTAAGGTCCTAGCTCATGCCCAAGGCACCAAAGCCAGCTAAAAAGTCAATAATCGATACCTAAAACTTGAATTGTACTACTTCTTACTGGCTATCACATCAACTTAGAAGCTTCATCTGTGTTCTACTATGGTGCTTTTAGTGTCTCCGCATACCGCAGCACGCGACATAGCTTTGCAGACGATAAGTACAACCGTTTCAGACAGAAGAGCGGCCAATGTGACGATCTGGCTTTAAGTCGATTCGATAACAAATGACGAAAACGGACGGATTTCTCAGGTTTTTACTACATATGAACACATTTCACATTGTCCCGTGCAACTCGGCTGCTAGTCCTCCTTTTGATGCAGAATCTTAAGGTCGTAGCTCATGTCCAAGGCACCACAGCCAGCTAAAAAATCAATAATCGATACCTAAAACTTGAATTGTACTACTTCTTACTGGCTATTACATCAACTTAGAAGCTTCATCTGTGTTCTACTATGGTGCTTTTAGTGTCTCCGCATACCGCAGCATGCGACATAGCTTTGAAGACGATAAGTACAACCGTTTCAGAGAGAAGAGCGGCCAATGTGACGATCTGGCTTTAAGTCGATTCGATAACAAATGACGAAAACGGACGGATTTCTCAGGTTTTTACTACATATGAACTCTTTTCAAATTGTCCCGTGCAACTCGGCTGCTAGTCCTCCTTTCATGCAGAATCTTAAGGTCCTAGCTCATGTCCAAGGCACCAAAGCCAGCTAAAAACTCAATAATCAGTACCTAAAACTTGAATTGTACTACTTCTTACTGGCTATTACATCGACTTAGAAGCTTCATCTGTGTTCTACTATGGTGATTTTGTTGTCTCCGCATACCGCAGCACGCGACATAGCTTTGCAGACGATAAGTACAACCGTCTCAGAGAGAAGAGCGGCCAATGTGACGATCGGGCTTTAAGTCGATTCGATAACAAATGACGAAAACGGACGGATTTCTCAGGTTTCTACTACATATGAACACATTTCACATTCTCCCGTGCAACGCGGCTGCTAATCCTCCTTTCATGCAGAATCTTAAGGTCGTAGCTCATGTCCAAGGCACCAAAGCCAGCTAAAAAGTCAATAATCCATACCTAAAACTTGAATTGTACTACTTCTTACTGGCTATTACATCAACTTAGAAGCTTCATCTGTGTTCTACCATGGTGCTTTTAGTGTCTCCGCACACCGCAGCACGCGACATAGCTTTGCAGACGATAAGTACAACCGTTTCAGAGAGAAGAGCGGCCAATGTGAGGATCTGGCTTTAAGTCGATTCGATAACAAATGACGAAAACGGACGGATTTCTCAGGTTTTTACTACATATGAACACTTTTCACATTCTCCCGTGCAACTCGGCTGCTAATCCTCCTTTCATGCAGATTCTTAAGGTCCTAGCTCATGTCCAAGGCATCAAAGCCAGCTTAAAAGTCAATAATCAATACCTAAACTTGAATTGTACTACTTCTTACTGGCTATTACATCAAATTAGAAGCTTTATCTGTGTTCTACTGTGGTGGTTTTAGTGTCTCCGCCTACCGCAGCATACGACATAGCTTTGCAGACGATAAGTACAACAGTTTCAGAGAGAAGAGCGGCCAATGTGTCGATCTGGCTTTAAGTCGATTCGATAACAAATGACGAAAACGGACGGATTTCTCAGGTTTTTACTACATATGAACACTTTTCACATTCTCCCGTGCAACTCGGTTGCTAGTCCTCCTTTCATGCAGAATCTTAAGGTCCTAGCTCATGTCCAAGGCACCAAAGCCAGCTAAAAAGTCAATAATCGATACCTAAAACTTGAATTGTACTACTTCTCACTGGCTATTACATCATCATAGAAGCTTCATCTGTGTTCTACTATGGTGCTTTTAGTGTCTCCGCATACCGCAGGACGTGACATAGCTTTGCAGACGATAAGTACAACCGTTTCAGAGAGAAGAGCGGCCAATGTGACGATCTGGCTTTTAGTCGATTCGATAACAAATGACGAAAACGGACGGATTTCTCAGGTTTTTACTACATATGAACTCTTTTCAAATTGTCCCGTGCAACTCGGCTGCTAGTCCTCCTTTCATGCAGAATCTTAAGGTCCTAGCTCATGTCCAAGGCACCAAAGCCAGCTAAAAACTCAATAATCAGTACCTAAAACTTGAATTGTACTACTTCTTACTGGCTATTACATCGACTTAGAAGCTTCATCTGTGTTCTACTATGGTGATTTTATTGTCTCCGCATACCGCAGCACGCGACATAGCTTTGCAGACGATAAGTACAACCGTCTCAGAGAGAAGAGCGGCCAATGTGACGATCGGGCTTTAAGTCGATTCGATAACAAATGACGAAAACGGACGCATTTCTCAGGTTTTTACTACATATGAACACTTTTCACATTCTCCCGTGCAACTCGGCTGCTAGTCCTCTTTTCATGCAGAATCTTAAGGTCCTAGCTCATGTCCAAGGCATCAAAGCCAGCTAAAAAGTCAATAATCGATACCTAAAACTTGAATTGTACTACTTCTTACTGGCTATTACATCATCTTAGAAGCTTCATCTGTGTTCTACTATGGTGCTTTTAGTGTCTCCGCATACCGCAGCACGCGAAAAAGCTTTCCAGACGATAAGTACAACCGTTTCAGAGAGAAGAGCAGCCAATGTGACGATCTGGCTTTAAGTCGATTCGATAACAAATGACGAAAACGGACGGATTTCTCAGGTTTTTACTACATATGAACACTTTTCACATTCTCCCGTACAACGCGGCTGCTAGTCCTCCTTTCATGCAGAATCTTAAGGTCCTAGCTCATGTCCAAGGCACCAAAGCCAGCTAAAAAGTCAATAATCGATACCTAAAACTTGAATTGTACTACTTCTTACTGGCTATCACATCAACTTAGAAGCTTCATCTGTGTTCTACTATGGTGCTTTTAGTGTCTCCGCATACCGCAGCACGCGACATAGCTTTGCAGACGATAAGTACAACCGTTTCAGACAGAAGAGCGGCCAATGTGACGATCTGGCTTTAAGTCGATTCGATAACAAATGACGAAAACGGACGGATTTCTCAGGTTTTTACTACATATGAACACTTTTCACATTCTCCCGTGCAACTCGGCTGCTAATCCTCCTTTCATGCAGATTCTTAAGGTCCTAGCTCATGTCCAAGGCATCAAAGCCAGCTTAAAAGTCAATAATCAATACCTAAACTTGAATTGTACTACTTCTTACTGGCTATCACATCAACTTAGAAGCTTCATCTGTGTTCTACTATGGTGCTTTTAGTGTCTCCGCATACCGCAGCATGCGACATAGCTTTGAAGACGATAAGTACAACCGTTTCAGAGAGAAGAGCGGCCAATGTGACGATCTGGCTTTAAGTCGATTCGATAACAAATGACGAAAACGGACGGATTTCTCAGGTTTTTACTACATATGAGCACTTTTCACATTCTCCCGTGCAACTCGGCTGCTAATCCTCCTTTCATGCAGATTCTTAAGGTCCTAGCTTATGTCCAAGGCATCAAAGCCAGCTTAAAAGTCAATAATCAATACCTAAACTTGAATTGTACTACTTCTTACTGGCTATCACATCAACTTAGAAGCTTCATCTGTGTTCTACTATGGTGCTTTTAGTGTCTCCGCATACCGCAGCACGCGACATAGCTTTGCAGACGATAAGTACAACCGTTTCAGACAGAAGAGCGGCCAATGTGACGATCTGGCTTTAACTCGATTCGATAACAAATGACGAAAACGGACGGATTTCTCAGTTTTTTACTACATATGAACACTTTTCACATTGTCCCGTGCAACTCGGCTGCTAGTCCTCTTTTGATGCAGAATCTTAAGGTCGTAGCTCATGTCCAAGGCACCACAGCCAGCAAAAAAATCAATAATCGATACCTAGAACTTGAATTGTACTACTTCTTACTGGCTATTACATCAACTTAGAAGCTTCATCTGTGTTCTACTATGGTGCTTTTAGTGTCTCCGCATACCGCAGCACGCGACATAGCTTTGAAGACGATAAGTACAACCGTGGCAGAGAGAAGAGCGGCCAATGTGACGATCTGGCTTTAAGTCGATTCGATAACAAATGACGAAAACGGACGGATTTCTCAGGTTTTTACTACATATGAATACTTATCACATTCTCCCGTGCAACTCGGCTGCTAGTCCTCCTTTAATGCAGAATCTTAAGGTCCTAGCTCATGTCCAAGGCACCAAAGACAGCTAAAAAGTCAATAATCGATACCTAAAACTTGAATTGTACTACTTCTCACTGGCTATTACATCATCATAGAAGCTTCATCTGTGTTCTACTATGGTGCTTTTAGTGTCTCCGCATACCGCAGGACGCGACATAGCTTTGCAGACGATAAGTACAACCGTTTCAGAGAGAAGAGCGGCCAATGTGACGATCTGGCTTTAAGTCGATTCGATAACAAATGACGAAAACGGACGGATTTCTCAGGTTTTTACTACATATGAACTCTTTTCAAATTGTCCCGTGCAACTCGGCTGCTAGTCCTCCTTTCATGCAGAATCTTAAGGTCCTAGCTCATGTCCAAGGCACCAAAGCCAGCTAAAAACTCAATAATCAGTACCTAAAACTTGAATTGTACTACTTCTTACTGGCTATTACATCGACTTAGAAGCTTCATCTGTGTTCTACTATGGTGATTTTATTGTCTCCGCATACCGCAGCACGCGACATAGCTTTGCAGACGATAAGTACAACCGTCTCAGAGAGAAGAGCGGCCAATGTGACGATCGGGCTTTAAGTCGATTCGATAACAAATGACGAAAACGGACGGATTTCTCAGGTTTCTACTACATATGAACACATTTCACATTCTCCCGTGTAACGCGGCTGCTAATCCTCCCTTCATGCAGAATCTTAAGGTCCTAGCTCATGTCCAAGGCACCAAAGCCAGCTAAAAAGTCAATAATCCATACCTAAAACTTGAATTGTACTACTTCTTACTGGCTATTACATCAACTTAGAAGCTTCATCTGTGTTCTACCATGGTGCTTTTAGTGTCTCCGCACACCGCAGCACGCGACATAGCTTTGCAGACGATAAGTACAACCGTTTCAGAGAGAAGAGCGGCCAATGTGAGGATCTGGCTTTAAGTCGATTCGATAACAAATGACGAAAACGGACGGATTTCTCAGGTTTTTACTACATATGAACACTTTTCACATTCTCCCGTGCAACTCGGCTGCTAATCCTCCTTTCATGCAGATTCTTAAGGTCCTAGCTCATGTCCAAGGCATCAAAGCCAGCTTAAAAGTCAATAATCAATACCTAAACTTGAATTGTACTACTTCTTACTGGCTATTACATCAAATTAGAAGCTTTATCTGTGTTCTACTGTGGTGGTTTTAGTGTCTCCGCCTACCGCAGCATACGACATAGCTTTGCAGACGATAAGTACAACAGTTTCAGAGAGAAGAGGGGCCAATGTGTCGATCTGGCTTTAAGTCGATTCGATAACAAATGACGAAAACGGACGGATTTCTCAGGTTTTTACTACATATGAACACTTTTCACATTCTCCCGTGCAACTCGGTTGCTAGTCCTCCTTTCATGCAGAATCTTAAGGTCCTAGCTCATGTCCAAGGCACCAAAGACAGCTAAAAAGTCAATAATCGATACCTAAAACTTGAATTGTACTACTACTCACTGGCTATTACATCATCATAGAAGCTTCATCTGTGTTCTACTATGGTGCTTTTAGTGTCTCCGCATACCGCAGGACGCGACATAGCTTTGCAGACGATAAGTACAACCGTTTCAGAGAGAAGAGCGGCCAATGTGACGATCTGGCTTTTAGTCGATTCGATAACAAATGACGAAAACGGACGGATTTCTCAGGTTTTTACTACATATGAACTCTTTTCAAATTGTCCCGTGCAACTCGGCTGCTAGTCCTCCTTTCATGCAGAATCTTAAGGTCCTAGCTCATGTCCAAGGCACCAAAGCCAGCTAAAAACTCAATAATCAGTACCTAAAACTTGAATTGTACTACTTCTTACTGGCTATTACATCGACTTAGAAGCTTCATCTGTGTTCTACTATGGTGATTTTATTGTCTCCGCATACCGCAGCACGCGACATAGCTTTGCAGACGATAAGTACAACCGTCTCAGAGAGAAGAGCGGCCAATGTGACGATCGGGCTTTAAGTCGATTCGATAACAAATGACGAAAACGGACGGATTTCTCAGGTTTCTACTACATATGAACACATTTCACATTCTCCCGTGCAACGCGGCTGCTAGTCCTCCTTTCATGCAGAATCTTAAGGTCCTAGCTCATGTCCAAGGCACCAAAGCCAGCTAAAAAGTCAATAATCCATACCTAAAACTTGAATTGTACTACTTCTTACTGGCTATTACATCAACTTAGAAGCTTCATCTGTGTTCTACCATGGTGCTTTTAGTGTCTCCGCACACCGCAGCACGCGACATAGCTTTGCAGACGATAAGTACAACCGTTTCAGAGAAAATAGGGGCCAATGTGACGATCTGGCTTTAAGTCGATTCGATAACAAATGACGAAAACGGACGCATTTCTCAGGTTTTTACTACATATGAACACTTTTCACATTCTCCCGTGCAACTCGGCTGCTAGTCCTCTTTTCATGCAGAATCTTAAGGTCCTAGCTCATGTCCAAGGCATCAAAGCCAGCTAAAAAGTCAATAATCGATACCTAAAACTTGAATTGTACTACTTCTTACTGGCTATTACATCATCTTAGAAGCTTCATCTGTGTTCTACTATGGTGCTTTTAGTGTCTCCGCATACCGCAGCACGCGAAAAAGCTTTCCAGACGATAAGTACAACCGTTTCAGAGAGAAGAGCAGCCAATGTGACGATCTGGCTTTAAGTCGATTCGATAACAAATGACGAAAACGGACGGATTTCTCAGGTTTTTACTACATATGAACACTTTTCACATTCTCCCGTACAACGCGGCTGCTAGTCCTCCTTTCATGCAGAATCTTAAGGTCCTAGCTCATGTCCAAGGCACCAAAGCCAGCTAAAAAGTCAATAATCGATACCTAAAACTTGAATTGTACTACTTCTTACTGGGTATCACATCAACTTAGAAGCTTCATCTGTGTTCTACTATGGTGCTTTTAGTGTCTCCGCATACCGCAGCACGCGACATAGCTTTGCAGACGATAAGTACAACCGTTTCAGACAGAAGAGCGGCCAATGTGACGATCTGGCTTTAAGTCGATTCGATAACAAATGACGAAAACGGACGGATTTCTCAGGTTTTCACTACATATGAACACTTTTCACATTCTCCCGTGCAACTCGGCTGCTAATCCTCCTTTCATGCAGATTCTTAAGGTCCTAGCTCATGTCCAAGGCATCAAAGCCAGCTTAAAAGTCAATAATCAATACCTAAACTTGAATTGTACTACTTCTTACTGGCTATCACATCAACTTAGAAGCTTCATCTGTGTTCTACTATGGTGCTTTTAGTGTCTCCGCATACCGCAGCATGCGACATAGCTTTGAAGACGATAAGTACAACCGTTTCAGAGAGAAGAGCGGCCAATGTGACGATCTGGCTTTAAGTCGATTCGATAACAAATGACGAAAACGGACGGATTTCTCAGGTTTTTACTACATATGAACACTTTTCACATTCTCCCGTGCAACTCGGCTGCTAATCCTCCTTTCATGCAGATTCTTAAGGTCCTAGCTTATGTCCAAGGCATCAAAGCCAGCTTAAAAGTCAATAATCAATACCTAAACTTGAATTGTACTACTTCTTACTGGCTATCACATCAACTTAGAAGCTTCATCTGTGTTCTACTATGGTGCTTTTAGTGTCTCCGCATACCGCAGCACGCGACATAGCTTTGCAGACGATAAGTACAACCGTTTCAGACAGTAGAGCGGCCAATGTGACGATCTGGCTTTAAGTCGATTCGATAACAAATGACGAAAACGGACGGATTTCTCAGTTTTTTACTACATATGAACACTTTTCACATTGTCCCGTGCAACTCGGCTGCTAGTCCTCCTTTTGATGCAGAATCTTAAGGTCGTAGCTCATGTCCAAGGCACCACAGCCAGCAAAAAAATCAATAATCGATACCTAGAACTTGAATTGTACTACTTCTTACTGGCTATTACATCAACTTAGAAGCTTCATCTGTGTTCTACTTTGGTGCTTTTAGTGTCTCCGCATACCGCAGCACGCGACATAGCTTTGAAGACGATAAGTACAACCGTGGCAGAGAGAAGAGCGGCCAATGTGACGATCTGGCTTTAAGTCGATTCGATAACAAATGACGAAAACGGACGGATTTCTCAGGTTTTTACTACATATGAATACTTATCACATTCTCCCGTGCAACTCGGCTGCTAGTCCTCCTTTAATGCAGAATCTTAAGGTCCTAGCTCATGTCCAAGGCACCAAAGACAGCTAAAAAGTCAATAATCGATACCTAAAACTTGAATTGTACTACTTCTCACTGGCTATTACATCATCATAGAAGCTTCATCTGTGTTCTACTATGGTGCATTTAGTGTCTCCGCATACCGCAGGACGCGACATAGCTTTGCAGACGATAAGTACATCCGTTTCAGAGAGAAGAGCGGCCAATGTGACGATCTGGCTTTAAGTCGATTCGATAACAAATGACGAAAACGGACGGATTTCTCAGGTTTTTACTACATATGAACTCTTTTCAAATTGTCCCGTGCAACTCGGCTGCTAGTCCTCCTTTCATGCAGAATCTTAAGGTCCTAGCTCATGTCCAAGGCACCAAAGCCAGCTAAAAACTCAATAATCAGTACCTAAAACTTGAATTGTACTACTTCTTACTGGCTATTACATCGACTTAGAAGCTTCATCTGTGTTCTACTATGGTGATTTTATTGTCTCCGCATACCGCAGCACGCGACATAGCTTTGCAGACGATAAGTACAACCGTCTCAGAGAGAAGAGCGGCCAATGTGACGATCGGGCTTTAAGTCGATTCGATAACAAATGACGAAAACGGACGGATTTCTCAGGTTTCTACTACATATGAACACATTTCACATTCTCCCGTGCAACGCGGCTGCTAGTCCTCCTTTCATGCAGAATCTTAAGGTCCTAGCTCATGTCCAAGGCACCAAAGCCAGCTAAAAAGTCAATAATCCATACCTAAAACTTGAATTGTACTACTTCTTACTGGCTATTACATCAACTTAGAAGCTTCATCTGTGTTCTACCATGGTGCTTTTAGTGTCTCCGCACACCGCAGCACGCGACATAGCTTTGCAGACAATAAGTACAACCGTTTCAGAGAGAAGAGCGGCCAATGTGAGGATCTGGCTTTAAGTCGATTCGATAACAAATGACGAAAACGGACGGATTTCTCAGGTTTTTACTACATATGAACACTTTTCACATTCTCCCGTGCAACTCGGCTGCTAATCCTCCTTTCATGCAGATTCTTAAGGTCCTAGCTCATGTCCAAGGCATCAAAGCCAGCTTAAAAGTCAATAATCAATACCTAAACTTGAATTGTACTACTTCTTACTGGCTATTACATCAAATTAGAAGCTTTATCTGTGTTCTACTGTGGTGGTTTTAGTGTCTCCGCCTACCGCAGCATACGACATAGCTTTGCAGACGATAAGTACAACAGTTTCAGAGAGAAGAGCGGCCAATGTGTCGATCTGGCTTTAAGTCGATTCGATAACAAATGACGAAAACGGACGGATTTCTCAGGTTTTTACTACATATGAACACTTTTCACATTCTCCCGTGCAACTCGGTTGCTAGTCCTCCTTTCATGCAGAATCTTAAGGTCCTAGCTCATGTCCAAGGCACCAAAGCCAGCTAAAAAGTCAATAATCGATACCTAAAACTTGAATTGTACTACTTCTCACTGGCTATTACATCATCATAGAAGCTTCATCTGTGTTCTACTATGGTGCTTTTAGTGTCTCCGCATACCGCAGGACGCGACATAGCTTTGCAGACGATAAGTACAACCGTTTCAGAGAGAAGAGCGGCCAATGTGACGATCTGGCTTTTAGTCGATTCGATAACAAATGACGAAAACGGACGGATTTCTCAGGTTTTTACTACATATGAACTCTTTTCAAATTGTCCCGTGCAACTCGGCTGCTAGTCCTCCTTTCATGCAGAATCTTAAGGTCCTAGCTCATGTCCAAGGCACCAAAGCCAGCTAAAAACTCAATAATCAGTACCTAAAACTTGAATTGTACTACTTCTTACTGGCTATTACATCGACTTAGAAGCTTCATCTGTGTTCTACTATGGTGATTTTATTGTCTCCGCATACCGCAGCACGCGACATAGCTTTGCAGACGATAAGTACAACCGTCTCAGAGAGAAGAGCGGCCAATGTGACGATCGGGCTTTAAGTCGATTCGATAACAAATGACGAAAACGGACGGATTTCTCAGGTTTCTACTACATATGAACACATTTCACATTCTCCCGTGCAACGCGGCTGCTAGTCCTCCTTTCATGCAGAATCTTAAGGTCCTAGCTCATGTCCAAGGCACCAAAGCCAGCTAAAAAGTCAATAATCCATACCTAAAACTTGAATTGTACTACTTCTTACTGGCTATTACATCAACTTAGAAGCTTCATCTGTGTTCTACCATGGTGCTTTTAGTGTCTCCGCACACCGCAGCACGCGACATAGCTTTGCAGACGATAAGTACAACCGTTTCAGAGAAAATAGGGGCCAATGTGACGATCTGGCTTTAAGTCGATTCGATAACAAATGACGAAAACGGACGCATTTCTCAGGTTTTTACTACATATGAACACTTTTCACATTCTCCCGTGCAACTCGGCTGCTAGTCCTCTTTTCATGCAGAATCTTAAGGTCCTAGCTCATGTCCAAGGCATCAAAGCCAGCTAAAAAGTCAATAATCGATACCTAAAACTTGAATTGTACTACTTCTTACTGGCTATTACATCATCTTAGAAGCTTCATCTGTGTTCTACTATGGTGCTTTTAGTGTCTCCGCATACCGCAGCACGCGAAAAAGCTTTCCAGACGATAAGTACAACCGTTTCAGAGAGAAGAGCAGCCAATGTGACGATCTGGCTTTAAGTCGATTCGATAACAAATGACGAAAACGGACGGATTTCTCAGGTTTTTACTACATATGAACACTTTTCACATTCTCCCGTACAACGCGGCTGCTAGTCCTCCTTTCATGCAGAATCTTAAGGTCCTAGCTCATGTCCAAGGCACCAAAGCCAGCTAAAAAGTCAATAATCGATACCTAAAACTTGAATTGTACTACTTCTTACTGGCTATCACATCAACTTAGAAGCTTCATCTGTGTTCTACTATGGTGCTTTTAGTGTCTCCGCATACCGCAGCACGCGACATAGCTTTGCAGACGATAAGTACAACCGTTTCAGACAGAAGAGCGGCCAATGTGACGATCTGGCTTTAACTCGATTCGATAACAAATGACGAAAACGGACGGATTTCTCAGTTTTTTACTACATATGAACACTTTTCACATTGTCCCGTGCAACTCGGCTGCTAGTCCTCCTTTTGATGCAGAATCTTAAGGTCGTAGCTCATGTCCAAGGCACCACAGCCAGCTAAAAAATCAATAATCGATACCTAAAACTTGAATTGTACTACTTCTTACTGGCTATTACATCAACTTAGAAGCTTCATCTGTGTTCTGCTATGGTGCTTTTAGTGTCTCCGCATACCGCAGCACGCGACATAGCTTTGAAGACGATAAGTACAACCGTGGCAGAGAGAAGAGCGGCCAATGTGACGATCTGGCTTTAAGTCGATTCGATAACAAATGACGAAAACGGACGGATTTCTCAGGTTTTTACTACATATGAATACTTATCACATTCTCCCGTGCAACTCGGCTGCTAGTCCTCCTTTAATGCAGAATCTTAAGGTCCTAGCTCATGTCCAAGGCACCAAAGCCAGCTAAAAAGTCAATAATCGATACCTAAAACTTGAATTGTACTACTTCTTACTGGCTATTACATCAAATTAGAAGCTTCATCTGTGTTCAATTGTGGTGGTTTTAGTGTCTCCGCCTACCGCAGCATACGTCATAGCTTTGCAGACGATAAGTACAACCGTTTCAGAGAGAAGAGCGGAAATGTGACGATCTGGCTTTAAGTCGATTCGATAACAAATGACGAAAACGGACGGATTTCTCAGGTTTTTACTACATATGAACACTTTTCACATTGTCCCGTGCAACTTGGCTGCTAGTCCTCCTTTTGATGCAGAATCTTAAGGTCTTAGCTCATGTCCAAGGCACCAAAGCCAGCTAAAAAATCAATAATCGATACCTAAAACTTGAATTGTACTACTTCTTACTGGCTATTACATCAACTTAGAAGCTTCATCTGTGTTCTACTATGGTGCTATTAGTGTCTCCGCATACCGCAGCACGCGACATAGCTTTGAAGACGATAAGTACAACCGTTTCAGAGAGAAGAGCGGCCAATGTGACGATCTGGCTTTAAGTCGATTCGATAACAAATGACGAAAACGGACGGATTTCTCAGGTTTTTACTACATATGAACACTTTTCACATTCTCCCGTGCAACTCGGCTGCTAATCCTCCTTTCATGCAGATTCTTAAGGTCCTAGCTCATGTCCAAGGCATCAAAGCCAGCTTAAAAGTCAATAATCAATACCTAAACTTGAATTGTACTACTTCTTACTGGCTATTACATCAAATTAGAAGCTTCATCTGTGTTCTACTGTGGTGGTTTTAGTGTCTCCGGCTACCGCAGCATACGACATAGCTTTGCAGACTATAAGTACAACCGTTTCAGAGAGAAGAGCGGCCAATGTGACGATCTGGCTTTAAGTCGATTCGATAACAAATGACGAAAACGGACGGATTTCTCAGGTTTTTACTACATATGAATACTTTTCACATTCTCCCGTGCAACTCGGCTGCTAGTCCTCCTTTCATGCAGAATTTTAAGGTCCTAGCTCATGTCCAAGGCACCAAAGCCAGCTAAAAAGTCAATTATCGATACCTAAAACTTGAATTGTACTACTTCTTACTGGCTATTACATCAAATTAGAAGCTTCATCTGTGTTCAATTGTGGTGGTTTTAGTGTCTCCGCCTACCGCAGCATACGACATAGCTTTGCAGACGATAAGTACAACCGTTTCAGAGAGAAGAGCGGCCAATGTGACGATCTGGCTTTAAGTCGATTCGATAACAAATGACGAAAACGGACGGATTTCTCAGGTTTTTACTACATATGAACACTTTTCACATTGTCCCGTGCAACTCGGCTGCTAGTCCTCCTTTTGATGCAGAATCTTAAGGTCCTAGCTCATGTCCAAGGCACCAATGCCAGCTAAAAAATCAATAATCGATACCTAAAACTTGAATTGTACTACTTCTTACTGGCTATTACATCAACTTAGAAGCTTCATCTGTGTTCTACCATGGTGCTTTTAGTGTCTCCGCATACCGTAGCACGCGACATAGCTTTGAAGACGATAAGTACAACCGTTTCAGAGAGAAGAGCGGCCAATGTGACGATCTGGCTTTAAGTCGATTCGATAACAAATGACGAAAACGGACGGATTTCTCAGGTTTTTACTACATATGAACACTTTTCACATTCTCCCGTGCAACTCGGCTGCTAATCCTCCTTTCATGCAGATTCTTAAGGTCCTAGCTCATGTCCAAGGCATCAAAGCCAGCTTAAAAGTCAATAATCAATACCTAAAACTTGAATTGTACTACTTCTTACTGGCTATTACATCAAATTAGAAGCTTCATCTGTGTTCTGCTATGGTGATTTTATTGTCTCGGCATACCGCAGCACGCGACATAGCTTTGCAGACGATAAGTACTACCGTTTCAGAGAGAAGAGCGGCCAATGTGACGATCGGGCTTTAAGTCGATTCG
The DNA here is from genome assembly GCF_023897955.1 of Schistocerca gregaria. Classification (NCBI taxonomy): domain Eukaryota; kingdom Metazoa; phylum Arthropoda; class Insecta; order Orthoptera; family Acrididae; genus Schistocerca; species Schistocerca gregaria. Next base: position 1,301,891 of record NW_026062021.1, on the reverse strand, counting down.
ATAACAAATGACGAAAACGGACGGATATCTCAGGTTTCTACTACACATGAACACATTTCACATTCTCCCGTGCAACGCGGCTGCTAGTCCTCCTTTCATGCAGAATCTTAAGGTCCTAGCTCATGTCCAAGGCACCAAAGCCAGCTAAAAAGTCAATAATCGATACCTAAAACTTGAATTGTACTGCTTCTTACTGGCTATTACATCAACTTAGAAGCTTCATCTGTGTTCTACCATGGTGCTTTTAGTGTCTCCGCACACCGCAGCATGCGACATAGCTTTGCAGACGATAAGTACAACCGTTTCAGAGAAAAGAGGGGCCAATGTGACGATCTGGCTTTAAGTCGATTCGATAACAAATGACGAAAACGGACGGATTTCTCAGGTTTTTACTACATATGAACACTTTTCACATTCTCCCGTACAACGCGGCTGCTAGTCCTCCTTTCATGCAGAATCTTAAGGTCCTAGCTCATGTCCATGGCACCAAAGCCAGCTAAAAAGTCAATAATCGATACCTAAAACTTGAATTGTACTACTTCTTACTGGCTATCACATCAACTTAGAAGCTTCATCTGTGTTCTACTATGGTGCTTTTAGTGTCTCCGCATACCGCAGCACGCGACATAGCTTTGCAGACGATAAGTACAACCGTTTCAGACAGAAGAGCGGCCAATGTGACGATCTGGCTTTAAGTCGATTCGATAACAAATGACGAAAACGGACGGATTTCTCAGGTTTTTACTACATATGAACACTTTTCACATTGTCCCGTGCAATTCGGCTGCTAGTCCTCCTTTTGATGCAGAATCGTAAGGTCGTAGCTCATGTCCAAGGCACCAAAGCCAGCTAAAAAATCAATAATCGATACCTAAAACTAGAATTGTACTACTTCTTACTGGCTATTACATCAACTTAGAAGCTTCATCTGTGTTCTACTATGGTGCTTTTAGTGTCTCCGCATACCGCAGCACGCGACATAGCTTTGAAGACGATAAGTACAACCGTTTCAGAGAGAAGAGCGGCCAATGTGACGATCTGGCTTTAAGTCGATTCGATAACAAATGACGAAAACGGACGGATTTCTCAGGTTTTTACTACATATGAATACTTTTCACATTCTCCCGTGCAACTCGGCTGCTAGTCCTCCTTTCATGCAGAATCTTAAGGTCCTAGCTCATGTCCAAGGCACCAAAGCCAGCTAAAAAATCAATAATCGATACCTAAAACTTGAATTGTACTACTTTTTACTGGCTATTACATCAAATTAGAAGCATCATCTGTGTTCAATTGTGGTGGTTTTAGTGTCTCCGCCTACCGCAGCATACGACATAGCTTTGCAGACGATAAGTACAACCGTTTCAGAGAGAAGAGCGGCCAAGTGACGATCTGGCTTTAAGGCGATTCGATAACAAATGACGAAAACGGACGGATTTCTCAGGTTTTTACTACATATGAACACTTTTCATATTGTCCCGTGCAACTCGGCTGCTAGTCCTCCTTTCATGCAGAATCTTAAGGTCCTAGCTCATGTCCAAGGCACCAAATCCATCTAAGAAGTCAATAATCGATACCTAAAACTTGAATTCTACTACTTCTTACGGGCTATTACATCGACTTAGAAGCATCATATGTGTTCTAGTATGGTGATTTTATTGTTTCCGCATACCGCAGCACGCGACATAGCTTTGCAGACGATAAGTACAACCGTTTCAGAGAGAAGAGCGGCCAATGTGACGATCGGGCTTTAAGTCGATTCGATAACAAATGACGAAAACGGACGGATTTCTCAGGTTTCTACTACATATGAACACATTTCACATTCTCCCATCCAACAGGGCTGCTAGTCCTCCTTTCATGCAGAACTTTAAGGTCCTAGCTCATGTCCAAGGCACCAAAGACAGCTAAAAAGTCAATAATCGATACCTAAAACTTGAATTGTACTACTTCTTACTGGCTATTACATCAACTTAGAAGCTTCATCTGTGTTCTACTATGGTGCTTTTGGTGTCTCCGCATAACGCAGCACGCGACATAGCTTTGCAGACGATAAGTACAAACGTTTCAGACAGAAGAGCGGCCAATGTGACGATCTGGCTTTAACTCGATTCGATAACAAATGACGAAAACGGACGGATTTCTCAGGTTTTTACTACATATGAACACTTTTCACATTGTCCCGTGCAACTCGGCTGCTAGTCCTCCTTTTGATGCAGAATCTTAAGGTCGTAGCTCATGTCCAAGCCACCACAGCCAGCTAAAAAATCAATAATCGATACCTAAAACTTGAATTGTACTACTTCTTACTGGCTATTACATCAACTTAGAAGCTTCATCTGTGTTCTACTATGGTGCTTTTAGTGTCTCCGCATACCGCAGCACGCGACATAGCTTTGAAGACGATAAGTACAACCGTGGCAGAGAGAAGAGCGGCCAATGTGACGATCTGGCTTTAAGTCGATTCGATAACAAATGACGAAAACGGACGGATTTCTCAGGTTTTTACTACATATGAATACTTATCACATTCTCCCGTGCAACTCGGCTGCTAGTCCTCCTTTAATGCAGAATCTTAAGGTCCTAGCTCATGTCCAAGGCACCAAAGCCAGCTAAAAAGTCAATAATCGATACCTAAAACTTGAATTGTACTACTTCTTACTGGCTATTACATCAAATTAGAAGCTTCATCTGTGTTCAATTGTGGTGGTTTTAGTGTCTCCGCCTACCGCAGCATACGTCATAGCTTTGCAGACGATAAGTACAACCGTTTCAGAGAGAAGAGCGGCCAATGTGACGATCTGGCTTTAAGTCGATTCGATAACCAATGACGAAAACGGACGGATTTCTCAGGTTTTTACTACATATGAACACTTTTCACATTGTCCCGTGCAAGTTGGCTGTTAGTCCTCCTTTTGATGCAGAATCTTAAGGTCTTAGCTCATGTCCAAGGCACCAAAGCCAGCTAAAAAATCAATAATCGATACCTAAAACTTGAATTGTACTACTTCTTACTGGCTATTACATCAACTTAGAAGCTTCATCTGTGTTCTACTATGGTGCTTTTAGTGTCTCCGCATACCGCAGCACGCGACATAGCTTTGAAGACGATAAGTACAACCGTTTCAGAGAGAAGAGCGGCCAATGTGACGATCTGGCTTTAAGTCGATTCGATAACAAATGACGAAAACGGACGGATTTCTCAGGTTTTTACTACATATGAACACTTTTCACATTCTCCCGTGCAACTCGGCTGCTAATCCTCCTTTCATGCAGATTCTTAAGGTCCTAGCTCATGTCCAAGGCATCAAAGCCAGCTTAAAAGTCAATAATCAATACCTAAACTTGAATTGTACTACTTCTTACTGGCTATTACATCAAATTAGAAGCTTCATCTGTGTTCTACTGTGGTGGTTTTAGTGTCTCCGCCTACCGCAGCATACGACATAGCTTTGCAGACGATAAGTACAACCGTTTCAGAGAGAAGAGCGGCCAATGTGTCGATCTGGCTTTAAGTCGATTCGATAACAAATGACGAAAACGGACGGATTTCTCAGGTTTTTACTACATATGAACACTTTTCACATTCTCCCGTGCAACTCGGCTGCTAGTCCTCCTTTCATGCAGAATCTTAAGGTCTTAGCTGATGTCCAAGGCACCAAAGCCAGCTAAAAAGTCAATAATCGATACCTAAAACTTGAATTGTACTACTTCTTACCGGCTATTACATCATCTTAGAAGCTTCATCTGTGTTCTACTATGGTGCTTTTAGTGTCTCCGCATACCGCAGCACGCGACAAAGCTTTCCAGACGATAAGTACAACCGTTTCAGAGAGAAGAGCAGCCAATGTGACGATCTGGCTTTAAGTCGATTTGATAACAAATGACGAAAACGGACGGATTTCTCAGGTTTTTACTACATATGAACACATTTCACATTCTCCCGTACAACGCGGCTGCTAGTCCTCCTTTCATGCAGAATCTTAAGGTCCTAGCTCATGTCCAAGGCACCAAAGCCAGCTAAAAAGTCAATAATCAATACCTAAAACTTGAATTGTACTACTTCTTACTGGCTATCACATCAACTTAGAAGCTTCATCTGTGTTGTACTATGGTGCCTTTAGTGTCTCCGCATACCGCAGCACGCGACATAGCTTTGAAGACGATAAGTACAACCGTTTCAGAGAGAAGAGCGGCCAATGTGACGATCTGGCTTTAAGACGATTCGATAACAAATGACGAAAAGGGACGGATTTCTCAGGTTTTTACTACGTCTGAATACTTTTCACATTGTCCCGTGCAACTCGGCTGCTAGTCCTCCTTATGATGCAGAATCTTAAGATCCTAGCTCATGTTCAAGGCACCAAAGCCAGCTAAAAAATCAATAATCGATACCTAAAACTTGAATTGTACTACTTCTTACTGGCTATTACATCAACTTAGAAGCTTCATCTGTGTTCTACTATGGTGCTTTTAGTGTCTCCGCATACCGCAGCACGCGACATAGCTTTGAAAACGATAAGTACAACCGTTTCAGAGAGAAGAGCGGCCAGTGTGACGATCTGGCTTTAAGTCGATTCGATAACAAATGACGAAAACGGACGGATTTCTCAGGTTTTTACTACATATGAACACTTTTCACATTCTCCCGTGCAACTCGGCTGCTAATCCTCTCAGAATATGTCTGACTACCTACCCCACCCCTGTTAAGATTTCCATCTAGCCCCTCCTCTCAGAGAACATTTATCCTAGACTCAGAAGATTTCTACAGCCTCCCTTCATTTGGAATGTGTCTACTGCCCATTCTGAATATGTTTGTCTACCTCCAAATTCTAGGAAGATGTCTGTATGTCTGTCTACCTCACAAACTCGGGACAAGTCTATCTATCCCCGCTATGGAAGAAATCTATCTAACCCCCTCTCGGAATATGTCTATCTACCCTCCTTGCCAAAGACATCTACACCCCATCTTCGAGGAGCTCTATCCCCCCATCATGAAAGATGCCTGTTTATCTACCCGAACCCATCAGAAGATGTAAGTGTACATACCATCACTTCCCACAGAAGATGTCTGTCTACTTACCGACATTTCTTGGAAGATGTCTGTCTATTGACCCTCCCCCAACCTTTGAAGATGTCTGACAACTCACCTCCCCCCATGGAAGAATACTATCTCCCCCCTCCCAGAAGATGTCAATCTACTCTCCCCCTCGAAAATATCTCCCCCCCCCCCCCCGGAAAATGTCTACCTCCCTCTCAAAGGATATCTGTTTACCTATTTGGCCCCAATCGAAAAATGTCTCCCCCCTTGGAAACTGTCGGTCTACCAATCCTCCCCCTTGAAGACGTCTGACTAAGAAACAACCACTCAGAAGATGACTGTCTAACTACCCCTCCTTGGAATTGTTTGTCTACCATTATCACCACAGAAAATGTCTCCCCCCACTCTTGGAGGATGTCTGTCTACCTACCACCCTTCAGAAGATGTCCGACCATGTACCCTGCTTTGGAATATGTCTGTCTACCTACCCCTCGCGGAAGATGTGTGTCTTCCTACCTCCCCACAGAAGATGTAGGTAAACAGATATCTTTCAAGAGGGAGTAGGTACACAGACATCTTGCAAGGGAGTTGTATGTAGACAGAAATTACCAAGGGGTGGGGAATAATTAGACAGACTTCTTCCGAGGGGGGGGGGGGGGTAGGTATACATACATTTACTGAGTGTTTGTAGGTAGACAATCTTCTGAGGGGGTAGGCACAAAGGCACCTTTCGAGGGGGTTGGTAGACAGACATCTCCCATTGGTGGATTGGTAGACAGCCATCTTCTGAGGGGTGTACATAGACAGACATCATCTAGAGGGGTAAGTAGACCAACATCTTCCAAGGGGGGTTGGTAGACAGACATCTTCTGAGGGTGTAGGAAGACAGACATCCTCGGAGGATGGGGGCAGGGGGTAGGTAGATAGACATCATCTGTGGAGGTGTGGATAAACAGACATCTTCTGAGGGGTAGGTAGTCAGACATTTACCGAGTTGTGTTGTAGGTAGACACATATCTCCCAAAGGGGGGGGGGGGAGGGATAGGTAGACAGAGACTTTCCTGGTGGGTGGTTTGAGAATCTCCTGAAGGGGGGTTGGTAAACAGACTTCTTCTTAAGGGGGTAGGTATACAGACATCTACTGTTGGTGCGGGACAAATAGACATAATTCTTCTGAGGCTGGGGATGATAGACATCTTCCGAAGGAGGGCACGTAGACAGACATTTTCCAAGTTGGGCAGACTGACAGACATCTTCCGGGGAGTAGAAAGACATAGATGTTCCAAGGGTGGTAGGTAGACAGACATCTTCTGTGGGGGAGTAGATTGCCAGACATCATCTTAGGTTGGGTATGTAGACAGACATCTTCCAAGGGGAGGGAGTATATAGGAAGATACCTTCTGAGGGGGATGATAGACATCTTATGGGAGTAGGTAAACAGACATAGTTGATAGACATATACATTCAGAGGGGGTAGTTAGACAGACATCTTCTGAGTGGTGGAAAATAGACCACTTCCAAGGGGGAGGTAGGCATCTTCCTAAGTGAGCGGGCAGGTTGCCTGACATCTTCCATGGGGTAGGTAGCCAATCATCTTCCAAAGATGGGTTGGGTAGGCAGATATATTCAATGGGGGGTAGGTAGACCGACATCTTCTGAGATGGTAGTAGATAGACATTTCTGAGTTGGGGTAGAAAGGCATTGTCCAAAGTGGGTGGATAGGAATCTTCCGTGTGTGGATGGGATAGGTAGACAGACATTTTCTGAAAGGGGTGCATCTTCTGTACGGGGGTAGGTAGACAATCATCTTCTGAGGGGAAGATGGGTACAGAGACATTTTACTGGGGGTAGGTAGACAGACATCTTCAAGGGGGTAGGTAGACAGACAACTGGGGGGGTTGTTAGACAGACATGTTCTGAGGGGTTTTTAAGTAGACAGACATCTTCTGAGCAGGGGTAGTAGACATACAGCTTCAGAGGATGAGGGATATGTAGACAGATATCTTCTAAGGTAGCTTAGGTAGAGAGACAATTAGTGAGGGGGTAGGTAGACAGACATTATCCGAGGCTGGGTTGTAGGTAGACAGAAATAATCTGAGGGGTGTAGTTAGACAAGTATTTTCTGAGGCTAGGGGTATGTAGACAGACATTGTCCATGGGGATAGTTAGACACACCTTCTGAGTTATGGGGAGTAGGCAGACATCTTTTGAGGTGGGGTAGGTAGGCAGTCGTTTTCTGAATTTGGGTCCGTTGACAGACATCTTCCAAGAGAAGTGGGTATGAAGGCAGATATCTTCGTGGGGGGGAGCTAGGTAGCCAGACGTCTTCCGAGGGTGTTGGGTATGTAGGCATACATCTTCAAGGGCAGTTGGTAGACCGATATTTTCCAATGGGGGTAGGTAGACACACATACTACGAGTGGTGGTAGGTAAACACATCTTCCATGGGGTAGGTAGACAAACATCTTCCGAGGTGGGGTTGGTAGACATTCATTATCTGGGGTGTAGGTAGACTAACATTTTCGAGAGGGGTAGGACAGATATCTTCTGAGGGTGGTGTATTGGACAGACATCTTCCGAGGGGGTGTAGATAGACAACTTATGTAGGTGGTGGACAGACAACTGCTGACTGGGAGGGGGGGTAGGTAGACATGTTCCAAGGGTACGGTAGATAGATATACTACTTCTGAGGGGGGTGGTAGGTAGACAGACATCTTCTGAGAGGGGGCTGGTAGACAGATATTTTCCGTGAGGTGTTATAGGTAGACAGAAATCTTCCAAGGGGGGGTAGGTCGACTGACATTTTCTGAGGGGGCAGGTAGACAGACAACTTCTGGGGGGTAGATAGACATACATGTTCAGTTTGTGTGCATAAACAGAGACCTTCTGAGGTGGGTTAGGTTGGCAGCTATCTTATTAGTTTTGGCATGTAGAGGGAAGAGTATTGGTAGACAGGTATCTTCCGAGGGGGGTATGTAGACTGACATTGTCTAAGGGAGTTAGGTAGACATACACATTCCACAGGCAGATAGATAGACAGACATCTTCTGAGGGGGGTTAGGTAGCCATACATCTTCCGACAGGAGAGTTGGTGGAAAGACACCTTCCAAGGATGGGGGGTAGGTAGACAGATATTTTCCAAGCGAGATTTAGGTAGACAGGCATTTTCCAAGGAGGGGTAGGTAGACAAACATCTTCCGAGGATGGTTGGGGTAGGAAGACAGACAGTGTGGGGTAGGTAGACAGACATCTTATTAGAGGGTGTATGTAGACAGACAGTATCCGAGGGCAGGTTGTAGGTAGACAGATATCTTACAGGGGGTGCGGTAGGTAGGCACGTATTTTCCAAGGCTGAGAGTATGTAGATAGACATAGTCCCGGTGGGCAATTAGACCGATATCTCCTGAGGGAGGGTAGGTACACAGACATTTTCAGAGTGGGAGGACAGGTAGACAGACACCTTCTAAGAGTGGGATGATAGACATCTTTCCAACTGGGAAAGATAGACATTTTACGAGGGGGGGGAGTAGACATACATCCTCCATGAGGTGGTAGACACACATATTATGAGGGGGGGGGGGGTAGGTAGAAAGATTTCTTATAAGGTGGGGTAGGTTGGTAGACATCTTCTGAGGTTGAGTATGTAGGCACCAAGGGTAGAGGATATGAAGACATATATCTTCCGAGGGGGGGGGCAAGGTAGACAGAAATTCTCTAACAGAGGGATGATAGACTTCTTCCGAGGGGGGTAGGTATGCAGACATCGTATGAGGGGGTGTAGGAAGACATACATATACCAAGGCAGGGTAGGTAGACAAAAATCTTCTTAGGGGGGTTGGAAGATAGACCTCTTCTGAGGGGCGAATGGAATACATACATCTTCCGAGGGGGTAGGAAGACAAAGTCCTCCAAGGGGGGGGGGGAGATGAACCGACATACACCAAGGGGGTTAGATGGATGGTCATCTTCTGTTGTAGTGGGAGGGGGCAGGTAGGCTTCCATCTTCTGGGTGGTCAGTAGACAATCATCTTCTGAGTTGTGGTTCAGTAGGCAATCATGTTCAGAGGGGGGTAGGTAGACAGACATCTTCCGAGGTGGGATGATAGACATCTTCCAAAGGGGTGGAAAGTAGACAGGCATTTTACAAAGTGGGGTGCAGGTGGACTGACATCTCCCATGCATTAGGTGGAAAATCATATTCCGAGGTCGGGTTCAATATACAGACATATTCCGAGGGAGGTGGTAGGTAGACAGCCATCTTCCGAGTGGGGATAGGTAGACATACTTTTCCCGAGAGGGGGTTGGGTAGACAGGCATTTACCGAGGGGATGGGGGGTAGGTAGATAGACATCTTCTGAAGGGGGGTAGGTAGACAGACATCTCCCGAGGAGGGGTGGTAGACATACAACTTTCGAGGGGCGGTAGGTAGACAGACATTTTCTGTTGGAGGGGTTGATTGACAGGCATCTTTCAGAAGTGAGGGGGGGCAGGTAGACTGAAATCTTCCGGGGGTAGGTAAACAATCATCTTCTGAGAGGGGGGGGGGGTGTTGGGTAGACAGACATCCTCCCGGTTTTGGTAGACATAAATATTCCAAGGTGGGCAGGTAGACAGACATTTTCTGAGGGAGGGCCAGGTTGACAGACATCTTCAAATGGCGGGTTGGTAGACACACAACTTATGAGTGGGGGCGTAGGTAGAGAGACATGTCCGGAGGTGGGGTAGGTAGACATACATGTTCCGAGGGGAGTGGTGGCTAGTCATACATATTCCGAGTGTGTGTTTATGTGGGCAGACATCTTCCAAGAGGGGCTAGGTAGACAAACATCTTCCAAGGGGGGGGGGGGGTAAGTAGACAGACATCTTCCATGTGGGGTATGTAGACAGACATATTCTGACAGGGTGAGGCAGGCATATACCGTGGTTCGGTGGATAGACAGGCATCTTCGAGGGGGTGCTAGGTAGACATACACCTTCCGAGGGTAGTGGTAGGAAGTCATACATCTTCCAAAGCGGTTTTTTCGGTTGTCAAATGTCTTCCAAGAGGGGGGTCTGCACACATACATCCTCCAGGGATGGGAGGAGGGTTTGACAGAGATCTTCGGAGGTGGGGTAGTCAGTTACACATCTTTTGAAGTGGGTGTAGGTAGGCAGACACCTTCTAAATGGCGGTACCTAGGAAGATAGGCAGACATCTTCGGGGGGGGGGGGGGGGGAGGTAGGTAGACAGACAGTTTCTGATTGTGAGAATGGTGGTGGTGGTGGTTAGTGTTTAATGTCTCGTCAACAACGAGGTCATTAGAGACGGAGCGCAAGCTCGGGTTAGGGAAGGATTGGGAAAGAAATTGGCCGTGCCCTTTCAGAGGAACCATCCCGGCATTTGCCTGAAACGATTTAGGGTAATCACGAAAAACCTAAATCAGGATGGCCGGAGACGGGATTGAACCATCGTCCTCCCGAATGCGAGTCCAGTGTGCTAACCACTGTACCACCTCTCTCGATGTGTGAGAATGGTAGACAGACAGATAGGGTGGGAGATCAGAGACAGTCATATTCTGAGGGTGGGGTATGTAGACAGCCATCTTCTGAGGGGGTAGATAAGAGTCTTCTGAAGGTGATGGAGAGATAGTCATCTTCCAAGTGCAGGTAGATAGGAATCTTCTGAGTTGGGGTAGCTTCCGAGCTAGGCGATAGATAGGCATCTTCACAGGGGGGGATGTTAGATTGGCATGTTATGGGGTGGGGGGGGGGCGAGTAGACAAACATCACCCGATAGGTGGTATGTATAGAGACATCTTCCATGGAGTAGAAGGTAGGCAGACATCTTCTGAAGGGTGGGGTAGGGAGACAGACATCATCAGAGCAGTAGTAGGTAGACAGACATTTTCCGAAGGGGGTGTATGTAGACAAATATTTTCTTAGATGGAGGGTAGCTGGGCAGACATCTTCCAAGGGGTGGGGAGGGGGTAGGTAGACAGGCCTCTTCCAAAGGTGTGTAGGTAGACAGACATCTTCCAAGAAGGGGTATGTAGGCAAACATCTTCTGAAGGGTGGGTTAGGGAGACAGGCATCATCCACGTGCGGAGTAGGTAGAGAGTGATCTTCTGAGGGGGGTGGGGGATGTAGATAGAAAGACATATTTTGAGAGGCTGGTAGGTAGGCAGACATGTTCCAAACGAGGGGGGGGGGTTAAGTAGACAGGTATCTTCTGAGGGTGTGTAGGTAGACAGTCATCTTCTGAGGGGGGAGGGGGTAGGAAAACTGACGTTTTCCGGTTGGGGGGATAAGTAGAGAGTCATCTTCTGATGGGGAAGTGGGTAGACACACATTTTCAGAAGGCGTGAGTAGGTAGGCAGACATATTACGAGGGGGGGGGGGGTGGCGGGTGTACGTAGACAGTCATCTTACGAGGGGGGAGGGGGGTAAAAAGACAGGCATGTTCCAAGGTCCTCTATCAACTGCTAGACACCAGAACCGGCCTACAGTTGAATTTTCGATACCTAAAACTTGAGTAGTACTACTTCTTACCTGCCGATTGCATCAAATGAGAAGCTCCTATTTTGTTGTTTGTGGTGCGACCGCATACCTCAGCACATGACGTAAGTTTCCAGATGTATATGTAAACAGTTCCGTGAGCAAGGCTGCCACTGCGACGATCTGGCATTACGATTAGGCGCGTGAGTGCGTGTGAAATCGCTCTCTAAGTTTTCATACATTTATAGGTTTCAGATACATATTTTAACGGTTTTTGTGATAATATTTACTATATAAGATACTTATTAATGGTTTCTTCATTCACCTCCGCCTTTCTTGGGTTGTGACCTGATATTTGCGAGTGTTTCGTATCGAGCAACTTAACTTCTTACCTGTGTTTACATTCCGCGCTGACCAACTGCAGCTGTAGCGGCGCATCCAAAGCTAAGTACTAATTAGTTGTTTGTGTATAGTGGTTTATTTTGGAACTTTAGTAGTCTTCAATCGGTGTTCTTGTTGTTTCCTGGTGAAATAATTTCAGAAGAAATTGTCGCGAACTGTTTTCAGTTTCGTTACTGTGCCATTAGACGTTTGATAATCTTTCTGTTTTACCTTTTGTTTTATTTGCTGTTGATAAATACTGTTAATAATAGTAGCTACTTCCCTTGTACAGCAAGATTATGATTATTGTAGTCAGTTTTTTAACAGATTCTTATTGTACTAAAGGAACTTAAATAAATGCGAAAGGTTTTCTTAGGTTTTTAATATATATTAACACGTTTCACATTTCCCCGTGCAACGTGACGTTCAGACCTCGTTTGATGCAAAAGCTTGAGGTCCTCGATCATGTCCAAGGCACCAAAGCCGGCTAATAAGTCAGTAATCTATAACTAAAACTTGAATTGTACTGCTTCTTACTGGCCGAATACATCTTCTTAACACCTTCTTCTGTCTTCTACTGTGGTGCTCTTAGTGTCTCCGCAAACCGCAGCAGGCGACATAAGTTTGCAGACTATAAATTTAACCGTCTCAGAGCGTAAAGCGGCCGATGTGACGATCTGCCAATAAGTCGATTCGACAGCAAATGAAGAAAACGGTCGGATTTGTCAGGTTTTTACTACAAATGGACACTTTTCACATCATCCCGTGCAACGTGGCAACACGCGATCTAGTGTTGCAAAATCTTAAGGCCCTAGCTCATGTCCAAGGTACCAAAGCAGGCTAATAAGTCAATAAATGATAACTAAAATTTGAATTGTACAACTTATTACTGGTTCTTTCTCGCAGATTACACCAACAGAGAAGCTTCATCTGTGTTCTACTATGGTGCTTTTAGTATCTCCGCATACGCAGCACGCGCCATAGCTTTGCAGACGATAAATTTAACCGTATCAGAGAGAAGAGCGTCTAATCTGACGATCTGGCATAAGTCGATTCGATAGCAAATGACGAAAACGGGCGGGTTTCTCAGGTTTTTCACTACATATGAACACTTTTGCACATTCCCCCGAGCAACGCGGCTACTAGAGCTCCCTTCATGCAAAATCTGAAGGTCCTAGTTCATGCCCAACGCAACAAAGCTGTCTATAAAATCAATAATCGATAACTAAATATGAATTGTACTGCTTCGTACTAGCTATTACATGAACTTAGAAGCTTCTTCTGTATTCTATTATGGTGCTTTTAGTGTCTCCGCATACCGCAGCACGCGACATATCTTTGCACACGATAAATGTAACGGCTTCAGAGAGAAAAGCGGGCTATATGACGATCTTGCATTAACCTGATTCGATAGCAAATGACGCAAACGGGCGGATTTCTCATTTTTTCACTACATATGAACACTTTTCACATTCCCCAGTGCAACACAGCTCCTAGACCTCCCTTCATGCAATATCTTAAGATCCTAGCTCATGTCAAAGGCACCAAAGCCGTGTAAAAGGTCAATAATCGATAACTAAAACAAAAATTGTAATGCTTAGTACAGGCTATCACATCATCTTTGAAGCTTCTTCTGTGTCCTATTATGGTGCTTTTATTGTCTCCGCATACCTCAGCACGCGACATAGCTTTGCACACGATAATTGTAACCGTTTCATTGAGCACAGCGGCCAATATGACGATCTGGCAAAAGTCGAATCGATAGCAAATGACGAAAACGAGCGGATTTCTCCGGTTTTCACTACATATGAACACTTTTCACATTCCCCCGTCCAACGCGGCTGCTAGACCTCCCTTCATGCAAAATCTTAAGGTCCTAGCTCATGTGCAAGGCACCAAAACCGTCTAAAAAATCAATAATCGATAACTTAATCTAGAATTGTACTGCTTCGTTTTGGGTATCACACCAACTCAGAAACTTCTTCTGTGTTCTATTGTGGTGCTTTTAGTGTCTACGCATACCGCAGTACGCGACATAGCTTTGAACACGATACATGTAACCGTTTCAGAGAGAAGAGTGGCCAATATAACGATCTGGCAAAAGTCGATTCGATAGCAAATGACGAAATTGGCGGTTTTCTCAGGTTTTCACTAAATATGAACACTTTGCACTTTCCCCCGTGGAACGCGGCTGCTAGAACTCCCTCATGCAAAATCTTAAGGTCCTAGCTCATGTCCTAGGCACCAAAGCCGTCTAAAAAGTCAATAATCGATAACAAAAACTTGAATTGTACTGCTTCGTACTGGTTATCACATCAACTTAGAAGCTTATTCTGTGTTCTATTATGGTGCTTTTAGGGTCCACGCATACCGGAGCACGCAACGTAGCTTTGCACACGATAAATGTAACGGTTTCAGACAGAAATGCGGGTAATATGACGATCTGGCATTAAGTCGATTCGATAGCAAATGACGAAAACGGGCGGATTTCTCAGCTTTTCACTACATATGAACACTTTTCACATTCCCCCGTGCAACGCGGCTGCTACACCTCCCTTCATGCAAAATCGTAAGGTCCTAGCTCATGTCCAGGGCACCAAAGACGTCTAAAAAGTCAGTAATCGATAACTAAAACTTGAATTTTACTGCTTCTTACTGGCTATCACATAAACTTAGAAGCTTCTTCTGTGTTCTATTATCGTGCTTTTAGTGTCTACGAATACCGCAGCACGCAACATAGCTTTGCACACGATAAATATAACGGTTTCAGAGAGAACAGCGGGCAATATGATGATCTGGCATCAAGTCGATTCGATAGCAAATGAGGAAAACGGGCGGATTTCTCAAGTTTTCACTACATATAAACACTTTTCACATTCCCCCATGCAACGCGGCTGCTAGACCCCCCTTCATGCAAAATCTTAAGGTCCTAGCTCATGTCCAAGGCACCAAAGCCGTCTAAAAATTCAATAATCGATAACTGAAAATTGAATTGTACTGCTTCTAACTGGCTATCACATCAACTTAGAAGCTTCTTCTGTGATCTATAATGGGGCTTTTAGTGTCTCCGCATACCGCAGCACGCTACATAGCTTTGCACACGATAAATGTAACTGTTTCAGAGAGATAACCGGCCAATATGACGATTTGGCATTAAGTCGATTCGATAGCAAATGACGAAAAGGGGCGGAATTCTCATGTTTTCACTACATATGAACACTTTTCACATTCCCCCGTGCAACGCGGCTGCTAGACCTTACTTCATGCAAGGTCGTAAAGTCCTAGCTCATGTTCAAGGCACCAAAATCGTCTAAAAATTAAATAATCGATAACTAAATCTTGAATAGTACTGCTTCGTACTGGCTATCACATCAACTTAGAAGCTTTTTCTGTTTTATATTATTGTGCTTCTAGTGTCTCTGCATACCGCAGCACGCGACATAGCTTTGCAAACCATAAATGTAACCGTTTCAGAGAGAAGAGCCGCCAATATGACGATCTGGCAAATGTCGATTCGATAGCAATGAGGAGAACGGGCGGATTTTCCAGGTTTCCACAGCATATGAACACTTCCCACATTCCCCTGTCAAACGCGGATGCTAGACCTCCCTCATGCAAAATCTTAAGGAATTACCTAATGTCCAAGCCACGAAAGCCGTGTAAAAAGTCAATGATCGATAGTTAAAACTTGAATTGGACTGCTTCGTACTGGCTATCACATCAACTTAGAAGCTTCTTCTGTGATCCATTATGGCGCTTTTAGTGTCTCCACATACCGCAGCACGCGACATATCTTTGCACACGATAAATGTAACGGTTTCAGAGAGAATAGCGGGCAGTATGACGATCTGAAATTAAGTCGATTCGATAGCAAATGACGAAAACGCTCGGATATCTCAGGTTTTCTCTACATATGAACACTTTTCACATTCCCCCGTGCAACGCTTCTCTTAGACATCCATTTATGCAATATCTTAAGGTCCTAGCTCATCTCAAAGGAACCAAAGCCGTTTAAAAAGTCAATAATCGATAACTAAAACTTGAATTGTACTGCTTCGTACAGGTTATCACATCAACTTAGAAGCTTCTTCTGTGTTCTATTATGGTGATTTTAGTGTCTACGCATACCGCAGCATACGACATAACTTTGCACACGATAAATGTAACGGTTTCAGAGAGAAAAGCGGGCTATATGACGATCTGGCATTAAGCTGATACGATAGCAAATGACGAAAATGGGCGGATTTCTCAGGTTTTCACTACATATGTTCAATTTTCACATTCCCCCGTGCAACGCGGCTGCTAGACCTTACTTCATGCAAAGTCGTAAAGTCCTAGCTCAAGTTCAAGGCACCAAAATCGTCTAAAAATTCAATAATCCATAACTAAACCTTGAATAGTACTGCTTCGTACTGGCTATCACATCAACTTAGAAGCTTTTTCTGTTTTCTATTATAGTGCTTCTAGTGTCTCCGCATACCGCAGCACGCGACATAGCTTTGCACACGATAAATGTAACCGTTTCAGAGACAAGTCCGGCCAGTATGACGATCTGGCATTAAGTAGATTCGATAGCAAATGACGAAAACGGGCTTATTTCTCAGGTTTTCACTACATATGAACACTTTTCACATTCCGCCGTGCAACGCGGCTGCTAGACCTCACTTCATGAAAAATCTTAAGGTCCGAGCTCATGTCGAAGGCACCAAAGCCGTATAAAAAGTCAATAATCGATAACAAAAACTTGAATAGTCCTGCTACGTACTGGCTGTCACATGAACTTAGAAGCTTCTTCTGAGTTCTATGATGGTGCTTTGAGGGTCCCCGCGTACCGCAGCACGCTACATAGCTTTGCACACGATAAATGTAACCGTTTCAGAGAGAAGACCAGTTATAAGACGAACTGGCAAAAGTCGATTCGATAGCAAATGACGAAATGGCGGATTTCTAAGGTTTTCACTACATATGAACACTTTTCACATTACCACGTGCAACGCGGCTGATAGACGTCCCTTCATGGAAAATCTTAAGGTCCTAGCCCATGTGCAATGCACCATAACCGTCTAAAAGGTCAATAACCGATAACTAAAACTTGAATTGTACTGCTTCGTTTTGGCTATCACACCAACTTAGAACCTTCTTCTGTGTTCTATTATGGTGCTTTTAGTGTCTCCGCATACCGCAGCACGCGACAAAGCTTTGCACACGATAAATGTCACCGTTTCAGAGAGAAGAGCGGAAAATATGACGATCTGGAAAATGTCGATTCGATAGCAAATCACGAAAACGGGTGTATTTCCCAGGTTTTCACTACATATGAACACTTTTCACATTCCCCAGTGCATTACGGCTGCTAGACCTCCCTTCATGCAAAATCTTAAGGTCCTAGCTCATGTCCAAGGCACCAAAGCCATCTAAGAAGTCAATATCGATAACTAAAACTTGATTTGTACTGCTTCTTACTGGCTATCACTTCAACTTAGAAGCTTCTTCTGTGATCCATTATGGTACTTTTAGTGTCTCCGCATAACGCAGCACGCGACATGGCTTTGCACACGAATAATGTAACCGTTTCAGAGAGAGGAGCGCGAAATATGACGATCTGGCATTAGGTCGATTCGATGGCAAATGACGAAAACGGGCGGATTCCTCAGGTTTTCACTACATATGAACACTTTTCACATTCCCCAGTGCATGACGGCTGCTAGACCTCCCTTCATGCAAAATCTTATGGTCCTACCTCGCGTCAGAGGCAACAAAGCCGTCTAAAAAGTCAATACTAAAAAATTAAAACTTGAATTGTACTGCGTCGTAGTGGCTATCACATCAACTTAGAAGCTTCTTCTTTGATCTATTATGGTGCTTTTAGTGACTCCGCATACCGCACCACGTGACATAGCTTCGCACACTATAAATGTAACCGTTTCAGAGAGAAGTACGTCCAGTATGACGATCTGGCAAATGTCGATTCGATAGCAAATGACGAAAACATACGGATTTCTCAGGTCTTCACTACATATGAACACTTTTCACATTCACCCGTGCAACGCGGCTGCTAGACCTCCCTTGACGGAAAATCTTACGGTGCTAGCTGATACCCAAGGCACCAAAGCTGTCTACAAAGTCAATAATCGATAGCTAAAACTTGAATTGTACTACTTGGTACTGGCTATCACATCAACTTAGAATAATCTTCTGTGTTCCATTATGGTGCTTTTAGTATCTCTGCATTTCGCAGCACGTTACATAGCTTTGCACACGATAAATGTAACCGTTTCAGAGAGATTACTGGCCAATATGACGATCTGGCATTAAGTCGATTCGATAGCAGATTACGAAAACGGAAGGATTTCTCAGGTTTTCACTACATATGAACTCTTTTCACATTCCCCGTGCAATGCGACTGCTACACCTCCCTTCATGCAAAATCTTAAGGTCCTAGCTCATGTCCAAGGCACCAAAGCCGTATAAACAGTCAATTATCGATAACTAAAACTTGAATTGTACTGCTACGTACTTTCTATCACATCAACTTAGAAGCTTCTTCTGTGTTCTATTATGGTGCTTTTAGTGTCTCCGCATACCGCAACACGCTACTTAGCTTTGCACACGATAAATGTAACCGTTTCAGAGAAAAGAGCGGCCAATATGACGATCTGGCAAAAGTCGATTCCATAGCAAATGACGAAAACGGGCGGATTTCTAGGGTTTCACAACGTATGAACACTTTTCACATTTCCCCGTGCAATGCGGCTGCTAGACCTCCCTTCATGCAAAATCTTAAGGTCCTATCTCATGTCCAAGGCACAAAAGCCGTCTAAGAAGGCAATAATCGATAACTAAAACCTGAATTGCACTGATTCTTACTGGCTATCACATCAACTTAGAAGCATCTTCTGTGTTCTATTATGGTGCTTTTAGTGTCTCTCCATACCGCAGCACGCGACATAGCTTTGTACACGATAAATGTGACGGTTTCAGAGAGAATATCGGGCAATATGACGATCTGAAATTAAGTGGATTCGATAGCAAATTACGAAAACGCTCTGATATCTCAGGTTTTCTCTACATATGAACAATTTTCACATTCACCCGTGCATTGCTTCTCTTAGTCATCCCTTTATGCAATATCTTAAGGTCCTAGCTCATCTCAAAGGAACCAAAGCCGTCTAAAAAGTCAATAATCGATAACTAAAACTTGAATTGTACTGCTTCGTACTGGCTATTACATCAACTTAGAAACTTCATCTGTGTTCTATTATGTTGCTTTTAGTGTCTACGCATACCGCAGCACGCTACATAACTTTGAACACGATAAATGTAACCGTTTCAGAGAGAAGAGCGGCCAATATAGCGATCTGGCATTATGTCGATTCGATAACAAATGACGAAAACGGGCGGATATTTCAGGTTTTCACTACATATGGACACTTTTCACATTCCCCCGTGCAACGCGGCTGTAAGACCTCCCTTCATGCAAAATCTTAAGGTCCTAGCTCATGTCCAAAGCACCAAAGCCGTCTAAAAAGTGAATAATCGATGACTTAAACTAGATTTGTACTGCTTCGTTTTGGCTATCACACCAACTTAGAAACATCTTCTCTGTTCTATTATGGTGCTTTTATTGTCTACGCATACCGCAGCACGCGACATACTTTTCACACGATAAATGTAACCGTTTCAGAGAGAAGAGCGGCCAATATGACGATCTGGCAAAAGTCGATTCGATAGCAAATGACGAAAACGGGCGGATTTCTCATGTTTCTACTACATATGAACACTTTTCACATTCCCCCGTGCAACGCGATTGCTAGAACTCGCTTCATGCAAAATCTTAAGGTCCTGGATCATGTCCAAGGCACCGAAGCCGTCTAAAAAGGTAATAATCGATACCTAAAACTTGAATTGTACTGCTGCGTACTTTCTATCACTTCAACTTAGAAGCTTATTCTGTGTTCTATTATGGAGCTTTTAGTGTCTCCGCATACCGCAGCACGCGACATAGCTTTGCACACGACAAATGTAACCGTTTCAGAGAGAATTCCGACCAATATGACGATCTGGCATTAAGTCGATTCGATAGCAAATGACGAAAACGGGCAGATTTCTCAGAATTTCACTACATATGAACACATTTCACATTCACCCGTGGAACGCGGATGCTAGACCTCCATTCATGCAAAATCGTAATGTCCTAGCTCATGTCCAAGGCACCAAAACCGTCTAAAAATTCAATAATCGATATCTAAAACTTAATTTGTATTGCTTCATACTAGCTATCACATCAACTTAGATTCTTCTTCTGTGTTCTATTATGGTGCTTTTAGTGTCTCCGCATACCGCAGCACGCGACATTGCTTTGCAGACGATAAATGTAACCGTTTCAAAGCGAAGAGCGTGCAATATGACGATCTGGCATTAAGTCGATTCGATAGCAAATGAGGAAAACGGGCGGATTTCTCAGGTATTCACTACATATGAACACATTTCACATTCCCCCGTGCAACGCGGCTGCTAGTCCTCCTTTGATGCATTATCTTAAGGTCCTAGCTCATGTCCAAGGCACCAAAGCCGTTTAAAAAGTCAATAATCGATAACTGAACCTTGAAATGTACTGCTTCGGACTGGCTATCACACCAATTTAGAAGCTTCTTTTGAGTTCTGTTATGGTGCTTTTAGTGTCTCCGCATACCGCAGCACGCGACATAGCGTTGCACACGATAAATGTAACCGTTTCAGAGAGAAGAGCGGGCAATATGACGATCTGGCATTTAGTCGATTCGATAGCAAATGACGAAAACGGGGGGATTTCTCAGGTTTTCACTACATATGAACACTTTTCACATTCCCCCGTGCAACGCGGATGCTAGACCTCCCTTCATGCAAGGTCACAAGGTCCTAGCAAATGTCCAAGGCACAAAATCGTCTAAAAATTCAATAATCGATAAATAAAACTTGAATTGTACTGCTTCGTACAGGCTATCACATCAATTTAGAAGCTTCATCTGTGTTCTATTATGTTGCTTTGAGTGTCTACGCATACCGCAGCACGCAACATAGCTTTGCACACGATAAATGTAACCGTTAGAGAGAGAAGAGCGGCCAAATTGACGATCTTTCAAAAGTCGATTCGATAGCTAATGTCGAAAACGGGCAGATTTCTCACGTTTTCACTGCATATAACCACTTTTCTCAATTCCCCCGTGCAACGCGGCTGCTAGATCTCCCTTCATGCAGAATCTTAAGGTCCTAGCTCATGTCCAAAGCACCAAAGCCGTCTAAAAAGTCAATAATCGATAACTAAAACTTGAATTGTACTGCTTCGTACTGGCTATGACATCAACTTAGAAGCTTCTTCTGTGTTCTATTATGATGCCTTTAGTGTCTCCGCATACCGCAGCACGCGACATAGCTTTGCACACGATAAATGTAACCGTTTAAGAGAGAAGAGCGGAGAATATGACGATCTGGCATTAAGTCGATTCGATAGCAAATGACGAAAACGAACGGATTTCTCAGGATTTCACTACATTTGAACACTTTTCACATTCCCCCGTCCAACGCGGCAGCTAGACTACTTTCATGCAAGGTCGTAAGGTCCCAGCGCATGTCCAAGGCACCAATATCGTCTAAAAAGTCAAAAATCGATAACTAAATCTTGAATTGTACTGTTCGTACTGGCTATCACATCAACCTAGAAGCTTCTTCTGTGTTCTATTATGGTGCTTCTAGTGTCTCCACATACCACAGCACGCGACATAGCTTTGAACACGAAAAAAATAATAGTTCCGAGAGAAGAGCGGCCAATATGACGATCTGGCATTAAGTCGATTCGATAGCAAATGACGTTAACGAACGGATTTCTCAGGATTTCACTACATTTGAACACTTTTCACATTCCCCCGTCCAACGCGGCAGCTAGACTGCTTTCATGCAAGGTCTTAAGGTCCCAGCGCATGTCCAAGGCACAAATATCGTCTAAAAAGTCAAAAATCGATAACTAAATCTTGAATTGTACTGCTTCGTACTGGCTATCACATCAACCTAGAAGCTTATTCTGTGTTCTATTATGGAGCTTTTCGTGTCTCCGCATACCGCAGCACGCGACATAGCTTTTATAGCTTTGCACACGAGAAATGTAAACATTTCAGAGAGAAGAGCGGCCAATATGACGATCTGGCATTAAGTCGATTCGATAGCAAATGACGAAAACGAGCGGATTTCTCAGGATTTCACTACATATGAACACTTTTCACATTCCCCCGTGCAACGCGGCTGCTAGACTCCTTTCATGCAAGGTCGTAAGGTCCTAGCGCATGTAC
Organism: Schistocerca gregaria; assembly: GCF_023897955.1. Taxonomy (NCBI): domain Eukaryota; kingdom Metazoa; phylum Arthropoda; class Insecta; order Orthoptera; family Acrididae; genus Schistocerca; species Schistocerca gregaria. The sequence continues at coordinate 1,279,676 of NW_026062021.1, read as the reverse complement.
ATGGCACCAAAATCGTCTAAAAAGTCAATAATCTGTATCTAAATCTTGAATTGTACTGCTTCGTACTGGCGATCACATCAACCTAGAAGCTTTTTCTGTGTTCTATTATAGTGCTTCTAGTGTCTCCGTATTCCACAGCACGCGACATAGCTTTGCACACGATAAATGTAACCGTTTCAGAGTGAAGAGCTGCCAATATGGCGATCTGGCATTAAGTCGATTCGATAGCAAATAACGAAAACGGGCGGATTTCTCACGTTTACACTACATATGAACACTTTTCACATTCCCCCGTCCAACGCGGTTGCTAAACCTCCCGTCATGCAAGGTCGTAAGGTCCTAGCTCATGCCCAAGTCACCAAAATCGTCTGAAAAGTCAATAATCGATAACTAAAACTTCAATATTACTGCTTAGTACTGACTATCTCATCAACTTAGAAGCTTCTTCTGTGTTCTATTATGGTGCTTTTAGTGTCTCCGCATACCACAGCAGCGGCATTGCTTTGCACACGATAAATGTAACCGTTTCAGAGAGAATACCGGCCAATATGACGATCTGGCATTAAGTCGATTCGATAGCAAATGACGAAAACGGGCGGATTTCTCAGGTTTTCACAACGTATGAACAGTTTTCACATTCCACAGTGCAACGCGGCTACTAGACCTACCTTTATGCAAAATCTTACGGTCCTAGCTCATGTCCAAGGCACCAAAGCCGTTTAAAAAGTCAATAATCGATAACTGAAACTTGAAATGTACTGCTTCGGACTGGCCATCACACCAATTTAGAAGCTTGTTTTGTGTTCTGTTATGGTGCGTTTAGTGTCTCCGCATACCGCAGCACGCGACATAGCTTTGCACAGGATAAATGTAACCGTTTAAGAGAGAAGAGAGGCCAATATGACGATCTGGCATTAAGTCGATTCGATAGCAAATGACGAAAACGAGTGGATTTCTCAGGATTTCACTACATTTGAACACTTTTCACATTCCCCCGTCCAACGTGGCAGCTAGACTGCTTTCATGCAAGGTCTTAAGGTCCCAGCGCATGTCCAAGGCACCAATATCGTCTAAAAAGTCAAAAATCGATAACTAAATCTTGAATTGTACTGCGTCGTACTGGCTATCACATCAACCTAGAAGCTTATTCTGTGTTCTATTATGGAGCTTTTCGTGTCTCCGCATACCGCAGCACGCGACATAGCTTTTATAGCTTTGCACACGAGAAATGTAAACATTTCAGAGAGAAGAGCGGCCAATATGACGATCTGGCATTAAGTCCATTCGATAGCAAATGACGAAAACGAGCGGATTTCTCAGGATTTCACTACATATGAACACTTTTCACATTCCCCCGTGCAACGCGGCTGCTAGACTCCTTTCATGCAAGGTCGTAAGGTCCTAGCGCATGTACATGGCACCAAAATCGTCTAAAAAGTCAATAATCTGTAACTAAATCTTGAATTGTACTGCTTCGTACTGGCGATCACATCAACCTAGAAGCTTTTTCTGTGTTCTATTATAGTGCTTCTAGTGTCTCCGTATTCCACAGCACGCGACATAGCTTTGCACACGATAAATGTAACCGTTTCAGAGTGAAGAGCTGCCAATATGGCGATCTGGCATTAAGTCGATTCGATAGCAAATAACGAAAACGGGCGGATTTCTCACGTTTACACTACATATGAACACTTTTCACATTCCCCCGTCCAACGCGGTTGCTAAACCTCCCGTCATGCAAGGTCGTAAGGTCCTAGCTCATGCCCAAGTCACCAAAATCGTCTGAAAAGTCAATAATCGATAACTAAAACTTCAATATTACTGCTTAGTACTGACTATCTCATCAACTTAGAAGCTTCTTCTGTGTTCTATTATGGTGCTTTTAGTGTCTCCGCATACCACAGCAGCGGCATTGCTTTGCACACGATAAATGTAACCGCTTCAGAGAGAATACCGGCCAATATGACGATCTGGCATTAAGTCGATTCGATAGCAAATGACGAAAACGGGCGGATTTCTCAGGTTTTCACAACGTATGAACAGTTTTCACATTCCACAGTGCAACGCGGCTACTAGACCTACCTTTATGCAAAATCTTACGGTCCTAGCTCATGTCCAAGGCACCAAAGCCGTTTAAAAAGTCAATAATCGATAACTGAAACTTGAAATGTACTACTTCTTACTGGCTATTACATCAACATAGAAGCTTCATCTGTGTTCTACTATGGTGCTTTTAGTGTCTCCGCACACCGCAGCACGCGACATAGCTTTGCAGACGATAAGTACAACCGTTTCAGGGATAAGAGCGGCCAAGTGACGATCTGGCTTTAAGTCGATTCGATAACAAATGACGAAAACTGACGGATTTCTCAGGTTTTTACTACATATGAACACGTTTCACATTCTCGCGTGCAACTCGGCAGCTAGTCCTCCTTTCATGCAGATTCTTAAGATCCCAGCTCATGTCCAAGGCACCAAAGCCAGCTAAAAAGTCAATAATCGATACCTAAAACTTGAATTGTACTACTTCTTACTGGGTATTACATCAACTTAGAAGCTTCATCGGTGTTCTACTGTGGTGGTTTTAGTGTCTCCGCATACCGCAGCATACGACATAGCTTTGCAAACGATAAGTACAACCGTTTCAGAGAGAAGAGCGGCCAATGTGACGATCGGGCTTTAAGTCGATTCGATAACAAATGACGAAAACGAACGGATTTCTCAGGGATCTACTACATATGAACACATTTCACATTCTCCCGTGCAACGCGGCTGCTAGTACTCCTTCTATGCAGAATCTTAAGGTCCTAGCTCATGTCCAAGGCACCAAAGCCAGCTAAAAAGTCAATAATCGATACCTAAAACTTGAATTGTACTACTTCTTACTGGCTATTACATCAACTTAGAAGCTTCATCTGTGTTCTACTATGGTGCTTTTAGTGTCTCCGCACATCGCAGCACGCGACATAGCTTTGCAGACGATAAGTACAACCGTTTCAGAGAAAAGAGGGGCCAATGTGACGATCTGTCTTTAAGTCGATTCGATAACAAATGACGAAAACGGACGGATTTCTCAGGTTTTTACTACATATGAACACTTTTCACAATCTCCCGTGCAACTCGGCTGCTAGTCCTCCTTTCATTCTGAATCTTAAGGTCCTAGCCCATGTCCAAGGCACCAAAGCCAGCTAAAAAGTCAATAATCGATACCTAAACCTTGAATTGTACTATATATTACTGGCTATTACATCAACTTAGAAGCTTCATCTGTGTTCTACTATGGTGCTTTTAGTGTCTCCGCATACCACAGCACGCGACACAGCTTTGAAGACGATACGTACAACCGTTTCAGAGAGAAGAGCGGCCAATGTAACGATCTGGCTTTAAGTCGATTCGATAACGAATGACGAAAACGGACGGATTTCTCAGGTTTTTACTACATATGAACACTTTTCACATTCTCCCGTGCAACTCGGCTGCTAGTCCTCCTTTCATGCAGAATCTTAAGGTCGTAGCTCATGTCCAAGGCACAAAAGCCAGCTAAAAAGTCAATAATCGATACCTAAAACTTGAATTGTACTAATTCTTACTGGCTATTACATCAACTTAGAAGCTTCATCTGTGTTCTACTGTGGTGCTTTTAGTGTCTCCGCACACCGCAGCACGCGACATAGCTTTGCAGACGATAAGTACAACCGTTTCAGAGAGAAGAGCAGCCAATGTGACGATCTGGCTTTAAGTACATTGGATAACAAATGACGAAAACGGACGGATTTCTCAGGTTTTTACTACATATGAACACTTTTCACATTCTCCCGTGCAGCTAGGCTGCTAGTCCTCCTTTCATGCAAATCTTAACTTCCTAGCTCATGTCCAAGGCACCAAAGCCAGCTAAAAAGTAAATAATCAGTACCTAAAACTTGAATTGTACTACTCCTTACTGGCTATTACATCAACTTAGATGCTTCATCTGTGTTCTATTATGGTGCTTTTAGTGTCGCCGCATACCGCAGCATGCGACATAGCTTTGCAGACGATAAGTACAACCGTTTCAGAGAGAAGAGCAGCCAAGTGACGATCTGGCTTTAAGTCGGTTCGATAACAAATGACGAAAACGGACGGATTTCTCAGGTTTTTACTACATGTGAACACTTTTCACATTGTCCCGTGCAACTCGGCTGCTAGTCCTCCTTTCATGCAGAATCTTAAGGTCCTAGCTCATGTCCAAGGCACCAAAGCCAGCTAAAAAGTCAATAATCAGTACCTAAAACTTGAATTTTACTACTTCTTACTTGCTATTACATTTACTTAAAAGCTTCATCTGTGTTCTACTATAGTGCTTTTCGTGTCTCCGCATACCGCAGCACGCGAAATAGCTTTGCAGACGATAAGTACAACCGTTTCAGAGAGAAGAGCGGCCAGTGTGACGATCTGGCTTTAAGTCGATTCGATAACAAATGACGAAAACGGACGGATTTCTCAGGTTTTTACTACATATTAACACTTTTTACATTCTCCCGTGCAACTCGGCTGCTAGTCCTCCTTTCATGCAGATTCTTAAGGTCCTAGCTCATGTCCGAGGCACCAAAGCCAGCTAAAAAGTCAATAATCAATACCTAAAACTTGAATTGTACTACTTCTTACTGGCTATTACATCAACTTAGAAGCTTCATCTGTGTTCTACTGTGGTGGTTTTAGTGTCTCCGCATACCGCAGCATACGACATAGCTTTGCAAACGATAAGTACAACCGTTTCAGAGAGAAGAGCGGCCAATGTGATGATCGTGCTTTAAGTCGATTCGATAACAAATGACGAAAACGAACGGATTTCTCAGGTTTCTACTACATATGAACACATTTCACATTCTCCCGTGCAACGCGGCTGCTAGTCCTCCTTCTATGCAGAATCTTAAGGTCCCAGCTCATGTCCAAGGCACCAAAGCCAGCTAAAAAGTCAATAATCAATACCTAAAACTTGAATTGTACTACTTCTTACTGGCTATTACATCAACATAGAAGCTTCATCTGTGTTCTACTATGGTGCTTTTAGTGTCTCCGCACACCGCAGCACGCGACATAGCTTTGCAGACGATAAGTACAACCGTTTCAGGGATAAGAGCGCCCAAGTGACGATCTGGCTTTAAGTCGATTCGATAACAAATGACGAAAACTGACGGATTTCTCAGGTTTTTACTACATATGAACACGTTTCACATTCTCGCGTGCAACTCGGCAGCTAGTCCTCCTTTCATGGAGAATCTTAAGGTCCTAGATTATGTCCAAGGCACCAAAGCCAGCTAAACAGTTAATAATCGATACCTAAAACTTGAATTGTACTACTTCTTACTGGCTATTACATCAACTTAGAAGCTTCATCTGTGTTCTACTATGGTGCTTTTAGAGTCTCCGCGTACCGCAGCACGCGAAATAGCTTTGCAGACGATAAGTACAACCGTTTCAGAGAGAAGAGCGGCCAATGTTACGATCTGGCTTTAAGTCGATTCGATAACAAATGACGAAAACGGACGGATTTCTCAGGTTTTTACTACATATGAACACTTTTTACATTCTCCCGTGCAACTGGGCTGCTAGTCCTCCTTTCATGCAGATTCTTAAGGTCCCAGCTCATGTCCAAGGCACCAAAGGCAGCTAAAATGTCAATAATCAATACCTAAAACTTGAATTGTACTACTTCTTACTGGGTATTACATCAACTTAGAAGCTTCATCGGTGTTCTACTGTGGTGGTTTTAGTGTCTCCGCATACCGCAGCATACGACATAGCTTTGCAAACGATAAGTACAACCGTTTCAGAGAGAAGAGCGGCCAATGTGACGATCGGGCTTTAAGTCGATTCGATAACAAATGACGAAAACGAACGGATTTCTCAGGGATCTACTACATATGAACACATTTCACATTCTCCCGTGCAACGCGGCTGCTAGTACTCCTTCTATGCAGAATCTTAAGGTCCTAGCTCATGTCCAAGGCACCAAAGCCAGCTAAAAAGTCAATAATCGATACCTAAAACTTGAATTGTACTACTTCTTACTGGCTATTACATCAACTTAGAAGCTTCATCTGTGTTCTACTATGGTGCTTTTAGTGTCTCCGCACACCGCAGCACGCGACATAGCTTTGCAGACGATAAGTACAACCGTTTCAGAGAAAAGAGGGGCCAATGTGACGATCTGTCTTTAAGTCGATTCGATAACAAATGACGAAAACGGACGGATTTCTCAGGTTTTTACTACATATGAACACTTTTCACAATCTCCCGTGCAACTCGGCTGCTAGTCCTCCTTTCATTCTGAATCTTAAGGTCCTAGCCCATGTCCAAGGCACCAAAGCCAGCTAAAAAGTCAATAATCGATACCTAAACCTTGAATTGTACTATATATTACTGGCTATTACATCAGCTTAGAAGCTTCATCTGTGTTCTACTATGGTGCTTTTAGTGTCTCCGCATACCACAGCACGCGACACAGCTTTGAAGACGATACGTACAACCGTTTCAGAGAGAAGAGCGGCCAATGTAACGATCTGGCTTTAAGTCGATTCGATAACAAATGACGAAAACGGACGGATTTCTCAGGTTTTTACTACATATGAACACTTTTCACATTCTCCCGTGCAACTCGGCTGCTAGTCCTCCTTTCATGCAGAATCTTAAGGTCGTAGCTCATGTCCAAGGCAGAAAAGCCAGCTAAAAAGTCAATAATCGATACCTAAAACTTGAATTGTACTACTTCTTACTGGCTATTACATCAACTTAGAAGCTTCATCTGTGTTCTACTGTGGTGCTTTTAGTGTCTCCGCACACCGCAGCACGCGACATAGCTTTGCAGACGATAAGTACAACCGTTTCAGAGAGAAGAGCAGCCAATGTGACGATCTGGCTTTAAGTACATTGGATAACAAATGACGAAAACGGACGGATTTCTCAGGTTTTTACTACATATGAACACTTTTCACATTCTCCCGTGCAACTCGGCTGCTAGTCCTCCTTTTGATACAGAATCATAAGGTCCTAGCTCATGTCCAAGGCACCAAAGCCAGCTAAAAAATCAACAATCGATACCTAAAATTTGAATTGTACTACTTCTTACTGGCTATTACATCAACTTAGAAGCTTCATCTGTGTTCTACTATGGTGCTTTTAGTGTCTCCGCATACCGCAGCACGCGACATAGCTTTGAAGACGATACGTAAAACCGTTTGAGAGAGAAGAGCGGCCAATGTGACGATCTGGCTTTAAGTCGATTCGATAACAAATGACGAAAACGGACGGATTTCTCAGGTTTTTACTACATATGAACACTTTTCACATTCTCCCGTGCAACGCGGCTGCTAGTCCTCCTTTCATGTAGTATCTTAAGGTCCTAGCTCATGTCCAAGGCACCAAAGCCAGCTAAAAAGTCAATAATCGATACCTAAAACTTGTATTGTACTACTTCTTACAGGCTATTACATCAACTTAGAAGCTTCATCCGTGTTCTACTATGGTGCTTTTAGTGTCTCCGCATACCGCAGCACGCGCCATAGCTTTGAAGACGATAAGTACAACCGTTACGGAGAGAAGAGCGGCCAATGTGACGATCTGGCTTTAAGTCGATTCGATAACAAATGGCGAAAACGGACGGATTTCTCAGGTTTTTACTACATATGAACACTTTTCACATTCTTCCCTGCAACTCGGCTGCTAGTCCTCCTTTCATGCAGATTCTTAAGGTCCTAGCTCATGTCCAAGGCATCAAAGCCAGCTAAAAAGTCAATAATCGATACCTAAAACTTGAATTGTACTACTTCTTACTGGCTATTACATCAAATTAGAAGCTTCATCTGTGTTCTACTGTGGTGGTTTCAGTGTCTCCGCCTACCGCAGCATACGACATAGCTTTGCAGACGATAAGTACAACCGTTTCAGAGAGAAGAGCGGCCAATGTGACGATCTGGCCATAAGTCGCTTCGATAACAAATGACGAAAACGGATGGATTTCTCAGGTTTGTACTACATATGAACACTTTTCACATTCTCCCGTGCAACTCGGCTGCTAGTCCTCCTTTCATGCAGAATCTTAAAGTCCTAGCTCATGTCCAAGGCACCAAAGCCAGCTAAAAAGTCAATAATCGATACCTAAAACTTGAATTGTACTACTTCTTACTGGCTATTACATCAGCTTAGAAGCTTCATCTGTGTTCTACTATGGTGCTTTTAGTGTCTCCGCATACCGCAGCACGCGACATAGCTTTGCAGACGATAAGTACAACCGTTTCAGAGAGAAGAGCGGCCAATGTGACGATCGGGCTTTAAGTCGATTCGATAACAAATGACGAAAACGGACTGATTTCTCAGGTTTTTACTACATATGAACACATTTCACATTCTCCCGTGCAACGCGGCTGCTAGTCCTCCTATCATGCAGAATCTTAAGGTCCTAGCTCATGTCCAAGGCACCAAAGCCAGCTAAAAAGTCAATAATCGATACCTAAATCTTCAGTTGTACTACTTCTTACTGGCTATTACATCAACATAGAAGCTTCATCTGTTTTATACTATGGTGCTTTTAGTGTCTGCGCATACCGCAGCACGCGACATAGCTTTGCAGACGATAAGAACAACCGTTTCAGAGAGAAGAGCGGCCAATGTGAAGATCTGGCTTTACGTCGATTCGATAACAAATGACGAAAACGGACGGATTTCTCAGGTTTTTACTACATATGAACACTTTTCAGATTCTCCCGTGCAACTCGGCTGCTAGTCCTCCTTTCATGCAGATTCTTATGGACCTAGCTCATGTCCAAGGCATCAAAGCCAGCTAAAAGTCAATAATCGATACCTAAAACTTGAATTGTACTATTTCTTACTGGCTATTACATCAACTTAGAAGCTTAATCTGTGTTCTACTATGGTGCTTTTAGTGTCTCCGCATACCGCAGTACGCGACATAGCTTTGCAGACGATAAGTACAACCGTTTCAGAGAGAAGAGCGGCCAATGTGACGATCTGGCTTTAAGTCGATTCGATAACAAATGACGAAAACGGACGGATTTCTCAGGTTTTTACTACATATGAACACTTTTCAGATTCTCCCGTGCAACTCGGCTGCTAGTCCTCCTTTCATGCAGAATCTTAAGGTCCTAGCTCATGCCCAAGGCACCAAATCCAGCTAAAAAGTCAATAATCCATACCTAAAACTTGAATTGCACTACTTCTTATTGTCTATTACATTATCTTAGAAGCTTCATCTGTGTTCTACTATGGTGATTTTAGTGTCTCTGCATACCGCAGCACGCGACATAGCTTTGCAGACGATAAGTACAACCGTTTCAGAGAGAAGAGCGGCCAATGTGACGATCGGGCTTTAAGTCGATTCGAAAACAAATGACGAAAACGGACGGATTTCTCAGGTTTTTACTACATATGAACACATTTCACATTCTCCCATGCAACGCGGTTGCTAGTCCTCCTTTCATGCAGAATCTTAATGTCCTAGCTCATGTCCATGGCACCAAAGCCAGCTAAAAAGTAAATTATCAGTACCTAAACCTTGAATTGTACTACTTCTTACTGGCTATTACATCAACTTAGAAGCTTCATCTGTGTTCTACTATGGTGCTTTTAGAGTCTCCGCATACCGCAGCACGCGACATAGCTTTGCAGACGATAAGTACAACCGTTTCAGAGAGAAGAGCGGCCAATGTGACGATCTGGCTTTAAGTCGATTCGATAACAAATGACGAAAACGGACGGATATCTCAGGTTTTTACTACATATGAACACTTTTCACATTCTTCCCTGCAACTCGGCTGCTAGTCCTCCTTTCATGCAGATTCGTAAGGTCCTAGCTCCTGTCCAAGGCATCAAAGCCAGCTAAAAAGTCAATAATCGATACCTAAAACTTGAATTGTACTATTTCTTACTGGCTATTACATCAAATTAGAAGCTTCATCTATGTTCTACTGTGGTGGTTTCAGTGTCTCCGCCTACCGCAGCATACGACATAGCTTTGCAGACGATAAGTACAACCGTTTCAGAGAGAAGAGCGGCCAATGTGACGATCTGGCTTTAAGCCGATTCGATAACAATTGACGAAAACGGACGGATTTCTCAGGTTTTTACTACATATGAACACTTTTCACATTCTCCCGTGCAACTCGGCTGCTAGTCCTCCTTTCATGCAGAATCTTAAGGTCCTAGCTCATGTCCAAGGCACCAAAGCCAGCTAAAAAGTCAATAATCGATACCTAAAACTTGAATTGTACTACTTCTTACTGGCTATTACATCAACTTAGAAGCTTCATCTGTGTTCTACTATGGTGCTTTTAGTGTCTCCGCATACCGCATCACGCGACATAGCTTTGCAGGCGATAAGTACAACCGTTTCAGAGAGAAGAGCGGCCAATGTGACGATCTGGCTTTAAGTCGATTCGATAACAAATGACGAAAACGGACGGATTTCTCAGGTTTTTACTACATATGAACACTTTTCACATTCTCCCCTGCAACTCGGCTGCTAGTCCTCCTTTCATGTAGAATCTTAAGGTCCTAGGTCATGTCCAAGCACCAAAGCCAGCTAAAAAGTCAATAATCGATACCTAAAACTTTATTTGTACTACTTCTTACTGGCTATTACATCATCATAGAAGCTTCATCTGTGTTCTACTATGGTGCTTTTAGTGTCTCCGCATACCGCAGCACGCGACATAGCTTTGCAGACGATAAGTACAACCGTTTCAGAGAGAAGAGCGGCCAATGTGACGATCTGGCTTTAAGTCGATTCGATAACAAATGACGAAAACGGACGGATTTCTCAGGTTTTTACTACATATGAACAGTTTTCACATTCTCCCGTGCAACTCGGCTGCTAGTCCTCCTTTCATGCAGAATCTTAAGGTCCTAGCTCATGTCCAAGGCACCAAAGCCAGCTAAAAGTCAACAATCAGTACCTAAAACTTGAATTGTACTACTTCTTACTGGCTATTACATCGACTTAGAAGCTTCATCTGTGTTCTACTATGGTGATTTTATTGTCTCCGCATACCGCAGCACGCGACTTAGCTTTGCAGACGATAAGTACAACCGTTTCAGAGAGAAGAGCGGTCAATGTGACGATCGGGCTTTAAGTCGATTCGATAACAAATGACGAAAACGGACGGATTTCTCAGGTTTCTACTACATATGAACACATTTCACATTCTCCCGTGCAACGCGGCTGCTAGTCCTCCTTTCATGCAGAATCTTAAAGTCCTAGCTCATGCCCAAGGCACCAAAGCCAGCAAAAAAGTAAATAATCAGTACCTAAAACTTGAATTGTACTACTTCTTACTGGCTATTGCATCAACTTAGAAGCTCCATCTGTGTTCTACTATGGTGCTTTTAGTGTCTCCGCATACCGCAGCACGCGACATAGCTTTGTAGACGATAAGTAGAACCGTTTCAGAGAGAAGAGCGGCCAATGTGACGATCTGGCTTTAAGTCGATTCGATAACAATTGACGAAAACGGACGGATTTCTCAGGTTTTTACTACATATGAACACTTTTCACATTCTCCCGTGCAACTCGGCTGCTAGTCCTCCTTTCATGCAGAATCTTAAGGTCCTAGCTCATGTCCAAGGCACCAAAGCCAGCTAAAAAGTCAACAATCAGTACCTAAAACTTGAATTGTACTACTTCTTACTGGCTATTACATCAACTTAGAAGCTTAATCTGTGTTCTACTATGGTACTTTTAGTGTCTCCGCATACCGCAGCACGCCACATAGCCTTGCAGACGATAAGTACAACCGTTTCAGAGAGAAGAGCGGCCAAGTGACGATCTGGCTTTAAGGCGATTCGATAACAAAAGACGAAAACGGACGGATTTCTCAGGTTTTTACTACATATGAACACTTTTCATATTGTCCCGTGCAACTCGACTGCTAGTCCTCCTTTCATGCAGAATCTTAAGGTCGTAGCTCATGTCCAAGGCACCAAATCCATCTAAGAAGTAATAATCGATACCTAAAACTTGAATTGTACTACTTCTTACTGGCTATTACATCGACTTAGAAGCTTCATCTGTGTTCTACTATGGTGATTTTATTGTCTCCGCATACCGCAGCACGCGACATAGCTTTGCAGACGATAAGTACAACCGTGTCACAGAGAAGAGCGGCCAATGTGACGATCGGGCTTTAAGTCGATTCGATAACAAATGACGAAAACGGACGGATTTCTCAGGTTTCTACTACATATGAACACATTTCACATTCTCCCATGCAACGCGGCTGCTAGTCCTCCTCTCATGCAGAATCTTAAGGTCCTAGCTCATGTCCAAGGCACCAAAGCCAGCTAAAAAGTCAATAATCGATACCTAAAACTTGAATTGTACTACTTCTTACTTGCTATTACATCAACTTAGAAGCTTCATCTGTTTTATACTATGGTGCTTTTAGTGTCTGCGCATACCGCAGCACGCGACATAGCTTTGCAGACGATAAGTACAATCGTTTCAGAGAGAAGAGCGGCCAATGTGACGATCTGGCTTTAAGTCGATTCGATAACAAATGACGAAAACGGACGGATTTCTCAGGTTTTTACTACATATGAACACTTTTCAGATTCTCCCGTGCAACTCGGCTGCTAGTCCTCCTTTCATGCAGAATCTTAAGGTCCTAGCTCATGCCCAAGGCACCAAAGCCAGCTAAAAAGTCAATAATCCATACCTAAAACTTTAATTGCACTTCTTCTTATTGTCTATTACATTATCTTAGAAGCTTCATCTGTGTTCTACTATGGTGATTTTAGTGTCTCCGCATACCGCAGCACGCGACATAGCTTTGCAGACGATAAGTACAACCGTTTCAGAGAGAAGAGCGGCCAATGTGACGATCTGGCTTTAAGTCGATTCGATAACAAATGACGAAAACGGACGGATTTCTCAGGTTTTTACTACATATGAACACTTTTCACATTCTTCCCTGCAACTCGGCTGCTAGTCCTCCTTTCATGCAGAATCTTAAGGTCTTAGCTCATGTCCAAGGCACCAAAGCCAGCTAAAAAGTCAATAATCGATACCTAAAACTTGAATTGTACTACTTCTTACTGGCTATTACATCATCTTAGAAGCTTCATCTGTGTTCTACTATGGTGCTTTCAGTATCTCCGCATACCGCAGCACGCGACAAAGCTTTCCAGACGATAAGTACAACCGTTTCAGAGAGAAGAGCAGCCAATGTGACGATCTGGCTTTAAGTCGATTCGATAACAAATGACGAAAACGGACGTATTTCTCAGGAGTTTACTACATATGAACACATTTCACATTCTCCCGTACAACGCGGCTGCTAGTCCTCCTTTCATGCAGAATCTTAAGGTCCTAGCTCATGTCCAAGGCACCAAAGCCAGCTAAAAAGTCAATAATCGATACCTAAAACTTGAATTGTACTACTTCTTACTGGCTATTACATCAACTTAGAAGCTTCATCTGTGTTCTACTATGGTGCTTTTAGAGTCTCCGCATACCGCAGCACGCGACATAGCTTTGCAGACGATAAGTACAACCGTTTCAGAGAGAAGATTGGCCAATGTGACGATCTGGCTTTAAGTCGATTCGATAACAAATGACGAAAACGGACGGATATCTCAGGTTTTTACTACATATGAACACTTTTCACATTCTTCCCTGCAACTCGGCTGCCAGTCCTCCTTTCATGCAGATTCTTAAGGTCCTAGCTCATGTCCAAGGCATCATAGCCAGCTAAAAAGTCAATAAACGAGACCTAAAACTTGAATTTTACTATTTCTTACTGGCTATTACATCAAATTAGAAGCTTCATCTGTGTTCTACTGTGGTGGTTTCAGTGTCTCCGCCTACCGCAGCATACGACATAGCTTTGCAGACGATAAGTACAACCGTTTCAGAGAGAAGAGCGGCCAATGTGACGATCTGGCTTTAAGCCGATTCGATAACAAATGACGAAAACGGACGGATTTCTCAGGTTTTTACTACATATGAACACTTTTCACATTCTCCCGTACAACTCGGTTGCTAGTCCTCCTTTCATGCAGAATCTTAAGGTCCTAGCTCATGTCCAAGGCACCAAATCCAGCTAAAAATTCAATAATCGATACCTAAAACTTGAATTGTACTACTTCTTACTGGCTATTACATCAACTTAGAAGCTTCATCTGTGTTCTACTATGGTGCTTTTAGTGTCTCCGCATACCGCATCACGCGACATAGCTTTGCAGGCGATAAGTACAACCGTTTCAGAGAGAAGAGCGGCCAATGTGACGATCTGGCTTTAAGTCGATTCGATAACAAATGACGAAAACGGACGGATTTCTCAGGTTTTTACTACATATGAACACTTTTCACATTCTCCCGTGCAACTCGGCTGCTAGTCCTCCTTTCATGTAGAATCTTAAGGTCCTAGGTCATGTCCAAGCACCAAAGACAGCTAAAAAGTCAATAATCGATACCTAAAACTTTAATTGTACTACTTCTTACTGGCTATTACATCATCATAGAAGCTTCAGCTGTGTTCTACTATGGTGCTTTTAGAGTCTCCGCATACCGCAGCACGCGACATAGCTTTGCAGACGATAAGTACAACCGTTTCAGAGAGAAGAGCGGCCAATGTGACGATCTGGCTTTAAGTCGATTCGATAACAAATGACGAAAACGGACGGATTTCTCAGGTTTTTACTACATATGAACACTTTTCAGATTCTCCCGTGCAACTCGGCTGCTAGTCCTCCTTTCATGCAGAATCTTAAGGTCCTAGCTCATGTCCAAGGCACCAAAGCCAGCTAAAAAGTCAACAATCAGTACCTAAAACTTGAATTGTACTACTTCTTACTGGCTATTACATCAACTTAGAAGCTTAATCTGTGTTCTACTATGGTACTTTTAGTGTCTCCGCATACCGCAGCACGCCACATAGCCTTGCAGACGATAAGTACAGCCGTTTCAGAGAGAAGAGCGGCCAAGTGACGATCTGGCTTTAAGGCGATTCGATAACAAATGACGAAAACGGACGGATTTCTCAGGTTTTTACTACATATGAACACTTTTCATATTGTCCCGTGCAACTCGGCTGCTAGTCCTCCTTTCATGCAGAATCTTAAGGTCCTAGCTCATGTCCAAGGCACCAAATCCATCTAAGAAGTCAATAATCGATACCTAAAACTTGAATTGTACTACTTCTTACTGGCTATTACATCGACTTAGAAGCTTCATCTGTGTTCTACTATGGTGATTTTATTGTCTCCGCATACCGCAGCACGCGACTTAGCTTTGCAGACGATAAGTACAACCGTTTCAGAGAGAAGAGCGGCCAATGTGACGATCGGGCTTTAAGTCGATTCGATAACAAATGACGAAAACGGACGGATTTCTCAGGTTCCTACTACATATGAACACATTTCACATTCTCCCGTGCAACGCGGCTGCTAGTCCTCCTTTCATGCAGAATCTTAAGGTCCTAGCTCATGTCCAAGGCACCAAAGCCAGCTAAAAAGTCAATAATCGATACCTAAAACTTGAGTTGTACTACTTCTTACTGGCTATTACATCAACTTAGAAGCTTCATCTGTTTTATACTATGGTGCTTTTAGTGTCTGCGCATACCGCAGCACGCGACATAGCTTTGCAGACGACAAGTACAACCGTTTCAGAGAGAACAGCGGCCAATGTGACGATCTGGCTTTAAGTCGATTCGATAACAAATGACGAAAACGGACGGATTTCTCAGGTTTTTACTACATATGAACACTTTTCACATTCTCCCGTGCAACTCGGCTGCTAGTCCTCCTTTCATGCAGAATCTTAAAGTCCTAGCTCATGCCCAAGGCACCAAAGCCAGCAAAAAAGTAAATAATCAGTACCTAAAACTTGAATTGTACTACTTCTTACTGGCTATTGCATCAACTTAGAAGCTTCATCTGTGTTCTACTATGGTGCTTTTAGTGTCTCCGCATACCGCAGCACGCGACATAGCTTTGCAGACGATAAGTACAACCGTTTCAGACAGAAGAGCGGCCAATGTGACGATGTGGCTTTAAGTCGATTCGATAACAATTGACGAAAACGGACGGATTTCTCAGGTTTTTACTACATATGAACACTTTTCACATTCTCCCGTGCAACTCGGCTCCTAGTCCTCCTTTCATGCAGAATCTTAAGGTCCTAGCTCATGTCCAAGGCACCAAAGCCAGCTAAAAAGTCAATAATCGATACCTAAAACTTGAA
This sequence comes from Schistocerca gregaria, assembly GCF_023897955.1. Classification (NCBI taxonomy): domain Eukaryota; kingdom Metazoa; phylum Arthropoda; class Insecta; order Orthoptera; family Acrididae; genus Schistocerca; species Schistocerca gregaria. Next base: position 1,263,439 of record NW_026062021.1, on the reverse strand, counting down.
TTGTACTACTTCTTACTGGCTATTACATCAACTTAGAAGCTTCATCTGTGTTCTACTATGGTGCTTTTAGTGTCTCCGCATACCGCAGCACGCGACATAGCTTTGCAGACGATACGTACAACCGTTTCAGAGAGAAGAGCGGCCAATGTGACGATCGGGCTTTAAGTCGATTCGATAACAAATGACGAAAACGGACGGATTTCTCAGGTTTTTACTACATATGAACACTTTTCAGATTCTCCCGTGCAACGCGGCTGCTAGTCCTCCTTTCAAGTAAGAATCTTAAGGTCCTAGCTCATGCCCAAGGCACCAAAGCCAGCTAAAAAGTCAATAATCCATACCTAAAACTTGAATTGTACTACTTCTTATTGTCTATTACATCATCTTAGAAGCTTCATCTGTGTTCTACTATGGTGATTTTAGTGTCTCCGCATACCGCAGCACGCGACATAGCTTTGCAGACGATAAGTACAACCGTTTCAGAGAGAAGAGCGGCCAATGTGACGATCGGGCTTTAAGTCGATTCGAAAACAAATGACGAAAACGGACGGATTTCTCAGGTTTTTACTACATATGAACACTTTTCCCATTCTTCCCTGCAACTCGGCTGCTAGTCCTCCTTTCATGCAGATTCTTAAGGTCCTAGCTCATGTCCAAGGCATCAAAGCCAGCTAAAAAGTCAATAATCGATACCTAAAACTTGAATTGTACTACTTCTTACTGGCTATTACATCATCTTAGAAGCTTCATCTGTGTTCTACTATGGTGATTTCAGTATCTCCGCATACCGCAGCACGCGACAAAGCTTTCCAGACGATAAGTACAACCGTTTCAGAGAGAAGAGCAGCCAATGTGACGATCTGGCTTTAAGTCGATTCGATAACAAATGACGAAAACGGACGTATTTCTCAGGAGTTTACTACATATGAACACATTTCACATTCTCCCGTACAACGCGGCTGCTAGTCCTCCTTTCATGCAGAATCTTAAGGTCCTAGCTCATGTCCAAGGCACCAAAGCCAGCTAAAAAGTCAATAATCGATACCTAAAACTTGAATTGTACTACTTCTTACTGGCTATTACATCAACTTAGAAGCTTCATCTGTGTTCTACTATGGTGCTTTTAGAGTCTCCGCATACCGCAGCACGCGACATAGCTTTGCAGACGATAAGTACAACCGTTTCAGAGAGAAGAGCGGCCAATGTGACGATCTGGCTTTAAGTCGATTCGATAACAAATGACGAAAACGGACGGATATCTCAGGTTTTTACTACATATGAACACTTTTCACATTCTTCCCTGCAACTCGGCTGCCAGTCCTCCTTTCATGCAGATTCTTAAGGTCCTAGCTCATGTCCAAGGCATCAAAGCCAGCTAAAAAGTCAATAAACGATACCTAAAACTTGAATTTTACTATTTCTTACTGGCTATTACATCAACTTAGAAGCTTCATCTGTGTTCTACTATGGTGCTTTTAGAGTCTCCGCATACCGCAGCACGCGACATAGCTTTGCAGACGATAAGTACAACCGTTTCAGAGAGAAGAGCGGCCAATGTGACGATCTGGCTTTAAGTCGATTCGATAACAAATGACGAAAACGGACGGATTTCTCAGGTTTTTACTACATATGAACACTTTTCAGATTCTCCCGTGCAACTCGGCTGCTAGTCCTCCTTTCATGCAGAATCTTAAGGTCCTAGCTCATGTCCAAGGCACCAAAGCCAGCTAAAAAGTCAACAATCAGTACCTAAAACTTGAATTGTACTACTTCTTACTGGCTATTACATCAACTTAGAAGCTTCATCTGTGTTCTACTATGGTACTTTTAGTGTCTCCGCATACCGCAGCACGCCACATAGCCTTGCAGACGATAAGTACAGCCGTTTCAGAGAGAAGAGCGGCCAAGTGACGATCTGGCTTTAAGGCGATTCGATAACAAATGACGAAAACGGACGGATTTCTCAGGTTTTTACTACATATGAACACTTTTCATATTGTCCCGTGCAACTCGGCTGCTAGTCCTCCTTTCATGCAGAATCTTAAGGTCCTAGCTCATGTCCAAGGCACCAAATCCATCTAAGAAGTCAATAATCGATACCTAAAACTTGAATTGTACTACTTCTTACTGGCTATTACATCGACTTAGAAGCTTCATCTGTGTTCTACTATGGTGATTTTATTGTCTCCGCATACCGCAGCACGCGACTTAGCTTTGCAGACGATAAGTACAACCGTTTCAGAGAGAAGAGCGGCCAATGTGACGATCGGGCTTTAAGTCGATTCGATAACAAATGACGAAAACGGACGGATTTCTCAGGTTCCTACTACATATGAACACATTTCACATTCTCCCGTGCAACGCGGCTGCTAGTCCTCCTTTCATGCAGAATCTTAAGGTCCTAGCTCATGTCCAAGGCACCAAAGCCAGCTAAAAAGTCAATAATCGATACCTAAAACTTGAGTTGTACTACTTCTTACTGGCTATTACATCAACTTAGAAGCTTCATCTGTTTTATACTATGGTGCTTTTAGTGTCTGCGCATACCGCAGCACGCGACATAGCTTTGCAGACGACAAGTACAACCGTTTCAGAGAGAAGAGCGGCCAATGTGACGATCTGGCTTTAAGTCGATTCGATAACAAATGACGAAAACGGACGGATTTCTCAGGTTTTTACTACATATAAACACTTTTCACATTCTCCCGTGCAACTCGGCTGCTAGTCCTCCTTTCATGCAGAATCTTAAAGTCCTAGCTCATGCCCAAGGCACCAAAGCCAGCAAAAAAGTAAATAATCAGTACCTAAAACTTGAATTGTACTACTTCTTACTGGCTATTGCATCAACTTAGAAGCTTCATCTGTGTTCTACTATGGTGCTTTTAGTGTCTCCGCATACCGCAGCACGCGACATAGCTTTGCAGACGATAAGTACAACCGTTTCAGACAGAAGAGCGGCCAATGTGACGATGTGGCTTTAAGTCGATTCGATAACAATTGACGAAAACGGACGGATTTCTCAGGTTTTTACTACATATGAACACTTTTCACATTCTCCCGTGCAACTCGGCTCCTAGTCCTCCTTTCATGCAGAATCTTAAGGTCCTAGCTCATGTCCAAGGCACCAAAGCCAGCTAAAAAGTCAATAATCCATACCTAAAACTTGAATTGTACTACTTCTTACTGGCTATTACATCAACTTAGAAGCTTCATCTGTGTTCTACTATGGTGCTTTTAGTGTCTCCGCATACCGCAGCACGCGACATAGCTTTGCAGACGATAAGTACAACCGTTTCAGAGAGAAGAGCGGCCAATGTGACGATCGGGCTTTAAGTCGATTCGATAACAAATGACGAAAACGGACGGATTTCTCAGGTTTTTACTACATATGAACACTTTTCAGATTCTCCCGTGCAACGCGGCTGCTAGTCCTCCTTTCATGCAGAATCTTAAGGTCCTAGCTCATGCCCAAGGCACCAAAGCCAGCTAAAAAGTCAATAATCCATACCTAAAACTTGAATTGTACTACTTCTTATTGTCTATTACATCATCTTAGAAGCTTCATCTGTGTTCTACTATGGTGATTTTAGTGTCTCCGCATACCGCAGCACGCGACATAGCTTTGCAGACGATAAGTACAACCGTTTCAGAGAGAAGAGCGGCCAATGTGACGATCGGGCTTTAAGTCGATTCGAAAACAAATGACGAAAACGGACGGATTTCTCAGGTTTTTACTACATATGAACACTTTTCCCATTCTTCCCTGCAACTCGGCTGCTAGTCCTCCTTTCATGCAGATTCTTAAGGTCCTAGCTCATGTCCAAGGCATCAAAGCCAGCTAAAAAGTCAATAATCGATACCTAAAACTTGAATTGTACTATTTCTTCTCTCTATTACATCAAATTAGAAGCTTCATCTGTGTTCCACTGTGGTGGTTTCAGTGTCTCCGCCTACCGCAGCATACGACATAGCTTTGCAGACGATAAGTACAACCGTTTCAGAGAGAAGAGCGGCCAATGTGACGATCTGGCTTTAAGACGATTTGATAACAAATGACGAAAACGGACGGATTTCTCAGGTTTTTACTACATATGAACACTTTTCACATTCTCCCGTGCAACTCGGCTGCTAGTCCTCCTTTCATGCAGAATCTTAAGGTCCTAGCTCATGTCCAAGGCACCAAGGCCAGCTAAAAAGTCAATAATCGATACCTAAAACTTGAATTGTACTACTTCTTAATGGCTATTACATCAACTTAGAAGCTTCATCTGTTTTATACTATGGTGCTTTTAGTGTCTGCGCATACCGCAGCACGCGACATAGCTTTGCAGACGATAAGTACAATCGTTTCAGAGAGAAGAGCGGCCAATGTGACGATCTGGCTTTAAGTCGATTCGATAACAAATGACGAAAACGGACGGATTTCTCAGGTTTTTACTACATATGAACACTTTTCAGATTCTCCCGTGCAACTCGGCTGCTAGTCCTCCTTTCATGCAGAACCTTAAGGTCCTAGCTCATGCCCAAGGCACCAAAGCCAGCTAAAAAGTCAATAATCCATACCTAAAACTTGAATTGCACTACTTCTTATTGTCTATTACATTATCTTAGAAGCTTCATCTGTGTTCTACTATGGTGATTTTAGTGTCTCCGCATACCGCAGCACGCGACATAGCTTTGCAGACGATAAGTACAACCGTTTCAGAGAGAAGAGCGGCCAATGTGACGATCTGGCTTTAAGTCGATTCGATAACAAATGACGAAAACGGACGGATTTCTCAGGTTTTTACTACATATGAACACTTTTCACATTCTTCCCTGCAACTCGGCTGCTAGTCCTCCTTTCATGCAGAATCTTAAGGTCCTAGCTCATGTCCAAGGCACCAAAGCCAGCTAAAAAGTCAATAATCGATACCTAAAACTTGAATTGTACTACTTCTTACTGGCTATTACATCATCTTAGAAGCTTCATCTGTGTTCTACTATGGTGCTTTCAGTATCTCCGCATACCGCAGCACGCGACAAAGCTTTCCAGACGATAAGTACAACCGTTTCAGAGAGAAGAGCAGCCAATGTGACGATCTGGCTTTAAGTCGATTCGATAACAAATGACGAAAACGGACGTATTTCTCAGGAGTTTACTACATATGAACACATTTCACATTCTCCCGTACAACGCGGCTGCTAGTCCTCCTTTCATGCAGAATCTTAAGGTCCTAGCTCATGTCCAAGGCACCAAAGCCAGCTAAAAAGTCAATAATCGATACCTAAAACTTGAATTGTACTACTTCTTACTGGCTATTACATCAACTTAGAAGCTTCATCTGTGTTCTACTATGGTGCTTTTAGAGTCTCCGCATACCGCAGCACGCGACATAGCTTTGCAGACGATAAGTACAACCGTTTCAGAGAGAAGAGCGGCCAATGTGACGATCTGGCTTTAAGTCGATTCGATAACAAATGACGAAAGCGGACGGATATCTCAGGTTTTTACTACATATGAACACTTTTCACATTCTTCCCTGCAACTCGGCTGCCAGTCCTCCTTTCATGCAGATTCTTAAGGTCCTAGCTCATGTCCAAGGCATCAAAGCCAGCTAAAAAGTCAATAAACGATACCTAAAACTTGAATTTTACTATTTCTTACTGGCTATTACATCAAATTAGAAGCTTCATCTGTGTTCTACTGTGGTGGTTTCAGTGTCTCCGCCTACCGCAGCATACGACATAGCTTTGCAGACGATAAGTACAACCGTTTCAGAGAGAAGAGCGGCCAATGTGACGATCTGGCTTTAAGCCGATTCGATAACAAATGACGAAAACGGACGGATTTCTCAGGTTTTTACTACATATGAACACTTTTCACATTCTCCCGTACAACTCGGCTGCTAGTCCTCCTTTCATGCAGAATCTTAAGGTCCTAGCTCATGTCCAAGGCACCAAATCCAGCTAAAAATTCAATAATCGATACCTAAAACTTGAATTGTACTACTTCTTACTGGCTATTACATCAACTTAGAAGCTTCATCTGTGTTCTACTATGGTGCTTTTAGTGTCTCCGCATACCGCATCACGCGACATAGCTTTGCAGGCGATAAGTACAACCGTTTCAGAGAGAAGAGCGGCCAATGTGACGATCTGGCTTTAAGTCGATTCGATAACAAATGACGAAAACGGACGGATTTCTCAGGTTTTTACTACATATGAACACTTTTCACATTCTCCCGTGCAACTCGGCTGCTAGTCCTCCTTTCATGTAGAATCTTAAGGTCCTAGGTCATGTCCAAGCACCAAAGACAGCTAAAAAGTCAATAATCGATACCTAAAACTTTAATTGTACTACTTCTTACTGGCTATTACATCATCATAGAAGCTTCAGCTGTGTTCTACTATGGTGCTTTTAGAGTCTCCGCATACCGCAGCACGCGACATAGCTTTGCAGACGATAAGTACAACCGTTTCAGAGAGAAGAGCGGCCAATGTGACGATCTGGCTTTAAATCGATTCGATAACAAATGACGAAAACGGACGGATTTCTCAGGTTTTTACTACATATGAACACTTTTCAGATTCTCCCGTGCAACTCGGCTGCTAGTCCTCCTTTCATGCAGAATCTTAAGGTCCTAGCTCATGTCCAAGGCACCAAAGCCAGCTAAAAAGTCAACAATCAGTACCTAAAACTTGAATTGTACTACTTCTTACTGGCTATTACATCAACTTAGAAGCTTAATCTGTGTTCTACTATGGTACTTTTAGTGTCTCCGCATACCGCAGCACGCCACATAGCCTTGCAGACGATAAGTACAGCCGTGTCAGAGAGAAGAGCGGCCAAGTGACGATCTGGCTTTAAGGCGATTCGATAACAAATGACGAAAACGGACGGATTTCTCAGGTTTTTACTACATATGAACACTTTTCATATTGTCCCGTGCAACTCGGCTGCTAGTCCTCCTTTCATGCAGAATCTTAAGGTCCTAGCTCATGTCCAAGGCACCAAATCCATCAAAGAAGTCAATAATCGATACCTAAAACTTGAATTGTACTACTTCTTACTGGCTATTACATCGACTTAGAAGCTTCATCTGTGTTCTACTATGGTGATTTTATTGTCTCCGCATACCGCAGCACGCGACTTAGCTTTGCAGACGATAAGTACAACCGTTTCAGAGAGAAGAGCGGCCAATGTGACGATCGGGCTTTAAGTCGATTCGATAACAAATGACGAAAACGGACGGATTTCTCAGGTTCCTACTACATATGAACACATTTCACATTCTCCCGTGCAACGCGGCTGCTAGTCCTCCTTTCATGCAGAATCTTAAGGTCCTAGCTCATGTCCAAGGCACCAAAGCCAGCTAAAAAGTCAATAATCGATACCTAAAACTTGAGTTGTACTACTTCTTACTGGCTATTACATCAACTTAGAAGCTTCATCTGTTTTATACTATGGTGCTTTTAGTGTCTGCGCATACTGCAGCACGCGACATAGCTTTGCAGACGACAAGTACAACCGTTTCAGAGAGAAGAGCGGCCAATGTGACGATCTGGCTTTAAGTCGATTCGATAACAAATGACGAAAACGGACGGATTTCTCAGGTTTTTACTACATATGAACACTTTTCACATTCTCCCGTGCAACTCGGCTGCTAGTCCTCCTTTCATGCAGAATCTTAAAGTCCTAGCTCATGCCCAAGGCACCAAAGCCAGCAAAAAAGTAAATAATCAGTACCTAAAACTTGAATTGTACTACTTCTTACTGGCTATTGCATCAACTTAGAAGCTTCATCTGTGTTCTACTATGGTGCTTTTAGTGTCTCCGCATACCGCAGCACGCGACAAAGCTTTGCAGACGATAAGTACAACCGTTTCAGACAGAAGAGCGGCCAATGTGACGATGTGGCTTTAAGTCGATTCGATAACAATTGACGAAAACGGACGGATTTCTCAGGTTTTTACTACATATGAACACTTTTCACATTCTCCCGTGCAACTCGGCTCCTAGTCCTCCTTTCATGCAGAATCTTAAGGTCCTAGCTCATGTCCAAGGCACCAAAGCCAGCTAAAAAGTCAATAATCGATACCTAAAACTTGAATTGTACTACTTCTTACTGGCTATTACATCAACTTAGAAGCTTCATCTGTGTTCTACTATGGTGCTGTTAGTGTCTCCGCATACCGCAGCACGCGACATAGCTTTGCAGACGATAAGTACAACCGTTTCAGAGAGAAGAGCGGCCAATGTGACGATCGGGCTTTAAGTCGATTCGATAACAAATGACGAAAACGGACGGATTTCTCAGGTTTTTACTACATATGAACACTTTTCAGATTCTCCCGTGCAACGCGGCTGCTAGTCCTCCTTTCATGCAGAATCTTAAGGTCCTAGCTCATGCCCAAGGCACCAAAGCCAGCTAAAAAGTCAATAATCCATACCTAAAACTTGAATTGTACTACTTCTTATTGTCTATTACATCATCTTAGAAGCTTCATCTGTGTTCTACTATGGTGATTTTAGTGTCTCCGCATACCGCAGCACGCGACATAGCTTTGCAGACGATAAGTACAACCGTTTCAGAGAGAAGAGCGGCCAATGTGACGATCGGGCTTTAAGTCGATTCGAAAACAAATGACGAAAACGGACGGATTTCTCAGGTTTTTACTACATATGAACACTTTTCCCATTCTTCCCTGCAACTCGGCTGCTAGTCCTCCTTTCATGCAGATTCTTAAGGTCCTAGCTCATGTCCAAGGCATCAAAGCCAGCTAAAAAGTCAATAATCGATACCTAAAACTTGAATTGTACTATTTCTTACTCTCTATTACATCAAATTAGAAGCTTCATCTGTGTTCCACTGTGGTGGTTTCAGTGTCTCCGCCTACCGCAGCATACGACATAGCTTTGCAGACGATAAGTACAACCGTTTCAGAGAGAAGAGCGGCCAATGTGACGATCTGGCTTTAAGACGATTCGATAACAAATGACGAAAACGGACGGATTTCTCAGGTTTTTACTACATATGAACACTTTTCACATTCTCCCGTGCAACTCGGCTGCTAGTCCTCCTTTCATGCAGAATCTTAAGGTCCTAGCTCATGTCCAAGGCACCAAAGCCAGCTAAAAAGTCAATAATCGATACCTAAAACTTGAATTGTACTACTTCTTAATGGCTATTACATCAACTTAGAAGCTTCATCTGTGTTCTACTATGGTGCTTTTAGTGTCTCCGCATACCGCATCACGCGACATAGCTTTGCAGGCGATAAGTACAACCGTTTCAGAGAGAAGAGCGGCCAATGTGACGATCTGGCTTTAAGTCGATTCGATAACAAATGACGAAAACGGACGGATTTCTCAGGTTTTTACTACATATGAACACTTTTCACATTCTCCCCTGCAACTCGGCTGCTAGTCCTCCTGTCATGCAGAATCTTAAGGTCCTAGGTCATGTCCAAGGCACCAAAGCCAGCTAAAAAGTCAATAATCGATACCTAAAACTTTAATTGTACTACTTCTTACTGGCTATTACATCATCATAGAAGCTTCATCTGTGTTCTACTATGGTGCTTTTAGTGTCTCCGCATACCGCAGCACGCGACATAACTTTGCAGACGATAAGTACAACCGTTTCAGAGAGAAGAGCGGCCAATGTGACGATCTGGCTTTAAGTCGATTCGATAACAAATGACGAAAACGGACGGATTTCTCACGTTTTTACTACATATGAACACTTTTCACATTCTCCCGTGCAACTCGGCTGCTAGTCCTCCTTTCATGCAGAATCTTAAGGTCCTAGCTCATGTCCAAGGCACCAAAGCCAGCTAAAAAGTCAATAATCATTACCTAAAACTTGAATTGTACTACTTCTTACTGGCTATTACATCAACTTAGAAGCTTAATCTGTGTTCTACTATGGTGCTTTTAGTGTCTCCGCATACCGCAGCACGCCACATAGCTTTGCAGACGATAAGTACAGCCGTTTCAGAGAGAAGAGCGGCCAAGTGACGATCTGGCTTTAAGGCGATTCGATAACAAATGACGAAAACGGACGGATTTCTCAGGTTTTTACTACATATGAACACTTTTCATATTGTCCCGTGCAACTCGGCTGCTAGTCCTCCTTTCATGCAGAATCTTAAGGTCCTAGCTCATGTCCAAGGCCCCAAATCCATCTAAAAAGTCAATAATCGATACCTAAAACTTGAATTGTACTACTTCTTACTGGCTATTACATCGACTTAGAAGCTTCATCTGTGTTCTACTATGGTGATTTTATTGTCTCCGCATACCGCAGCACGCGACGTAGTTTTGCAGACGATAAGTACAACCGTTTCAGAGAGAAGAGCGGCCAATGTGACGATCGGGCTTTAAGTCGATTCGATAAAAATGACGAAAACGGACGGATTTCTCAGGTTTCTACTACATATGAACACATTTCACATTCTCCCGTGCAACGCGGCTGTTAGTCCTCCTTTCATGCAGAATCTTAAGGTCCTAGCTCATGTCCAAGGCATCAAAGCCAGCTAAAAAGTCAATAATCGATACCTAAAACTTGAGTTGTACTACTTCTTACTGGCTATTACATCAACTTAGAAGCTTCATCTGTTTTATACTATGGTGCTTTTAGTGTCTGCGCATACCGCAGCACGCGACATAGCTTTGCAGACGATAAGTACAACCGTTTCAGAGAGAAGAGCGGCCAATGTGACGATCTGGCTTTAAGTCGATTCGATAACAATTGACGAAAACGAACGGATTTCTCAGGTTTTTACTACATATGAACACTTTTCACATTCTCCCGTGCAACTCGGCTGCTAGTCCTCCTTTCATGCAGATTCTTAAGGTCGTAGCTCATGTCCAAGGCACCAAAGCCAGCTAAAAAGTCAATAATCGATACCTAAAACTTGAATTGTACTACTTCTTACTGGCTATTACATCAACTTGGAAGCTTCATCTGTGTTCTACTATGGTGGTTTTAGTGTCTCCGCATACCGCAGCACGCGACATAGCTTTGCAGACGATAAGTACAACCGTTTCAGAGAGAAGAGCGGCCAATGTGACGATCTGGCTTTAAGTCGATTCGATAACAAATGACGAAAACGGACGGATTTCTCAGGTTTTTACTACATATGAACACTTTTCACATTCCCCCCTGCAACTCGGCTGCTAGTCCTCCTTTCATGCAGAATCTTAAGGTCCTTGGTCATGTCCAAGGCACCAAAGCCAGCTAAAAAGTCAATAATCGATACCTAAAACTTGAATTGTACTACTTCTTACTGGCTATTACATCATCATAGAAGCTTCATCTGTGTTCTACTATGGTGCTTTTAGTGTCTCCGCATACCGCAGCACGCGACATAGCTTTGCAGACGATAAGTACAACCGTTTCAGAGAGAAGAGCGGCCAATGTGACGGTCTGGCTTTAAGTCGATTCGATAACAAATGACGAAAACGGACGGATTTCTCAGGTTTTTACTACATATGAACACTTTTCACATTCTCCCGTGCAACTCGGCTGCTAGTCCTCCTTTCATGCAGAATCTTAAGGTCCCAGCTCATGTCCAAGGCACCAAAGCCAGCTAAAAAGTCAATAATCAGTACCTAAAACTTGAATTGTACTACTTCTTACTGGCTATTACATCAACTTAGAAGCTTAATCTGTTTTCTACTATGGTGCTTTTAGTGTCTCCGCATACCGCAGCACGCCACATAGCTTTGCAGACGATAAGTACAGCCGTTTCAGAGAGAAGAGCGGCCAAGTGACGATCTGGCTTTAAGGCGATTCGATCACAAATGACGAAAACGGACGGATTTCTCAGGTTTTTACTAGATATGAACACTTTTCGTATTGTCCCGTGCAACTCGGCTGCTAGTCCTCCTTTCATGCAGAATCTTAAGGTCCTAGCTCATGTCCAAGGCACCAAATCCATCTAAGAAGTCAATAATCGGTACCTAAAACTTGAATTGTACTACTTCTTACTGGCTATTACATCGACTTAGAAGCTTCATCTGTGTTCTACTATGGTGATTTTATTGTCTCCGCATACCGCAGCACGCGACATAGCTTTGCAGACGATAAGTACAACCGTTTCAGAGAGAAGAGCGGCCAATGTGACGATCTGGCTTTAAGTCGATTCGATAACAATTGACGAAAACGAACGGATTTCTCAGGTTTTTACTACATATGAACACTTTTCACATTCTCCCGTGCAACTCGGCTGCTAGTCCTCCTTTCATGCAGATTCTTAAGGTCGTAGCTCATGTCCAAGGCACCAAAGCCAGCTAAAAAGTCAATAATCGATACCTAAAACTTGAATTGTACTACTTCTTACTGGCTATTACATCATCATAGAAGCTTCATCTGTGTTCTACTATGGTGCTTTTAGTGTCTGCGCATACCGCAGCACGCGACATAGCTTTGCAGACGATAAGTACAACCGTTTCAGAGAGAAGAGCGGCCAATGTGACGATCGGGCTTTAAGTCGATTCGATAACAAATGACGAAAACGGACGGATTTCTCAGGTTTCTACTACATATGAACACATTTCACATTCTCCCGTGCAACGCGGCTGCTAGTCCTCCTGTCATGCAGAATCTTAAGGTCCTAGCTCATGTCCAAGGCACCAAAGCCAGCTAAAAAGTCAATAATCGATACCTAAAACTTGAGTTGTACTACTTCTTACTGGCTATTACATCAACTTAGAAGCTTCATCTGTTTTATACTATGGTGCTTTTAGTGTCTGCGCATACCGCAGCACGCGACATAGCTTTGCAGACGACAAGTACAACCGTTTCAGAGAGAAGAGCGGCCAATGTGACGATCTGGCTTTAAGTCGATTCGATAACAAATGACGAAAACGGACGGATTTCTCAGGTTTTTACTACATATGAACACTTTTCACATTCTCCCGTGCAACTCGGCTGCTAGTCCTCCTTTCATGCAGAATCTTAAAGTCCTAGCTCATGCCCAAGGCACCAAAGCCAGCAAAAAAGTAAATAATCAGTACCTAAAACTTGAATTGTACTACTTCTTACTGGCTATTGCATCAACTTAGAAGCTTCATCTGTGTTCTACTATGGTGCTTTTAGTGTCTCCGCATACCGCAGCACGCGACATAGCTTTGCAGACGATAAGTACAACCGTTTCAGACAGAAGAGCGGCCAATGTGACGATCTGGCTTTAAGTCGATTCGATAACAATTGACGAAAACGGACGGATTTCTCAGGTTTTTACTACATATGAACACTTTTCACATTCTCCCGTGCAACTCGGCTCCTAGTCCTCCTTTCATGCAGATTCTTAAGGTCCTAGCTCATGTCCAAGGCATCAAAGCCAGCTAAAAAGTCAATAATCGATACCTAAAACTTGAATTGTACTATTTCTTACTCTCTATTACATCAAATTAGAAGCTTCATCTGTGTTCCACTGTGGTGGTTTCAGTGTCTCCGCCTACCGCAGCATACGACATAGCTTTGCAGACGATAAGTACAACCGTTTCAGAGAGAAGAGCGGCCAATGTGACGATCTGGCTTTAAGACGATTCGATAACAAATGACGAAAACGGACGGATTTCTCAGGTTTTTACTACATATGAACACTTTTCACATTCTCCCGTGCAACTCGGCTGCTAGTCCTCCTTTCATGCAGAATCTTAAGGTCCTAGCTCATGTCCCAGGCACCAAAGCCAGCTAAAAAGTCAATAATCGATACCTAAAACTTGAATTGTACTACTTCTTAATGGCTATTACATCAACTTAGAAGCTTCATCTGTGTTCTACTATGGTGCTTTTAGTGTCTCCGCATACCGCATCACGCGACATAGCTTTGCAGGCGATAAGTACAACCGTTTCAGAGAGAAGAGCGGCCAATGTGACGATCTGGCTTTAAGTCGATTCGATAACAAATGACGAAAACGGACGGATTTCTCAGGTTTTTACTACATATGAACACTTTTCACATTCTCCCCTGCAACTCGGCTGCTAGTCCTCCTGTCATGCAGAATCTTAAGGTCCTAGGTCATGTCCAAGGCACCGAAGCCAGCTAAAAAGTCAATAATCGATACCTAAAACTTTAATTGTACTACTTCTTACTGGCTATTACATCATCATAGAAGCTTCATCTGTGTTCTACTATGGTGCTTTTAGTGTCTCCGCATACCGCAGCACGCGACATAGCTTTGCAGACGATAAGTACAACCGTTTCAGAGAGAAGAGCGGCCAATGTGACGATCTGGCTTTAAGTCGATTCGATAACAAATGACGAAAACGGACGGATTTCTCACGTTTTTACTACATATGAACACTTTTCACATTCTCCCGTGCAACTCGGCTGCTAGTCCTCCTTTCATGCAGAATCTTAAGGTCCTAGCTCATGTCCAAGGCACCAAAGCCAGCTAAAAAGTCAATAATCATTACCTAAAACTTGAATTGTACTACTTCTTACTGGCTATTACATCAACTTAGAAGCTTAATCTGTGTTCTACTATGGTGCTTTTAGTGTCTCCGCATACCGCAGCACGCCACATAGCTTTGCAGACGATAAGTACAGCCGTTTCAGAGAGAAGAGCGGCCAAGTGACGATCTGGCTTTAAGGCGATTCGATAACAAATGACGAAAACGGACGGATTTCTCAGGTTTTTACTACATATGAACACTTTTCATATTGTCCCGTGCAACTCGGCTGCTAGTCCTCCTTTCATGCAGAATCTTAAGGTCCTAGCTCATGTCCAAGGCACCAAAGCCAGCTAAAAAGTCAATAATCGATACCTAAAACTTGAATTGTACTACTTCTTACTGGCTATTACATCGACTTAGAAGCTTCATCTGTGTTCTACTATGGTGATTTTATTGTCTCCGCATACCGCAGCACGCGACGTAGTTTTGCAGACGATAAGTACAACCGTTTCAGAGAGAAGAGCGGCCAATGTGACGATCGGGCTTTAAGTCGATTCGATAACAATTGACGAAAACGAACGGATTTCTCAGGTTTTTACTACATATGAACACTTTTCACATTCTCCCGTGCAACTCGGCTGCTAGTCCTCCTTTCATGCAGATTCTTAAGGTCGTAGCTCATGTCCAAGGCACCAAAGCCAGCTAAAAAGTCAATAATCGATACCTAAAACTAAAATTGTACTACTTCTTACTGGCTATTACATCATCATAGAAGCTTCATCTGTGTTCTACTATGGTGCTTTTAGTGTCTCCGCATACCGCAGCACGCGACATAGCTTTGCAGACGATAAGTACAACCGTTTCAGAGAGAAGAGCGGCCAATGTGACGATCGGGCTTTAAGTCGATTCGATAACAAATGACGAAAACGGACGGATTTCTCAGGTTTCTACTACATATGAACACATTTCACATTCTCCCGTGCAACGCGGCTGCTAGTCCTCCTTTCATGCAGAATCTTAAGGTCCTAGCTCATGTCCAAGGCACCAAAGCCAGCTAAAAAGTCAATAATCGATACCTAAAACTTGAGTTGTACTACTTCTTACTGGCTATTACATCAACTTAGAAGCTTCATCTGTTTTATACTATGTTGCTTTTAGTGTCTGCGCATACCGCAGCACGCGACATAGCTTTGCAGACGACAAGTACAACCGTTTCAGAGAGAAGAGCGGCCAATGTGACGATCTGGCTTTAAGTCGATTCGATAACAAATGACGAAAACGGACGGATTTCTCAGGTTTTTACTACATATGAACACTTTTCACATTCTCCCGTGCAACTCGGCTGCTAGTCCTCCTTTCATGGAGAATCTTAAAGTCCTAGCTCATGCCCAAGGCACCAAAGCCAGCAAAAAAGTAAATAATCAGTACCTAAAACTTGAATTGTACTACTTCTTACTGGCTATTGCATCAACTTAGAAGCTTCATCTGTGTTCTACTATGGTGCTTTTAGTGTCTCCGCATACCGCAGCACGCGACATAGCTTTGCAGACGATAAGTACAACCGTTTCAGAGAGAAGAGCGGCCAATGTGACGATCTGGCTTTAAGTCGATTCGATAACAATTGACGAAAACGGACGGATTTCTCCGGTTTTTACTACATATGAACACTTTTCACATTCTCCCGTGCAACTCGGCTCCTAGTCCTCCTTTCATGCAGAATCTTAAGGTCCTAGCTCATGTCCAAGGCACCAAAGCCAGCTAAAAAGTCAATAATCGATACCTAAAACTTGAATTGTACTACTTCTTACTGGCTATTACATCAACTTAGAAGCTTCATCTGTGTTCTACTATGGTGCTTTTAGTGTCTCCGCATACCGCAGCACGCGACATAGGTTTGCAGACGATAAGTACAACCGTTTCAGAGAGAAGAGCGGCCAATGTGACGATCGGGCTTTAAGTCGATTCGATAACAAATGACGAAAACGGACGGATTTCTCAGGTTTTTACTACATATGAACACTTTTCAGATTCTCCCGTGCAACGCGGCTGCTAGTCCTCCTTTCATGCAGAATCTTAAGGTCCTAGCTCATGCCCAAGGCACCAAAGCCAGCTAAAAAGTCAATAATCCATACCTAAAACTTGAATTGTACTACTTCTTATTGTCTATTACATCATCTTAGAAGCTTCATCTGTGTTCTACTATGGTGATTTTAGTGTCTCCGCATACCGCAGCACGCGACATAGCTTTGCAGACGATAAGTACAACCGTTTCAGAGAGAAGAGCGGCCAATGTGACGATCGGGCTTTAAGTCGATTCGAAAACAAATGACGAAAACGGACGGATTTCTCAGGTTTTTACTACATATGAACACTTTTCCCATTCTTCCCTGCAACTCGGCTGCTAGTCCTCCTTTCATGCAGATTCTTAAGGTCCTAGCTCATGTCCAAGGCATCAAAGCCAGCTAAAAAGTCAATAATCGATACCTAAAACTTGAATTGTACTATTTCTTACTCTCTATTACATCAAATTAGAAGCTTCATCTGTGTTCCACTGTGGTGGTTTCAGTGTCTCCGCCTACCGCAGCATACGACATAGCTTTGCAGACGATAAGTACAACCGTTTCAGAGAGAAGAGCGGCCAATGTGACGATCTGGCTTTAAGACGATTCGATAACAAATGACGAAAACGGACGGATTTCTCAGGTTTTTACTACATATGAACACTTTTCACATTCTCCCGTGCAACTCGGCTGCTAGTCCTCCTTTCATGCAGAATATTAAGGTCCTAGCTCATGTCCAAGGCACCAAAGCCAGCTAAAAAGTCAATAATCGATACCTAAAACTTGAATTGTACTACTTCTTAATGGCTATTACATCAACTTAGAAGCTTCATCTGTGTTCTACTATGGTGCTTTTAGTGTTCCCGCATACCGCATCACGCGACATAGCTTTGCAGGCGATAAGTACAACCGTTTCAGAGAGAAGAGCGGCCAATGTGACGATCTGGCTTTAAGTCGATTCGATAACAAATGACGAAAACGGACGGATTTCTCAGGTTTTTACTACATATGAACACTTTTCACATTCTCCCCTGCAACTCGGCTGCTAGTCCTCCTGTCATGCAGAATATTAAGGTCCTAGGTCATGTCCAAGGCACCAAAGCCAGCTAAAAAGTCAATAATCGATACCTAAAACTTTAATTGTACTACTTCTTACTGGCTATTACATCATCATAGAAGCTTCATCTGTGTTCTACTATGGTGCTTTTAGTGTCTCCGCATACCGCAGCACGCGACATAGCTTTGCAGACGATAAGTACAACCGTTTCAGAGAGAAGAGCGGCCAATGTGACGATCTGGCTTTAAGTCGATTCGATAACAAATGACGAAAACGGACGGATTTCTCACGTTTTTACTACATATGAACACTTTTCACATTCTCCCGTGCAACTCGGCTGCTAGTCCTCCTTTCATGCAGAATCTTAAGGTCCTAGCTCATGTCCAAGGCACCAAAGCCAGCTAAAAAGTCAATAATCATTACCTAAAACTTGAATTGTACTACTTCTTACTGGCTATTACATCAACTTAGAAGCTTAATCTGTGTTCTACTATGGTGCTTTTAGTGTCTCCGCATACCGCAGCACGCCACATAGCTTTGCAGACGATAAGTACAGCCGTTTCAGAGAGAAGAGCGGCCAAGTGACGATCTGGCTTTAAGGCGATTCGATAACAAATGACGAAAACGGACGGATTTCTCAGGTTTTTACTACATATGAACACTTTTCATATTGTCCCGTGCAACTCGGCTGCTAGTCCTCCTTTCATGCAGAATCTTAAGGTCCTAGCTCATGTCCAAGGCCCCAAATCCATCTAAAAAGTCAATAATCGATACCTAAAACTTGAATTGTACTACTTCTTACTGGCTATTACATCGACTTAGAAGCTTCATCTGTGTTCTACTATGGTGATTTTATTGTCTCCGCATACCGCAGCACGCGACGTAGTTTTGCAGACGATAAGTACAACCGTTTCAGAGAGAAGAGCGGCCAATGTGACGATCGGGCTTTAAGTCGATTCGATAAAAATGACGAAAACGAACGGATTTCTCAGGTTTTTACTACATATGAACGCTTTTCACATTCTCCCGTGCAACTCGGCTGCTAGTCGTCCTTTCATGCAGATTCTTAAGGTCCTAGCTCATGTCCAAGGCACCAAAGCCAGCTATAAAGTCAATAATCGATACCTAAAACTTGAATTGTACTACTTCTTACTGGCTATTACATCTACTTAGAAGCTTCATCTGTGTTCTACTATGGTGCTTTTAGTGTCTCCGCATACCGCAGCACGCGACATAGCTTGGAAGACGATAAGTACAACCGTTTCAGAGAGAAGAGCGGCCAATGTGACGATCGGGCTTTAAGTCGATTCGATAACAAATGACAGAAACAGACGGATTTCTCAAGTTTTTACTACATATGAACACATTTCACATTCTCCCGTGCAACGCGGCTGCTAGTCCTCCTTTCATGCAGAATCTTAAGGTCCTAGCTCATGTCCAAGGCACCAAAGCCAGCTAAAAAGTAAATAATCAGTACCTAAAACTTGAATTGTACTACGTCTTACTGGCTATTACATCATTATAGAAGCTTCATCTGTGTTCTACTATGGTGCTTTTAGTGTCTCCGCATACCGCAGCACGCGACATAGCTTTGCAGACGATAAGTAGAACCGTTTCAGAGAGAAGAGCGGCCAAGTGACGATCTGGCTTTAAGTCGATTCGATAACAAATGACGAAAACGGACGGATTTCTCAGGTTTTTACTACATGTGAACACTTTTCACATTCTCCCGTGCAACTCAAGTGCTAGTCCTCCTTTCATGCAGAATCTTAAGGTCCTAGTTCATGTCCAAGGCACCAAAGCCAGCTAAAAAGTCAATAATCGATACCTAAAACTTGAATTGTACTACTTCTTACTGGCTATTACATCAATTTAGAAGCTTCATCTGTGTTCTACTATGGTGCTTTTAGTGTCTCCGCATACCGCAGCACGCGACATAGCTTTGAAGACGATAAGTACAACCGTTTCAGAGAGAAGAGGGGCCAATGTGACGATCTGGCTTTAAGTCGATTCGATAACAAATGACGAAAACGGACGGATTTCTCAGGTTTTTACTACATATGAACACTTTTCACATTCTCCCGTGCAACTCGGCCGCTAGTCCTCCTTTCATGCAGAATCTTAAGGTCCTAGCTCATGTTCAAGGCACCAAAGCCAGCTAAAAAGTAAATAATCGATACCTAAAACTTGAATTGTACTACTTCTTACTGGCTATTACATCAATTTAGAAGCTTCATCTGTGTTCTACTATGGTGCTTTTAGTGTCTCCGCATACCGCAGCACGAGACATAGCTTTGAAGACGATAAGTACAACCGTTTCAGAGAGAAGAGGCGCCAATGTGACGATCTGGCTTTAAGTCGATTCGATAACAAATGACGAAAACGGACGGATTTCTCAGGTTTTCACTACATATGAACACTTTTCACATTCTCCTATCCAACGGGGCTGCTAGTCCTCCTTTCATGCAGAATCTTAAGGTCCTAGCTCATGTCCAAGTCACCAAAGCCAGCTAAAAAGTCAATAATCGATACCTAAAACTTGAATTGTACTACTTCTTACTGGCTATTACATCATCATAGAAGCTTCATCTGTGTTCTACTATGGTGCTTTTAGTGTCTCCGCATACCACAGCACGCGACATAGCTTTGCAGACGATAAGTACAACCGTTTCAGAGAGTAGAGCGGCCAATGTGACGATCTGGCTTTAAGTAGATTCGATAACAAATGACGAAAACGGACGGATTTCTCAGGTTTTTACTACATATGAACACTTTTCACATTCTCCCTTGCAACTCGGCTGCTAGTCCTTCTTTCATGCAGAATCTTAAGGTCCTAGCTCATGTCCAAGGCACCAAAGCCAGCTAAAAAGGCAATAATCAGTACCTAAAACTTGAATTGTACTACTTCTTACTGGCTATTACATCGACTTAGAAGCTTCATCTGTGTTCTACTATGGTGATTTTATTGTCTCCGCATTCCGCAGCACGCGACATAGCTTTGCAGACGATACGTACAACCGTTTCAGAGAGAAGAGCGGCCAATGTGACGATCTGGCTTTAAGTCGATTCGATAACAAATGACGAAAACGGACGGATTTCTCAGGTTTTTACTACATATGAACACTTTTCACATTCTCCCGTGCAACTCAAGTGCTAGTCCTCCTTTCATGCAGAATCTTAAGGTCCTAGTTCATGTCCAAGGCACCAAAGCCAGCTAAAAAGTCAATAATCGATACCTAAAACTTGAATTGTACTACTTCTTACTGGCTATTACATCAATTTAGAAGCTTCATCTGTGTTCTACTATGGTGGTTTTAGTGTCTCCGCATACCGCAGCACGCGACATAGCTTTGAAGACGATAAGTACAACCGTTTCAGAGAGAAGAGGGGCCAATGTGACGATCTGGCTTTAAGTCGATTCGATAACAAATGACGAAAACGGACGGATTTCTCAGGTTTTCACTACATATGAACACTTTTCACATTCTCCTATCCAACGCGGCTGCTAGTCCTCCTTTCATGCAGAATCTTAAGGTCCTAGCTCATGTCCAAGGCACCAAAGCCAGCTAAAAAGTCAATAATCGATACCTAAAACTTGAATTGTACTACTTCTTACTGGCTATTACATCATCATAGAAGCTTCATCTGTGTTCTACTATGGTGCTTTTAGTGTCTCCGCATACCGCAGCACGCGACATAGCTTTGCAGACGATAAGTACAACCGTTTCAGAGAGAAGAGCGGCCAATGTGACGATCTGGCTTTAAGTAGATTCGATAACAAATGACGAAAACGGACGGATTTCTCAGGTTTTTACTACATATGAACACTTTTCACATTCTCCCTTGCAACTCGGCTGCTAGTCCTTCTTTCATGCAGAATCTTAAGGTCCTAGCTCATGTCCAAGGCACCAAAGCCAGCTAAAAAGTCAATAATCAGTACCTAAAACTTGAATTGTACTACTTCTTACTGGCTATTACATCGACTTAGAAGCTTCATCTGTGTTCTACTATGGTGATTTTATTGTCTCCGCATTCCGCAGCACGCGACATAGCTTTGCAGACGATAAGTACAACC
Organism: Schistocerca gregaria; assembly: GCF_023897955.1. Classification (NCBI taxonomy): domain Eukaryota; kingdom Metazoa; phylum Arthropoda; class Insecta; order Orthoptera; family Acrididae; genus Schistocerca; species Schistocerca gregaria. The sequence continues at coordinate 1,241,854 of NW_026062021.1, read as the reverse complement.
GTTTCAGAGAGAAGAGCGGCCAATGTGACGATCGGGCTTTAAGTCGATTCGATAACAAATGACGAAAACGGACGGATTTCTCAGGTTTCTACTACATATGAACACATTTCACATTCTCCCGTGCAACGCGGCTGCTAGTCTTCCTTTAATGCAGAATCTTAAGGTCCTAGCTCATGTCCAAGGCACCAAAGCCAGCTAAAAAGTCAATAATCGATACCTAAAACTTGAATTGTACTATTTCTTACTGGCTATTACATCAACTTAGAAGCTTCATCTGTGTTCTACCATGGTGCTTTTAGTGTCTCCGCACACCGCAGTACGCGACATAGCTTTGCAGACGATAAGTACAACCGTTTCAGAGAAAAGAGGGGCCAATGTGACGATTTGGCTTTAAGTCGATTCGATAACAAATGACGAAAACGGACGGATTTCTCAGGTTTTTACTACATATGAACACTTTTCACATTCTCCCGTGCAACTCGGCTGCTAGTCCTCCTTTCATGCAGAATCTTAAGGTCCTAGCTCATGTCCAAGGCACCAAAGCCAGCTAAAAAGTCGATAATCGATACCTTAAACTTGAATTGTACTACTTCTTACTGGCTATTACATCATCATAGAAGCTTCATATGTGTTCTACTATGGTGCTTTTAGTGTCTCCGCATACCGCAGCACGCGACATAGCTTTGCAGACGATAAGTACAACCGTTTCAGAGAGAAGAGCGGCCAATGTGACGATCTGGCTTTAAGTTGATTCGATAACAAATGACGAAAACGGACGGATTTCTCAGGTTTCTACTACATATGAACACTTTTCACATTCTCCCATGCATCTCGGCTGCTAGTCCTCCTTTCATGCAGAATCTTAAGGTCCTAGCTCATGTCCAAGGCACCAAAGCCAGCTAAAAAGTCAATAATCAGTAGCTAAAACTTGAATTGTACTACTTCTTACTGGCTATTACATCGACTTAGAAGCTTCATCTGTGTTCTACTATGGTGATTTTATTGTCTCCGCATACCGCAGCACGCGACATAGCTTTGCAGACGATAAGTACAACCGTTTCAGAGAGAAGAGCGGCCAATGTGACGATCTGGCTTTAAGTCGATTCGATAACAAATCTACATCTACATCTACATCTACATCCGTACTCCGCAAGCCACCTGACGGTGTGTGGCGGAGGGTACCCTGAGTACCTCTATCGGTTCTCCCTTCTATTCCAGTCTCGTATTGTACGTGGAAAGAAGGATTGTCGGTATGCTTCTGTGTGGGCTCTAATCTCTCTGATTTTATCCTCATGGTCTCTTCGCGAGATATACGTAGGAGGGAGCAATATACTGCTTGACTCTTCGGTGAAGGTATGTTCTAGAAACTTCAACAAAAGCCCGTACCGAGCTACTGAGCGTCTCTCCTGCAGAGTCTTCCACTGGAGTTTATCTATCATCTCCGTAACGCTTTCGCAATTACTAAATGATCCTGTAACGAAGCGCCCTGCTCTCCGTTGGATCTTCTCTATCTCTTCTATCAACCCTACCTGGTGCGGATCCCACACTGCTGAGCAGTATTCAAGCATTGGCCGAACAAGCGTACTGTAACCTACTTCCTTTGTTGTCGGATCGCATTTCCTTAGGATTCTTCCAATGAATCTCAGTCTGGCATCTGCTTTACCGACGATCAACTTTATATGATCATTCCATTTTAAATCACTCCTAATGCGTACTCCCAGATAATTTATGGAATTAACTGCTTCCAGTTGCTGACCTGCTATTTTGTAGCTAAATGATAAGGGACCTATCTTTCTATGTATTCGCATCACATTACACTTCGCTACATTGAGATTCAATTGCCATTCCGTGCACCATGCGTCAATTCGCTGCAGATCCTCCTGCATTTCAGTACAATTTTCCATTGTTGCAACCTCTCGATACACCACAGCATCATCCGCAAAAAGCCTCAGTAAACTTCCGATGTCATCCACCAGGTCATTTATGTATATTGTGAATAGCAACGGTCCTATGACACTCCCCTGCGGCACACCTGAAATCACTCTTACTTCGGAAGACTTCTCTCCATTGAGAATGACGTGCTGCGTTCTGTTATCTAGGAACTCCTCAATCCAATCACACAATTGATCTGATAGTCCGTATGCTCTTACTTTGTTCATTAAACGACTATGGGGAACTGTGTCAAACGCCTTGCGGGAGTCAAGAAACACGGCATCTACCTGTGAACCCGTGTCTAAGGCCCTCTGAGTCTCGTGGACGAATAGCGCGAGCTGGGTTTCACACGATCGTCTTTTTCGAAACCCATGCTGATTCCTACAGAGTAGATTTCTAGTCTCCAGAAAAGACATTATACTCGAACATAATAGGTGTTCCAAAATTCTACAACTGATCGACGTTAGAGATATAGGTCTATAGTTCTGCACATCTGTTCGACGTCCCTTCTTGAGAACGGGGATGACCTGTGCCCTTTTCCAATCCTTTGGAACGCTTCGCTCTTCTAGAGACCTACGGTACACCGCTGCAAGAAGGGGGGCAAGTTCCTTCGCGTACTCTGTGTAAAATCGAACTGGCATCCCATCAGGACCAGCGGCCTTTCCTCTTTTGAGCGATTTTAATTGTTTCTCTATCCCTCTGTCGTCTACTTCGATATCTACCATTTTGTCAACTGTGCGACAATCTAGAGAAGGACGCACAGTGCAGTCTTCCTCTGTGAAACAGCTTTGGAAGAAGACATTTAGTAATTCGGCCTTTAGTCTGTCATCCTCTGTTTCAGTACCAAATGACGAAAACGGACGGATTTCTCAGGTTTCTACTACATATGAACACATTTCACATTCTCCCGTGCAACGCGGCTGCTAGTCCTCCTTTAATGCAGAATCTTAAGGTCCTAGCCCATGTCCAAGGCACCAAAGCCAGCTAAAAAGTCAATAATCGATACCTAAAACTTGAATTGTACTACTTCTTACTGGCTATTACATCAACTTAGAAGCTTCATCTGTGTTCTACCATGGTGCTTTTAGTGTCTCCGCACACCGCAGTACGCGACATAGCTTTGCAGACGATAAGTACAACCGTTTCAGAGAAAAGAGGGGCCAATGTGACGATCTGGCTTTAAGTCGATTCGATAACAAATGACGAAAACGGACGGATTTCTCAGGTTTTTACAACATATGAACACTTTTCACATTCTCCCGTGCAACGCGGCTGCTAGTCCTCCTTTCATGCAGAATCTTAAGGTCCTAGCTCATGTCCAAGGCACCAAAGCTAGCTAAAAAGTCAATAATCGATACCTAAAACTTGAATTGTACTACTTCTTACTGGCTATTACATCAACTTAGAAGCTTCATCTGTGTTCTACTATGGTGCTTTTAGTGTCTCCGCATACCGCATCACGCGACATAGCTTTGCAGGCGATAAGTACAACCGTTTCATAGAGAAGAGCGGCCAATGAGACGATCGGGCTTTAAGTCGATTCGATAACAAATGACGAAAACGGACGGATTTCTCAGGTTTTTACTACATATGAACACATTTCACATTCTCCCTTGCAACGCGGCTTCTAGTCCTCCTTTCATGCAGAATCTTAAGGTCCTAGCTCATGTCCAAGGCATCAAAGCCAGCTAAAAAGTAAATAATCAGTACCTAAAACTTGAATTGTACTACTTCTTACTGGCTATTACATCAACTTAGAAGCTTCATCTGTGTTCTACTATGGTGCTTTTAGAGTCTCCGCATACCGCAGCACGCGACATAGCTTTGCAGACGATAAGTACAACCGTTTCAGAGAGAAGAGCGGCCAATGTGACGATCTGGCTTTAAGTCGATTCGATAACAAATGACTAAAACGGACGGATTTCTCAGGTTTTTACTACATATGAACACTTTTCACATTCTTCCCTGCAACTCGGCTGCTATTCCTCCTTTCATGCAGATTCTTAAGGTCCTAGCTCATGTCCAAGGCATCAAAGCCAGCTAAAAAGTCAATAATCGATACCTAAAACTAGAATTGTACTACTTCTTACTGGCTATTACATCAAATTAAAAGCTTCATCTGTGTTCTACTGTGGTGGTTTCAGTGTCTCCGCCTACCGCAGCATACGACATAGCTTTGCAGACGATAAGTACAACCGTTTCAGAGAGAAGAGCGGCCAATGTGACGATCTGGCTTTAAGTCGATTCGATAACAAATGACGAAAACGGACGGATTTCTCAGGTTTTTACTACATATGAACACTTTTCACATTCTCCTGTGCAACTCGGCTGCTAGTCCTCCTTTCATGCAGAATCTTAAGGTCCTAGCTCATGTCCAAGGCACCAAAGCCAGCTAAAAAGTCAATAATCGATACCTAAAACTTGAATTGTACTACTTCTTACTGGCTGTTACATCAACTTAGAAGCTTCATCTGTGTTCTACTATGGTGCTTTTAGTGTCTCCGCATACCGCATCACGCGACATAGCTTTGCAGGCGATAAGTACAACCGTTTCATAGAGAAGAGCGGCCAATGTGACGATCGGGCTTTAAGTCGATTCGATAACAAATGACGAAAACGGACGGATTTCTCAGGTTTTTACTACATATGAACACATTTCACATTCTCCCGTGCAACGCGGCTTCTAGTCCTCCTTTCATGCAGAATCTTAAGGTCCTAGCTCATGTCCAAGGCACCAAAGCCAGCTAAAAAGTAAATAATCAGTACCTAAAACTTGAATTGTACTACTTCTTACTGGCTATTACTACATCTTAGAAGCTTTATCTGTGTTCTACTATGGTGCTTTTAGTGTCTCCGCACACCGCAGTACGCGACATAGCTTTGCAGACGATAAGTACAACCGTTTCAGAGAAAAGAGGGGCCAATGTGACGATCTGGCTTTAAGTCGATTCGATAACAAATGACGAAAACGGACGGATTTCTCAGGTTTTTACTACATATGAACACTTTTCACATTCTCCCGTGCAACTCGGCTGCTAGTCCTCCTTTCATGCAGAATCTTAAGGTCCTAGCTCATGTCCAAGGCACCAAAGCCAGCTAAAAAGTCGATAGTCGATACCTTAAACTTGAATTGTACTACTTCTTACTGGCTATTACATCATCATAGAAGCTTCATATGTGTTCTACTATGGTGCTTTTAGTGTCTCCGCATACCGCAGTACGCGACATAGCTTTGCAGACGATAAGTACAACCGTTTCAGAGAGAAGAGCGGCCAATGTGACGATCTGGCTTTAAGTCGATTCGATAACAAATGACGAAAACGGACGGATTTCTCAGGTTTCTACTACATATGAACACATTTCACATTCTCCCGTGCAACGCGGCTGCTAGTCCTCCTTTAATGCAGAATCTTAAGGTCCTAGCTCATGTCCAAGGCACCAAAGCCAGCTAAAAGTCAATAATCGATACCTAAAACTTGAATTGTACTACTTCTTACTGGCTATTACATCAACTTAGAAGCTTCATCTGTGTTCTACCATGGTGCTTTTAGTGTCTCCGCACACCGCAGTACGCGACATAGCTTTGCAGACGATAAGTACAACCGTTTCAGAGAAAAGAGGGGCCAATGTGACGATCTGGCTTTAAGTCGATTCGATAACAAATGACGAAAACGGACGGATTTCTCAGGTTTTTACTACATATGAACACTTTTCACATTCTCCCGTGCAACTCGGCTGCTAGTCCTCCTTTCATGCAGAATCTTAAGGTCCTAGCTCATGTCCAAGGCACCAAAGCCAGCTAAAAAGTCAATAATCGATACCTAAAACTTGAATTGTACTACTTCTTACTGGCTATTACATCAACTTAGAAGCTTCATCTGTGTTCTACTATGGTGCTTTTAGTGTCTCCGCATACCGCATCACGCGACATAGCTTTGCAGGCGATAAGTACAACCGTTTCATAGAGAAGAGCGGCCAATGTGACGATCGGGCTTTAAGTCGATTCGATAACAAATGACGAAAACGGACGGATTTCTCAGGTTTTTACTACATATGAACACATTTCACATTCTCCCGTGCAACGCGGCTTCTAGTCCTCTTTTCATGCAGAATCTTAAGGTCCTAGCTCATGTCCAAGGCACCAAAGCCAGCTAAAAAGTAAATAATCAGTACCTAAAACTTAAATTGTACTACTTCTTACTGGCTATTACATCAACTTAGAAGCTTCATCTGTGTTCTACTATGGTGCTTGTGGAGTCTCCGCATACCGCAGCACGCGACATAGCTTTGCAGACGATAAGTACAACCGTTTCAGAGAGAAGAGCGGCCAATGTGACGATCTGGCTTTAAGTCGATTCGAAAACAAATGACTAAAACGGACGGATTTCTCAGGTTTTTACTACATATGAACACTTTTCACATTCTTCCCTGCAACTCGGCTGCTATTCCTCCTTTCATGCAGATTCTTAAGGTCCTAGCTCATGTCCAAGGCATCAAAGCCAGCTAAAAAGTCAATAATCGATACCTATAAACTTGAATTGTACTACTTCTTACTGGCTATTACATCAACTTAGAAGCTTCATCTGTGTTCCACCATGGTGCTTTTAGTGTCTCCGCACACCGCAGTACGCGACATAGCTTTGCAGACGATAAGTACAACCGTTTCAGAGAAAAGAGGGGCCAATGTGACGATCTGGCTTTAAGTCGATTCGATAACAAATGACGAAAACGGACGGATTTCTCAGGTTTTTACTACATATGAACACTTTTCACATTCTCCCGTGCAACTCGTCTGCTAGTCCTCCTTTCATGCAGAATCTTAAGGTCCTAGCTCATGTCCAAGGCACCAAAGCCAGCTAAAAAGTCAATAATCGATACTTAAAACTTGAATTGTACTACTTCTTACTGGCTATTACATCAACTTAGAAGCTTCATCTGTGTTCTACTATGGTGCTTTTAGTGTCTCCGCATACCGCATCACGCGACATAGCTTTGCAGGCGATAAGTACAACCGTTTCATAGAGAAGAGCAGCCAATGTGACGATCGGGCTTTAAGTCGATTCGATAACAAATGACGAAAACGGACGGATTTCTCAGGTTTTTACTACATATGAACACATTTCACATTCTCCCGTGCAACGCGGCTTCTAGTCCTCCTTTCATGCAGAATCTTAAGGTCCTAGCTCATGTCCAAGGCACCAAAGCCAGCTAAAAAGTAAATAATCAGTACCTAAAACTTGAATTGTACTACTTCTTACTGGCTATTACATCATCTTAGAAGCTTCATCTGTGTTCTACTATGGTGCTTTTAGTGTCTCCGCACACCGCAGTACGCGACATAGCTTTGCAGACGATAAGTACAACCGTTTCAGAGAAAAGAGGGGCCAATGTGACGATCTGGCTTTAAGTCGATTCGATAACAAATGACGAAAACGGACGGATTTCTCAGGTTTTTACTACATATGAACACTTTTCACATTCTCCCGTGCAACTCGGCTGCTAGTCCTCCTTTCATGCAGAATCTTAAGGTCCTAGCTCATGTCCAAGGCACCAAAGCCAGCTAAAAAGTCGATAATCGATACCTTAAACTTGAATTGTACTACTTCTTACTGGCTATTACATCATCATAGAAGCTTCATATGTGTTCTACTATGGTGCTTTTAGTGTCTCCGCATACCGCAGTACGCGACATAGCTTTGCAGACGATAAGTACAACCGTTTCAGAGAGAAGAGCGGCCAATGTGACGATCTGGCTTTAAGTCGATTCGATAACAAATGACGAAAACGGACGGATTTCTCAGGTTTCTACTACATATGAACACATTTCACATTCTCCCGTGCAACGCGGCTGCTAGTCCTCCTTTAATGCAGAATCTTAAGGTCCTAGCTCATGTCCAAGGCACCAAAGCCAGCTAAAAGTCAATAATCGATACCTAAAACTTGAATTGTACTACTTCTTACTGGCTATTACATCAACTTAGAAGCTTCATCTGTGTTCTACCATGGTGCTTTTAGTGTCTCCGCACACCGCAGTACGCGACATAGCTTTGCAGACGATAAGTACAACCGTTTCAGAGAAAAGAGGGGCCAATGTGACGATCTGGCTTTAAGTCGATTCGATAACAAATGACTAAAACGGACGGATTTCTCAGGTTTTTACTACATATGAACACTTTTCACATTCTTCCCTGCAACTCGGCTGCTATTCCTCCTTTCATGCAGATTCTTAAGGTCCTAGCTCATGTCCAAGGCATCAAAGCCAGCTAAAAAGTCAATAATCGATACCTAAAACTTGAATTGTACTACTTCTTACTGGCTATTACATCAAATTAGAAGCTTCATCTGTGTTCTACTGTGGTGGTTTCAGTGTCTCCGCCTACCGCAGCATACGACATAGCTTTGCAGACGATAAGTACAACCGTTTCAGAGAGAAGAGCGGCCAATGTGACGATCGGGCTTTAAGTCGATTCGATAACAAATGACGAAAACCGACGGATTTCTCAGGTTTTTACTACATATGAACACATTTCACATTCTCCCGTGCAACGCGGCTTCTAGTCCTCTTTTTCTGCAGAATCTTAAGGTCCTAGCTCATGTCCAAGGCACCAAAGCCAGCTAAAAAGTAAATAATCAGTACCTAAAACTTAAATTGTACTACTTCTTACTGGCTATTACATCAACTTAGAAGCTTCATCTGTGTTCTACTATGGTGCTTGTGGAGTCTCCGCATACCGCAGCACGCGACATAGCTTTGCAGACGATAAGTACAACCGTTTCAGAGAGAAGAGCGGCCAATGTGACGATCTGGCTTTAAGTCGATTCGATAACAAATGACTAAAACGGACGGATTTCTCAGGTTTTTACTACATATGAACACTTTTCACATTCTTCCCTGCAACTCGGCTGCTATTCCTCCTTTCATGCAGATTCTTAAGGTCCTAGCTCATGTCCAAGGCATCAAAGCCAGCTAAAAAGTCAATAATCGATACCTAAAACTTGAATTGTACTACTTCTTACTAGCTATTACATCAAATTAGAAGCTTCATCTGTGTTCTACTGTGGTGGTTTCAGTGTCTCCGCCTACCGCAGCATACGACATAGCTTTGCAGACGATAAGTACAACCGTTTCAGAGAGAAGAGCGGCCAATGTGACGATCTGGCTTTAAGTCGATTCGATAACAAATGACGAAAACGGACGGATTTCTCAGGTTTTTACTACATATGAACACTTTTCACATTCTCCCGTGCAACTCCGCTGCTAGTCCTCCTTTCATGCAGAATCTTAAGGTCCTAGCTCATGTCCAAGGCACCAAAGCCAGCTAAAAATTCAATAATCGATACCTAAAACTTGAATTGTACTACTTCTTACTGGCTATTACATCATCTTAGAAGCTTCATCTGTGTTCTACTATGGTGCTTTCAGTGTCTCCGCATACCGCAGCACGCGACAAAGCTTTGAAGACGATAAGTACAAGCGTTTCAGAGAGAAGAGCAGCCAATGTGACGATCTGGCTTTAAGTCGATTCGATAACAAATGACGAAAACGGACGTATTTCTCAGGATTTTACTACATATGAACACATTTCACATTCTCCCGTACAACGCGGCTGCTACTCCTCCTTTCATGCAGAATCTTAAGGTCCTAGCTCATGTCCAAGGCACCAAAGCCAGCTAAAAAGTCAATAATCGATACCTAAAACTTGAATTGTACTATTTCTTACTGGCTATTACATCAACTTAGAAGCTTCATCTGTTTTCTACTATGGTGCTTTTAGTGTCTCGGCATACCGCATCACGCGACATAGCTTTGCAGGCGATAAGTACAACCGTTTCAGAGAGAATAGCAGCCAATGTGACGATCGGGCTTTAAGTCGATTCGATAACAAATGACGAAAACGGACGGATTTCTCAGGTTTTTACTACATATGAACACATTTCACATTCTCCCGTGCAACGCGGCTGCCAGTCCTCCTTTCATGCAGAATCTTAAGGTCCTAGCTCATGTCCAAGGCACCAAAGCCAGCTAAAAAGTAAATAAACAGTACCTAAAACTTGAATTGTACTACTTCTTACTGGCTATTACATCAACTTAGAAGCTTCATCTGTGTTCTACTATGGTGCTTTTAGAGTCTCCGCATACCACAGCACGCGACATAGCTTTGCACACCATAAGTACAACCGTTTCAGAGAGAAGTGCGGCCAATGTGACGATCTGGCTTTAAGTCGATTCGATAACAAATGACGAAAACGGACGGATTTCTCAGGTTTTTACTACATATGAACACTTTTCACATTCTTCCCTGCAACTCGGCTGCTAGTCCTCCTTTCATGCAGATTCTTAAGGTCCTAGCTCATGTCCAAGGCATCAAAGCCAGCTAAAAAGTCAATAATCGATACCTAAAACTTGAATTGTACTACTTCTTACTGGCTATTACATCAAATTAGAAGCTTCATCTGTGTTCTACTGTGGTGGTTTCAGTGTCTCCGCCTACCGCAGCATACGACATAGCTTTGCAGACGATAAGTACAACCGTTTCAGAGAGAAGAGCGGCCAATGTGACGATCTGGCTTTAAGTCGATTCGATAACAAATGACGAAAACGGACGGATTTCTCAGGTTTTTACTACTTATGAACACTTTTCACATTCTCCCGTGCAACTCGGCTGCTAGTCCTCCTTTCATGCAGAATCTTAAGGTCCTAGCTCATGTCCAAGGCACCAAAGCCAGCTTAAAAGTCAATAATCGATAACTAAAACTTGAATTATACTACTTCTTACTGGCTATTACATCAACTTGGAAGCTTCATCTGTGTTCTACTATGGTGCTTTTAGTGTGTCCGCATACCGCATCACGCGACATAGCTTTGCAGGCGATAAGGACAACCGTTTCAGAGAGAAGAGCGGCCAATGTGACGATCTGGCTTTAAGTCGATTGGATAACAAATGACGAAAACGGACGGATTTCTCAGGTTTTTACTACATATGAACACTCTTCACATTCTCCCATCCAACGCGGCTGCTAGTTCTCCTTTCATGCAGAATCTTAAGGTCCTAGCTCATGTCCAAGGCACCAAAGCCAGCTATAAAGTCAATAATCGATACCTAAAACTTGAATTGCACTACTTCTTACTGGCTATTACATCATCATAGAAGCTTCATCTGTGTTCTACTATGGTGCTTTTAGTGTCTCGGCATACCGCAGCACGCGACATAGCTTTGCAGACGATAAGTACAACCGTTTCAGAGAGAAGAGCGGCCAATGTGACGATCTGGCTTTAAGTCGATTCGATAATAAATGAGGAAAACGGACGGATTTCTCAGGTTTTTACTACATATGAACACTTTTCACACTCTCCCGTGCAACTCGGCTGCTAGTCCTCCTTTCATGCAGAATCTTAAGGTCCTAGCTCATGTCCAAGGCACGAAAGCCAGCTAAAAAGTCAATAATCAGTACCTAAAACTTGAATTGTACTACTTCTTACTTTCTATTACATCAACTTAGAAGCTTCATCTGTGTTCTACTATGGTGCTTTTAGTGTATCCGCATACCGCAGCACGCGACATAGCTTTGATGACGATAAGTACAGCCATTTCAGAGAGAAGAGCGGCCAAGTGACGATCTGGCTTTAAGGCGATTCGATAACAAAGACGAAAACGGACGGATTTCTCAGGTTTTTAGTACATATGAACACTTTTCATATTGTCCCGTGCAACTCGGCTGCTAGTCCTCCTTTCATGCAGAATCTTAACATCCTAGCTCATGTCCAAGGCACCAAATCCATCTAAGAAGTCAATAATCGATACCTAAAACTTGAATTGTACTACTTCTTACTGGCTATTACATTGACTTAGAAGCTTCATCTGTGTTCTACTATGGTGATTTTATTGTCTCCGCATAAAGCAGCACGCGACATAGCTTTGCAGACGATAAGTACAACCGTTTCAGAGAGAAGAGCGGCCAATGTGACGATCTGGCTTTAAGTCGATTCGATAACAAATGACGAAAACGGACGGATTCCTCAGGTTTTTACTACATATGAACACTTTTCACATTCTCCTGTGCAACTCCGCTGCTAGTCCTCCTTTCATGCAGAATCTTAAGGTCCTAGCTCATGTCCAAGGCACCAAAGCCAGCTAAAAAGTCAATAATCAGTAGCTAAAACTTGAATAGTACTACTTCTTACTGGCTATTACATCGAATTAGAAGCTTCATCTGTGTTCTACTATGGTGATCTTATTGTCTCCGCATACCGCAGCACGCGACATAGCTTTGCAGACGATAAGTACAACCGTTTCAGAGAGAAGAGCGGCCAATGTGACGTTCTGGCTTTAAGTCGATTCGATAACAAATGACGAAAACGGACGGATTTCTCAGGTTTCTACTACATATGAACACATTTCACATTCTCCCGTGCAACGCGGCTGCTAGTCCTCCTTTAATGCAGAATCTTAAGGTCCTAGCTCATGTCCAAGGCACCAAAGCCAGCTAAAAGATCAATAATCGATACCTAAAACTTGAATTGTACTACTTCTTACTGGCTATTACATCAACTTAGAAGCTTCATCTGTGTTCTACCATGGTGCTTTTAGTGTCTCCGCACACCGCAGTACGCGACATAGCTTTGCAGACGATAAGTACAACCGTTTCAGAGAAAAGTGGGGCCAATGTGACGATCTGGCTTTAAGTCGATTCAATAACAAATGACGAAAACGGACGGATTTCTCAGGTTTTTACTACATATAAACACTTTTCACATTCTCCCGTGCAACTCGGCTGCTAGTCCTCCTTTCATGCAGAATCTTAAGGTCCTAGCTCATGTCGAAGGCACCAAAGCCAGCTAAAAAGTCAATAATCGATACCTAAAACTTGAATTGTACTACTTCTTACTGGCTATTACATCAACTTAGAGGCTTCATCTGTGTTCTACTATGGTGCTTTTAGTGTCTCCGCATACCGCATCACGCGACATAGCTTTGCAGGCGATAAGTACAACCGTTTCATAGAGAAGAGCGGCCAATGTGACGATCGGGCTTTAAGTCGATTCGATAACAAATGACGAAAACGGACGGATTTCTCAGGTTTTTACTACATATGAACACATTTCACATTCTCCCGTGCAACGCGGCTTCTAGTCCTCCTTTCATGCAGAATCTTAAGGTCCTAGCTCATGTCCAAGGCACCAAAGCCAGCTAAAAAGTAAATAATCAGTACCTAAAACTTGAATTGTACTACTTCTTACTGGCTATTACATCAACTTAGAAGCTTCATCTGTGTTCTACTATGGTGCTTTTAGTGTCTCCGCATACTGCAGCACGCGACATAGCTTTGCAGACGATAAGTACAACCGTTTCAGAGAGAAGAGCGGCCAATGTGACGATCTGGCTTTAAGTCGATTCGATAACAAATGACGAAAACGGACGGATTTCTCAGGTTTTTACTACATATGAACACTTTTCACATTCTTCCCTGCAACTCGGCTGCTATTCCTCCTTTCATGCAGAATCTTAAGGTCCTAGCTCATGTCCAAGGCATCAAAGCCAGCTAAAAAGTCAATAATCGATACCTAAAACTTGAATTGTACTACTTCTTACTGGCTATTACATCAAATTAGAAGCTTCATCTGTGTTCTACTGTGGTGGTTTCAGTGTCTCCGCCTACCGCAGCATACGACATAGCTTTGCAGACGATATGTACAACCGTTTCAGAGAGAAGAGCGGCCAATGTGACGATCTGGCTTTAAGTCGATTCGATAACAAATGACGAAAAAGGACGGATTTCTCAGGTTTTTACTACATATGAACACTTTTCACATTCTCCCGTGCAACTCGGCTGCTAGTCCTCCTTTCATGCAGAATCTTAAGGTCCTAGCTCATGTCCAAGGCACCAAAGCCAGCTAAAAAGTCAATAATCGATACCTAAAACTTGAATTGTACTACTTCTTACTGGCTATTACATCATCTTAGAAGCTTCATCTGTGTTCTACTATGGTGCTTTCAGTATCTCCGCATACCGCAGCACGCGACAAAGCTTTCCAGACGATAAGTACAACCGTTTCAGAGAGAAGAGCAGCCAATGTGACGATCTGGCTTTAAGTCGATTCGATAACAAATGACGAAAACGGACGTATTTCTCAGGAGTTTACTACATATGAACACATTTCACATTCTCCCGTACAACGCGGCTGCTAGTCCTCCTTTCATGCAGAATCTTAAGGTCCTAGCTCATGTCCAAGGCACCAAAGCCAGCTAAAAAGTCAATAATCGATACCTAAAACTTGAATTGTACTATTTCTTACAGGCTATTACATCAACTTAGAAGCTTCATCTGTGTTCTACTATGGTGCTTTTAGTGTCTCCGCATACCGCATCACGCGACATAGCTTTGCAGGCGATAAGTACAACCGTTTCAGAGAGTATAGCGGCCAATGTGATGATCGGGCTTTAAGTCGATTCGATAACAAATGACGAAAACGGACGGATTTCTCAGGTTTTTACTACATATGAACACATTTCACATTCTCCCGTGCAACGCGGCTGCTAGTCCTCCTTTCATGCAGAATCTTAAGGTCCTAGCTCATGTCCAAGGCACCAAAGCCAGCTAAAAAGTAAATAATCAGTACCTAAAACTTGAATTGTACTACTTCTTACTGGCTATTACATCAACTTAAAAGCTTCATCTGTGTTCTACTGTGGTGGTTTCAGTGTCTCCGCCTACCGCAGCATACGACATAGCTTTGCAGACGATAAGTACAACCGTTTCAGAGAGAAGAGCGGCCAATGTGACGATCTGGCTTTAAGTCGATTCGATAACAAATGACGAAAACGGACGGATTTCTAAGGTTTTTACTACTTATGAACACTTTTCACATTCTCCCGTGCAACTCGGCTGCTAGTCCTCCTTTCATGCAGAATCTTAAGGTCCTAGCTCATGTCCAAGGCACCAAAGCCAGCTAAAAAGTCAATAATCGATACCTAAAACTTGAATTATACTACTTCTTACTGGCTATTACATCAACTTAGAAGCTTCATCTGTGTTCTACTATAGTGCTTTTAGTGTCTCCGCAAACCGCATCACGCGACATAGCTTTGCAGGCGATAAGGACAACCGTTTCAGAGAGAAGAGCGGCCAATGTGACGATCTGGCTTTAAGTCGATTCGATAACAAATGACGAAAACGGACGGATTTCTAAGGTTTTTACTACTTATGAACACTTTTCACATTCTCCCGTGCAACTCGGCTGCTAGTCCTCCTTTCATGCAGAATCTTAACATCCTAGCTCATGTCCAAGGCACCAAATCCATCTAAGAAGTCAATAATCGATACCTAAAACTTGAATTGTACTACTTCTTACTGGCTATTACATTGACTTAGAAGCTTCATCTGTGTTCTACTATGGTGATTTTATTGTCTCCGCATACCGCAGCACGCGACATAGCTTTGCAGACGATAAGTACAACCGTTTCAGAGAGAAGAGCGGCCAATGTGACGATCTGGCTTTAAGTCGATTCGATAACAAATGACGAAAACGGACGGATTTCTCAGGTTTTTACTACATATGAACACTTTTCACATTCTCCCGTGCAACTCAGCTGCTAGTCCTCCTTTCATGCAGAATCTTAAGGTCCTAGCTCATGTCCAAGGCACCAAAGCCAGCTAAGAGGTCAATAATCGATACCTAAAACTTGAATTGTACTACTTCTTACTGGCTATTACATCAACTTAGAAGCTTCATCTGTGTTCTACTATGGTGCTTTTAGTGTCTCCGCATACCGCAGCACGCGACATAGCTTTGCAGACGTTAAGTACAACCGTTTCAGAGAGAAGAGCGGCCAATGTGACGATCTGGCTTTAAGTCGATTCGATAACAAATGACGAAAACGGACGGATTTCTCAGGTTTTTACTACATATGAACACTTTTCACATTCTCCCGTGCAACTCGGCTGCTAGTCCTCCTTTCATGCAGAATCTTAAGGTCCTAGCTCATGTCCAAGGCACCAAAGCCAGCTAAAAAGTCAATAATCAGTACCTAAAACTTGAATTGTACTACTTCTTATTGACTATTACATCGACTTAGAAGCTTCATCTGTGTTCTACTATGGTGATTTTATTGTCTCCGCATACCGCAGCACTCGACATAGCTTTGCAGACGATAAGTACGACCGTTTCAGAGAGAAGAGCGGCCAATGTGACGATCTGGCTTTAAGTCAATTCGATAACAAATGACGAAAACGGACGGATTTCTCAGGTTTCTACTACATATGAACACATTTCACATTCTCCCGTGCAACGCGGCTGCTAGTCCTCCTTTAATGCAGAATCTTAAGGTCCTAGCTCATGTCCAAGGCACCAAAGCCAGCTAAAAAGTCAATAATCGATACCTAAAACTTGAATTGTTCTACTTCTTACTGGCTATTACATCAACTTAGAAGCTTCATCTGTGTTCTACCATGGTGCTTTTAGTGTCTCCGCACACCGCAGTACGCGACATAGCTTTGCAGACGATAAGTACAACCGTTTCAGAGAAAAGAGGGGCCAATGTGACGATCTGGCTTTAAGTCGATTCGATAACAAATGACGAAAACGGACGGATTTCTCAGGTTTTTACTACATATGAACACTTTTCACATTCTCCCGTGCAACTCGGCTGCTAGTCCTCCTTTCATGCAGAATCTTAAGGTCCTAGCTCATGTCCAAGGCACCAAAGCCAGCTAAAAAGTCAATAATCGATACCTAAAACTTGAATTGTACTACTTCTTACTGGCTATTACATCATCTTAGAAGCTTCATCTGTGTTCTACTATGGTGCTTTCAGTGTCTCCGCATACCGCATCACGCGACATAGCTTTGCAGGCGATAAGTACAACCGTTTCAGAGAGAAGAGCGGCCAATGTGACGATCGGGCTTTAAGTCGATTCGATAACAAATGACGAAAACGGACGGATTTCTCAGGTTTTTACTACATATGAACACATTTCACATTCTCCCGTGCAACGCGGCTGCTAGTCCTCCTTTCATGCAGAATGTTAAGGTCCTAGCTCATGTCCAAGGCTCCAAAGCCAGCTAAAAAGTAAATAATCAGTACCTAAAACTTGAATTGTACTACTTCTTACTGGCTATTACATCAACTTAGAAGCTTCATCTGTGTTCTACTATGGTGCTTTTAGAGTCTCCGCATACCGCAGCACGCGACATAGCTTTGCAGACGATAAGTACAACCGTTTCAGAGAAAAGAGCGGCCAATGTGACGATCTGGCTTTAAGTCGATTCGATAACAAATGACGAAAACGGACGGATTTCTCAGGTTTTTACTACATATGAACACTTTTCACATTCTTCCCTGCAACTCGGCTGCTAGTCCTCCTTTAATGCAGAATCTTAAGGTCCTAGCTCATGTCCAAGGCACCAAAGCCAGCTAAAAAGTCAATAATCGATACCTAAAACTTGAATTGTACTACTTCTTACTGGCTATTACATCAACTTAGAAGCTTCATCTGTGTTCTACCATGGTGCTTTTAGTGTCTCCGCACACCGCAGTACGCGACATAGCTTTGCAGGCGATAAGTACAAACGTTTCAGAGAAAAGAGGGGCCAATGTGACGATCTGGCTTTAAGTTGATTCGATAACAAATGACGAAAACGGACGGATTTCTCAGGTTTTTACTACATATGAACACTTTTCACATTTTCCCGTGCAACTCGGCTGCTAGTCCTCCTTTCATGCAGAATCTTAAGGTCCTAGCTCATGTCCAAGGCACCAAAGCCAGCTAAAAAGTCAATAATCGATACCTAAAACTTGAATTGTACTACTTCTTACTGGCTATTACATCATCTTAGAAGCTTCATCTGTGTTCTACTATGGTGCTTTCAGTGTCTCCGCATACCGCAGCACGCGACAAAGCTTTCCAGACGATAACTACAACCGTTTCAGAGAGAAGAGCATCCAATGTGACGATCTGGCTTTAAGTCGATTCGATAACAAATGACGAAAACGGACGTATTTCTCAGGATTTTACTACATATGAACACATTTCACATTCTCCCGTACAACGCGGCTGCTAGTCCTCCTTTCATGCAGAATCTTAAGGTCCTAGCTCATGTCCAAGGCACCAAAGCCAGCTAAAAAGTCAATAATCGATACCTAAAACTTGAATTGTACTACTTCTTACTGGCTATTACATCAACTTAGAAGCTTCATCTGTGTTCTACTATGGTGCTTTTAGTGTCTCCGCATACCGCATCACGCGACATAGCTTTGCAGGCGATAAGTACAACCGTTTCACAGAGAAGAGCGGCCAATGTGACGATCGGGATTTAAGTCGATTCGATAACAAATGACGAAAACGGACGGATTTCTCAGGTTTTTACTACATATGAACACTTTTCACATTCTTCCCTGCAACTCGGCTGCTAGTCCTCCTTTCATGCAGATTCTTAAGGTCCTAGCTCATGTCCAAGGCACCAAAGCCAGCTAAAAGGTCAATAATCGATACCTAAAACTTGAATTGTACTACTTCTTACTGGCTATTACATCATCTTAGAAGCTTCATCTGTGTTCTACTATGGTGCTTTCAGTGTCTCCGCATACCGGAGCACGCGACAAAGCCATCCAGACGATAAGTACAACCGTTTCAGAGAGAAGAGCATCCAATGTGACGATCTGGCTTTAAGTCGATTCGATAACAAATGACGAAAACGGACGGATTTCTCAGGTTTTTACTACATATGAACACTTTTCACATTCTCCCGTGCAACTCGGCTGCTAGTCCTCCTTTCATGCAGAATCTTAAGGTCCTAGCTCATGTCCAAGGCACCAAAGCCAGCTAAAAAGTAAATAATCAGTACCTAAAACTTGAATTGTACTACTTCTTACTGGCTATTACATCAACTTAGAAGCTTCATCTGTGTTCTACTATGGTGCTTTTAGTGTCTCCGCATACCGCAGCACGCGACATAGCTTTGCAGACGATAAGTACAACCGTTTCAGAGAGAAGAGCGGCCAATGTGACGATCTGGCTTTAAGTCGATTCGATAACAAATGACGAAAACGGACGGATTTCTCAGGTTTTTACTACATATGAACACTTTTCACATTCTCTCGTGCAACTCGGTTGCTAGTCCTCCTTTCATGCAGAATCTTAAGGTCCTAGCTCATGTCCAAGGCACCAAAGCCAGCTAAAAAGTCAATAATCGATACCTAAAACTTGAATTGTACTACTTCTTACTGGCTATTACATCAACTTAGAAGCTTCATCTGTGTTCTACTATGGTGCTTTTAGTGTCTCCGCATACCCCAGCACGCGACATAGCTTTGAAGACGATAAGTACAACCGTTTCAGAGAGAAGAGCGGCCAATGTGACGATCGGGCTTTAAGTCGATTCGATAACAAATGACGAAAACGGACGGATTTCTCAGGTTTTTACTACATATGAATACTTTTCACATTCTCCCGTGCAAAACGGCTGCTACTCCTCCTTTAATGCAGAATCTTAAGGTCCTAGCTCATCTCCAAGGCACCAAAGCCAGCTAAAAAGTCAATAATCTATACCTAAAAGTTGAATTGTACTACATCTTACTGGCTATTACATCAACTTAGAAGCTTCATCTGTGTTCTACCATGGTGCTTTTAGTGTCTCCGCACACCGCAGTACGCGACATAGCTTTGCAGACGATAAGTACAACCGTTTCAGAGAAAAGAGGGGCCAATGTGACGATCTGGCTTTAAGTCGATTCGATAACAAATGACGAAAACGGACGGATTTCTCAGGTTTTTACTACATATGAACACTTTTCACATTCTCCCATCCAACGCGGCTGCTATTCCTCCTTTCATGCAGAATCTTAAGGTCCTAGCTCATGTCCAAGGCACCAAAGCCAGCTAAAAAGTCAATAATCGATACCTAAAACTTGAATTGTACTACTTCTTACTGGCTATTACATCATCATAGAAGCTTCATCTGTGTTCTACTATGGTGCTTTTAGTGTCTCCGCATACCGCAGCACGCGACATAGCTTTGCAGACGATAAGTACAACCGTTTCAGAGAGAAGAGCGGCCAATGTGACGATCTGGCTTTAAGTCGATTCGATAACAAATGACGAAAACGGACGGATTTCTCAGGTTTTTACTACATATGAACACCTTTCACATTCTCCCGTGCAACTCGGCTGCTAGTCCTCCTTTCATGCAGAATCTTAAGGTCCTAGCTCATGTCCAAGGCACCAAAGCCAGCTAAAAAGTCAAAAATCGATACCTAAAACTTGAATTGTACTACTTCTTACTGGCTATTAGATCGACTTAGAAGCTTCATCTGTGTTCTACTATGGTGATTTTATTGTCTCCGCATACCGCAGCACGCGACATAGCTTTGCAGACGATAAGTACAACCGTTTCAGAGAGAAGAGCGGCCAATGTGACGATCGGGCTTTAAGTCGATTCGATAACAAATGACGAAAACGGACGGATTTCTCAGGTTTCTACTACATATGAACACATTTCACATTCTCCCGTGCAAAACGGCTGCTAGTCCTCCTTTCATGCAGAATCTTAAGGTCCTAGCTCATGTCCAAGGCACCAAAGCCAGCTAAAAAGTCAATAATCGATACCTAAAACTTGAATTGTACTACATCTTACTGGCTATTACATCAACTTAGAAGCTTCATCTGTGTTCTACCATGGTGCTTTTAGTGTCTCCGCACACCGCAGTACGCGACATAGCTTTGCAGACGATAAGTACAACCGTTTCAGAGAAAAGAGGGGCCAATGTGACGATCTGGCTTTAAGTCGATTCGATAACAAATGACGAAAACGGACGGATTTCTAAGGTTTTTACTACATATCAACACTTTTCACATTCTCCCGTGCAACTCGGCTGCTAGTCCTCCCTTCATGCAGAATCTTAAGGTCCTAGCTCATGTCCAAGGCACCAAAGCCAGCTAAAAAGTCAATAATCAGTACCTAAAACTTGAATTGTACTACTTCTTACTGGCTATTACATCATCTTAGAAGCTTCATCTGTGTTCTACTATGGTGCTTTTAGTGTCTCCGCATACCGCAGCACGCGACAAAGCTTTCCAGACGATAAGTACAACCGTTTCAGAGAGAAGAGCAGCCAATGTGACGATCTGGCTTTAAGTCGATTCGATAACAAATGACGAAAACGGACGTATTTCTCAGGTTTTTAGTACATATGAACACATTTCATATTCTCCCGTACAACGCGGCTGCTAGTCCTCCTTTCATGCAGAATCTTAAGGTCCTAGCTCATGTCAAAGGCACCAAAGCCAGCTAAAAAGTCAATAATCGATACCTAAAACTTCAATTGTACTACTTCTTACTGGCTATTACATCATCATAGAAGCTTCATCTGTGTTCTACTATGGTGCTTTTAGTGTCTCCGCATACCGCAGCACGCGACATAGCTTTGCAGACGATAAGTACAACCGTTTCAGAGAGAAGTGCGGCCAATGTGACGATCTGGCTGTAAGTCGATTCGATAACAAATGACGAAAACGGACGGATTTCTCAGGTTTTTACTACATATGAACACCTTTCACATTCTCCCGTGCAACTCGGCTGCTAGTCCTCCTTTAATGCAGAATCTTAAGGTCCTAGCTCATGCCCAAGGCACCAAAGCCAGCTAAAAAGTCAATAATCCATACCTAAAACTTGAATTGTACTACTTCTTATTGTCTATTACATCAACTTAGAAGCTTCATCTGTGTTCTACTATGGTGATTTTAGTGTCTCCGCATACCGCAGCACGCGACATAGCTTTGCGGACGATAAGTACAACCGTTTCAGAGAGAAGAGCGGCCAATGTGACTATCTGGCTTTAAGTCGATTCGATAACAAATGACGAAAACGGACGGATTTCTCAGGTTTCTACTACATATGAACACATTTCACATTCTCCCGTGCAAAACGGCTGCTACTCCTCCTTTAATGCAGAATCTTAAGGTCCTAGCTCATCTCCAAGGCACCAAAGCCAGCTAAAAAGTCAATAATCGATACCTAAAACTTGAATTGTACTACTTCTTACTGGCTATTACATCATCTTAGAAGCTTCATCTGTGTTCTACTATGGTGCTTTTAGTGTCTCCGCATACCGCAGCACGCGACAAAGCTTTCCAGACGATAAGTAGAACCGTTTCAGAGAGAAGAGCAGCCAATGTGACGATCTGGCTTTAAGTCGATTCGAAAACAAATGACGAAAACGGACGGATTTCTCAGGTTTTTACTACATATGAACACTTTTCACATTGTCCCGTGCAACTCGGCTGCTAGTCCTCCTTTTGATGCAGAATCTTAAGGTCCTAGCTCATGTCCAAGGCATCAAATCCAGCTAAAAAATCAATAATCGATACCTAAAACTTGAATTGTACTACTTCTTACTGGCTATTACATCAACTTAGAAGCTTCATCTGTGTTCTACTATGGTGCTTTTAGTGTCTCCGCATACCGCAGCACGCGACATAGCTTTGAAGACGATAAGTATAACCGTTTCAGAGAGAAGAGCGGCCAATGTGACGATCTGGCTTTAAGTCGATTCGATAACAAATGACGAAAACGGACGGATTTCTCAGGTTTTTACTACATATGAATACTTTTCACATTCTGCCGTGCAACTCGGCTGCTAGTCCTCCTTTAATGCAGAATCTTAAGGTCCTAGCTCATCTCCAAGGCACCAAAGCCAGCTAAAAAGTCAATAATCGATACCTAAAACTTGAATTGTACTACATCTTACTGGCTATTACATCATCATAGAAGCTTCATCTGTGTTCTACTATGGTGCTTTTAGTGTCTCCGCATACCGCAGCACGCGACATAGCTTTGCACACGATAAGTACAACCGTTTCAGAGAGAAGAGCGGCCAATGTGACGATCTGGCTGTAAGTCGATTCGATAACAAATGACGAAAACGGACGGATTTCTCAGGTTTTTACTACATATGAACACCTTTCACATTCTCCCGTGCAACTCGGCTGCTAGTCCTCCTTTAATGCAGAATCTTAAGGTCCTAGCTCATCTCCAAGGCACCAAAGCCAGCTAAAAAATCAATAATCGATACCTAAAACTTGAATTGTACTACTTCTTACTGGCTATTACATCATCATAGAAGCTTCATCTGTGTTCTACTATGGTGCTTTTAGTGTCTCCGCATACCGCAGCACGCGACATAGCTTTGCAGACGATAAGTACAACCGTTTCAGAGAGAAGAGCGGCCAATGTGACGATCTGGCTTTAAGTCGATTCGATAACAAATGACGAAAACGGGCGGATTTCTCAGGTTTTTACTACATATGAACACTTTTCAGATTCTCCCGTGCAACTCGGCTGCTAGTCCTCCTTTCATGCGGAATCTTAAGGTCCTAGCTCATGCCCAAGGCACCAAAGCCAGCTAAAAAGTCAATAATCCATACCTAAAACTTGAATTGCACTACTTCTTATTGTCTATTACATTATCTTAGAAGCTTCATCTGTGTTCTACTATGGTGATTTTAGTGTCTCCGCATACCGCAGCACGCGACATAGCTTTGCAGACGATAAGTACAACCGTTTCAGAGAGAAGAGCGGCCAATGTGACGATCTGGCTTTAAGTCGATTCGATAACAAATGACGAAAACGGACGGATTTCTCAGGTTTTTACTACATATGAACACTTTTCACATTGTCTCGTGCAACTCGGCTGCTAGTCCTCCTTTCATGCAGAATCTTAAGGTCCTAGCTCATGTCCAAGGCACCAAAGCCAGCTAAAAAGTCAATAATCGATACCTAAAACTTGAATTGTACTACTTCTTACTGGCTATTACATCATCTTAGAAGCTTCATCTGTGTTCTACTATGGTGCTTTCAGTATCTCCGCATACCGCAGCACGCGACAAAGCTTTCCAGACGATAAGTACATCCGTTTCAGAGAGAAGAGCAGCCAATGTGACGATCTGGCTTTAAGTCGATTCGATAACAAATGACGAAAACGGACGGATTTCTCAGGTTTTTACTACATATGAACACCCTTCACATTCTCCCGTGCAACTCGGCTGCTAGTCCTCCTTTCATGCAGAATCTTAAGGTCCTAGCTCATGTCCAAGGCACCAAAGCCAGCTAAAAAATCAATAATCGATACCTAAAACTTGAATTGTACTACTTTTTATTGGCTATTACATCAAATTAGAAGCATCATCTGTGTTCAATTGTGGTGGTTTTAGTGTCTCCGCCTACCGCAGCATACGACATAGCTTTGCAGACGATAAGTACGACCGTTTCAGAGAGAAGAGCGGCCAATGTGACGATCTGGCTTTAAGTCGATTCGATAACAAATGACGAAAACGGACGGATTTCTCAGGTTTTTACTACATATGAACACTTTTCACATTGTCCCGTGCAACTCGGCTGCTAGTCCTCCTTTTGATGCAGAATCTTAAGGTCCTAGCTCATGTCCAAGGCACCAAAGCCAGCTAAAAAATCAATAATCGATACCTAAAACTTGAATTGTACTACTTCTTACTGGCTATTACATCAACTTAGAAGCTTCATCTGTGTTCTACTATGGTGCTTTTAGTGATCCGCATACCGCAGCACGCGACATAGCTTTGAAGACGATAAGTACAACCGTTTCAGAGAGAAGAGCGGCCAATGTGACGATCTGGCTTTAAGTCGATTCGATAACAAATGACGAAAACGGACGGATTTCTCAGCTTTTTACTACATATGAATACTTTTCACATTCTCCCGTGCAACTCGGCTGCTAGTCCTCCTTTAATGCAGAATCTTAAGGTCCTAGCTCATGTCCAAGGCACCAAAGCCAGCTAAAAAGTCAATAATCGATACCTAAAACTTGAATTGTACTACTTCTTACTGGCTATTACATCATCTTAGAAGCTTCATCTGTGTTCTACTATGGTGCTTTTAGTGACTCCGTATACCGCAGCACGCGACAAAGCTTTCCAGACGATAAGTGCAACCGTTTCAGAGAGAAGAGCGGCCAATGTGACGATCTGGCTTTAAGGCGATTCGATAACAAATGACGAAAACGGACGGATTTCTCAGGTTTTTACTACATATGAACACTTTTCACACTCTCCCATCCAACGCGGCTGCTAGTCCTCCTTTCATGCAGAATCTTAAGGTCCTAGCTCATGTCCAAGGCACCAAAGCCAGCTAAAAAATCAATAATCGATACCTAAAACTTGAATTGTACTACTTCTTACTGGCTATTACATCATCATAGAAGCTTCATCTGTGTTCTACTATGGTGCTTTTAGTGTCTCCGCATACCGCAGCACGCGACATAGCTTTGCAGACGATAAGTACAACCGTTTCAGAGAGAAGAGCGGCCAATGTGACGATCTGGCTTTAAGTCGATTCGATAACAAATGACGAAAACGGACGGATTTCTCAGGTTTTTACTACATATGAACACCTTTCACATTCTCACGTGCAACTCGGCTGCTAGTCCTCCTTTCATGCAGAATCTTAAGGTCCTAGCTCATGTCCAAGGCACCAAAGCCAGCTAAAAAATCAATAATCGATACCTAAAACTTGAATTGTACTACTTTTTACTGGCTATTACATCAAATTAGAAGCATCAACTGTGTTCAATTGTGGTGGTTTTAGTGTCTCCGCCTACCGCAGCATACGACATAGCTTTGCAGACGATAAGTACGACCGTTTCAGAGAGAAGAGCGGCCAATGTGACGATCTGGCTTTAAGTCGATTCGATAACAAATGACGAAAACGGACGGATTTCTCAGGTTTTTACTACATATGAACACTTTTCACATTGTCCCGTGCAACTCGGCTGCTAGTCCTCCTTTTGATGCAGAATCTTAAGGTCCTAGCTCATGTCCAAGGCACCAAAGCCAGCTAAAAAATCAATAATCGATACCTAAAACTTGAATTGTACTACTTCTTACTGGCTATTACATCAACTTAGAAGCTTCATCTGTGTTCTACTATGGTGCTTTTAGTGATCCGCATACCGCAGCACGCGACATAGCTTTGAAGACGATAAGTACAACCGTTTCAGAGAGAAGAGCGGCCAATGTGACGATCTGGCTTTAAGTCGATTCGATAACAAATGACGAAAACGGACGGATTTCTCAGGTTTTTACTACATATGAACACTTTTCACATTCTCCCGTGCAACTCGGCTGCTCGTCCCCCTTTCATGCAGAATCTTCAGGTCCTAGCTCATGTCCAAGGCACCAAAGCCAGCTAAAAAGTCAATAATCAGTACCTAAAACTTGAATTGTACTACTTCTTACTGGCTATTACATCGACTTTGAAGCTTCATCTGTGTTCTGCTATGGTGATTTTATTGTCTCCGCATTCCGCAGCACGCGGCATAGCTTTGAAGACGATAAGTACAACCGTTTCAGAAAGAAGAACGGCCAATGTGACGATCGGGCTTTAAGTCGATTCGATAACAAATGACGAAAACGGACGGATTTCTCAGGTTTCTACTACATATGAACACATTTCACATTCTCCCGTGCAACGCGGCTGCTAGTCCTCCTTTCATGCAGAATCTTAAGGTCCTAGCTCATGTTCAAGGCACCAAAGAAAGCTAAAAAATCAATAATCGATACCTAAAACTTGAATTGTACTACTTCTTACTGGCTATTACATCAACTTAGAAGCTTCATCTGTGTTCTACTATGGTGCTTTTAGTGTCTCCGCATACCGCAGCACGCGACATAGCTTTGAAGACGATAAGTACAACCGTTTCACAGAGAAGAGCGGCCAATGTGACGATCTGGCTTTAAGTCGATTCGATAACAAATGACGAAAACGGACGGATTTCTCAGGTTTTTACTACATATGAACACTTTTCACATTCTGCCGTGCAACTCGGCTGCTCGTCCTCCTTTCATGCAGAATCTTAAGGTCCTAGCTCATGTCCAAGGCACCAAAGCCAGCTAAAAAGTCAGTAATCAGTACCTAAAACTTGAATTGTACTACTTCTTACTGGCTATTACATCATCATAGAAGCTTCATCTGTGTTCTACTATGGTGCTTTTAGTGTCTCCGCATACCGCAGCACGCGACATAGCTTTGCAGACGATAAGTACAACCGTTTCAGAGAGAAGTGCGGCCAATGTGACGATCTGGCTGTAAGTCGATTCGATAACAAATGACGAAAACGGACGGATTTCTCAGGTTTTTACTACATATGAACACCTTTCACATTCTCCCGTGCAACTCGGCTGCTAGTCCTCCTTTAATGCAGAATCTTAAGGTCCTAGCTCATGCCCAAGGCACCAAAGCCAGCTAAAAAGTCAATAATCCATACCTAAAACTTGAATTGTACTACTTCTTATTGTCTATTACATCAACTTAGAAGCTTCATCTGTGTTCTACTATGGTGATTTTAGTGTCTCCGCATACCGCAGCACGCGACATAGCTTTGCGGACGATAAGTACAACCGTTTCAGAGAGAAGAGCGGCCAATGTGACTATCTGGCTTTAAGTCGATTCGATAACAAATGACGAAAACGGACGGATTTCTCAGGTTTCTACTACATATGAACACATTTCACATTCTCCCGTGCAAAACGGCTGCTACTCCTCCTTTAATGCAGAATCTTAAGGTCCTAGCTCATCTCCAAGGCACCAAAGCCAGCTAAAAAGTCAATAATCGATACCTAAAACTTGAATTGTACTACTTCTTACTGGCTATTACATCATCTTAGAAGCTTCATCTGTGTTCTACTATGGTGCTTTTAGTGTCTCCGCATACCGCAGCACGCGACAAAGCTTTCCAGACGATAAGTAGAACCGTTTCAGAGAGAAGAGCAGCCAATGTGACGATCTGGCTTTAAGTCGATTCGAAAACAAATGACGAAAACGGACGGATTTCTCAGGTTTTTACTACATATGAACACTTTTCACATTGTCCCGTGCAACTCGGCTGCTAGTCCTCCTTTTGATGCAGAATCTTAAGGTCCTAGCTCATGTCCAAGGCATCAAATCCAGCTAAAAAATCAATAATCGATACCTAAAACTTGAATTGTACTACTTCTTACTGGCTATTACATCAACTTAGAAGCTTCATCTGTGTTCTACTATGGTGCTTTTAGTGTCTCCGCATACCGCAGCACGCGACATAGCTTTGAAGACGATAAGTATAACCGTTTCAGAGAGAAGAGCGGCCAATGTGACGATCTGGCTTTAAGTCGATTCGATAACAAATGACGAAAACGGACGGATTTCTCAGGTTTTTACTACATATGAATACTTTTCACATTCTGCCGTGCAACTCGGCTGCTAGTCCTCCTTTAATGCAGAATCTTAAGGTCCTAGCTCATCTCCAAGGCACCAAAGCCAGCTAAAAAGTCAATAATCGATACCTAAAACTTGAATTGTACTACATCTTACTGGCTATTACATCATCATAGAAGCTTCATCTGTGTTCTACTATGGTGCTTTTAGTGTCTCCGCATACCGCAGCACGCGACATAGCTTTGCACACGATAAGTACAACCGTTTCAGAGAGAAGAGCGGCCAATGTGACGATCTGGCTGTAAGTCGATTCGATAACAAATGACGAAAACGGACGGATTTCTCAGGTTTTTACTACATATGAACACCTTTCACATTCTCCCGTGCAACTCGGCTGCTAGTCCTCCTTTAATGCAGAATCTTAAGGTCCTAGCTCATCTCCAAGGCACCAAAGCCAGCTAAAAAATCAATAATCGATACCTAAAACTTGAATTGTACTACTTCTTACTGGCTATTACATCATCATAGAAGCTTCATCTGTGTTCTACTATGGTGCTTTTAGTGTCTCCGCATACCGCAGCACGCGACATAGCTTTGCAGACGATAAGTACAACCGTTTCAGAGAGAAGAGCGGCCAATGTGACGATCTGGCTTTAAGTCGATTCGATAACAAATGACGAAAACGGGCGGATTTCTCAGGTTTTTACTACATATGAACACTTTTCAGATTCTCCCGTGCAACTCGGCTGCTAGTCCTCCTTTCATGCGGAATCTTAAGGTCCTAGCTCATGCCCAAGGCACCAAAGCCAGCTAAAAAGTCAATAATCCATACCTAAAACTTGAATTGCACTACTTCTTATTGTCTATTACATTATCTTAGAAGCTTCATCTGTGTTCTACTATGGTGATTTTAGTGTCTCCGCATACCGCAGCACGCGACATAGCTTTGCAGACGATAAGTACAACCGTTTCAGAGAGAAGAGCGGCCAATGTGACGATCTGGCTTTAAGTCGATTCGATAACAAATGACGAAAACGGACGGATTTCTCAGGTTTTTACTACATATGAACACTTTTCACATTGTCTCGTGCAACTCGGCTGCTAGTCCTCCTTTCATGCAGAATCTTAAGGTCCTAGCTCATGTCCAAGGCACCAAAGCCAGCTAAAAAGTCAATAATCGATACCTAAAACTTGAATTGTACTACTTCTTACTGGCTATTACATCATCTTAGAAGCTTCATCTGTGTTCTACTATGGTGCTTTCAGTATCTCCGCATACCGCAGCACGCGACAAAGCTTTCCAGACGATAAGTACATCCGTTTCAGAGAGAAAAGCAGCCAATGTGACGATCTGGCTTTAAGTCGATTCGATAACAAATGACGAAAACGGACGGATTTCTCAGGTTTTTACTACATATGAACACCCTTCACATTCTCCCGTGCAACTCGGCTGCTAGTCCTCCTTTCATGCAGAATCTTAAGGTCCTAGCTCATGTCCAAGGCACCAAAGCCAGCTAAAAAATCAATAATCGATACCTAAAACTTGAATTGTACTACTTTTTATTGGCTATTACATCAAATTAGAAGCATCATCTGTGTTCAATTGTGGTGGTTTTAGTGTCTCCGCCTACCGCAGCATACGACATAGCTTTGCAGACGATAAGTACGACCGTTTCAGAGAGAAGAGCGGCCAATGTGACGATCTGGCTTTAAGTCGATTCGATAACAAATGACGAAAACGGACGGATTTCTCAGGTTTTTACTACATATGAACACTTTTCACATTGTCCCGTGCAACTCGGCTGCTAGTCCTCCTTTTGATGCAGAATCTTAAGGTCCTAGCTCATGTCCAAGGCACCAAAGCCAGCTAAAAAATCAATAATCGATACCTAAAACTTGAATTGTACTACTTCTTACTGGCTATTACATCAACTTAGAAGCTTCATCTGTGTTCTACTATGGTGCTTTTAGTGATCCGCATACCGCAGCACGCGACATAGCTTTGAAGACGATAAGTACAACCGTTTCAGAGAGAAGAGCGGCCAATGTGACGATCTGGCTTTAAGTCGATTCGATAACAAATGACGAAAACGGACGGATTTCTCAGCTTTTTACTACATATGAATACTTTTCACATTCTCCCGTGCAACTCGGCTGCTAGTCCTCCTTTAATGCAGAATCTTAAGGTCCTAGCTCATGTCCAAGGCACCAAAGCCAGCTAAAAAGTCAATAATCGATACCTAAAACTTGAATTGTACTACTTCTTACTGGCTATTACATCATCTTAGAAGCTTCATCTGTGTTCTACTATGGTGCTTTTAGTGACTCCGTATACCGCAGCACGCGACAAAGCTTTCCAGACGATAAGTGCAACCGTTTCAGAGAGAAGAGCGGCCAATGTGACGATCTGGCTTTAAGGCGATTCGATAACAAATGACGAAAACGGACGGATTTCTCAGGTTTTTACTACATATGAACACTTTTCACACTCTCCCATCCAACGCGGCTGCTAGTCCTCCTTTCATGCAGAATCTTAAGGTCCTAGCTCATGTCCAAGGCACCAAAGCCAGCTAAAAAATCAATAATCGATACCTAAAACTTGAATTGTACTACTTCTTACTGGCTATTACATCATCATAGAAGCTTCATCTGTGTTCTACTATGGTGCTTTTAGTGTCTCCGCATACCGCAGCACGCGACATAGCTTTGCAGACGATAAGTACAACCGTTTCAGAGAGAAGAGCGGCCAATGTGACGATCTGGCTTTAAGTCGATTCGATAACAAATGACGAAAACGGACGGATTTCTCAGGTTTTTACTACATATGAACACCTTTCACATTCTCACGTGCAACTCGGCTGCTAGTCCTCCTTTCATGCAGAATCTTAAGGTCCTAGCTCATGTCCAAGGCACCAAAGCCAGCTAAAAAATCAATAATCGATACCTAAAACTTGAATTGTACTACTTTTTACTGGCTATTACATCAAATTAGAAGCATCAACTGTGTTCAATTGTGGTGGTTTTAGTGTCTCCGCCTACCGCAGCATACGACATAGCTTTGCAGACGATAAGTACGACCGTTTCAGAGAGAAGAGCGGCCAATGTGACGATCTGGCTTTAAGTCGATTCGATAACAAATGACGAAAACGGACGGATTTCTCAGGTTTTTACTACATATGAACACTTTTCACATTGTCCCGTGCAACTCGGCTGCTAGTCCTCCTTTTGATGCAGAATCTTAAGGTCCTAGCTCATGTCCAAGGCACCAAAGCCAGCTAAAAAATCAATAATCGATACCTAAAACTTGAATTGTACTACTTCTTACTGGCTATTACATCAACTTAGAAGCTTCATCTGTGTTCTACTATGGTGCTTTTAGTGATCCGCATACCGCAGCACGCGACATAGCTTTGAAGACGATAAGTACAACCGTTTCAGAGAGAAGAGCGGCCAATGTGACGATCTGGCTTTAAGTCGATTCGATAACAAATGACGAAAACGGACGGATTTCTCAGGTTTTTACTACATATGAACACTTTTCACATTCTCCCGTGCAACTCGGCTGCTCGTCCCCCTTTCATGCAGAATCTTCAGGTCCTAGCTCATGTCCAAGGCACCAAAGCCAGCTAAAAAGTCAATAATCAGTACCTAAAACTTGAATTGTACTACTTCTTACTGGCTATTACATCGACTTTGAAGCTTCATCTGTGTTCTGCTATGGTGATTTTATTGTCTCCGCATTCCGCAGCACGCGGCATAGCTTTGAAGACGATAAGTACAACCGTTTCAGAAAGAAGAACGGCCAATGTGACGATCGGGCTTTAAGTCGATTCGATAACAAATGACGAAAACGGACGGATTTCTCAGGTTTCTACTACATATGAACACATTTCACATTCTCCCGTGCAACGCGGCTGCTAGTCCTCCTTTCATGCAGAATCTTAAGGTCCTAGCTCATGTTCAAGGCACCAAAGAAAGCTAAAAAATCAATAATCGATACCTAAAACTTGAATTGTACTACTTCTTACTGGCTATTACATCAACTTAGAAGCTTCATCTGTGTTCTACTATGGTGCTTTTAGTGTCTCCGCATACCGCAGCACGCGACATAGCTTTGAAGACGATAAGTACAACCGTTTCACAGAGAAGAGCGGCCAATGTGACGATCTGGCTTTAAGTCGATTCGATAACAAATGACGAAAACGGACGGATTTCTCAGGTTTTTACTACATATGAACACTTTTCACATTCTGCCGTGCAACTCGGCTGCTCGTCCTCCTTTCATGCAGAATCTTAAGGTCCTAGCTCATGTCCAAGGCACCAAAGCCAGCTAAAAAGTCAGTAATCAGTACCTAAAACTTGAATTGTACTACTTCTTACTGGCTATTACATCGACTTAGAAGCTTCATCTGTGTTCTACTATGGTGATTTTATTGTCTCCGCATACCGCAGCACGCGACATAGCTTTGAAGACGATAAGTACAACCGTTTCAGAGAGAAGAGCGGCCAATGTGACGATCTGGCTTTAAGTCGATTCGATAACAAATGACGAAAACGGACGGATTTCTCAGGTTTTTACTACATATGAATACTTTTCACATTCTCCCGTGCAACTCGGCTGCTAGTCCTCCTTTCATGCAGAATCTTAAGGTCCTAGCTCATCTCCAAGGCACCAAAGCCAGCTAAAAAGTCAATAATCGATACCTAAAACTTGAATTGTACTACATCCTACTGGCTATTACATCAACTTAGAAGCTTCATCTGTGTTCTACCATGGTGCTTTTAGTGTCTCCGCACACCGCAGTACGCGACATAGCTTTGCAGACGATAAGTACAACCGTTTCAGAGAAAAGAGTGGCCAATGTGACGATCTGGCTTTAAGTCGATTCTATAACAAATGACGAAAACGGACGGATTTCTCGGGTTTTTACTACATATGAACACTTTTCACATTCTCCCGTGCAACTCGGCTGCTCGTACCCCTTTCATGCAGAATCTTAAGGTCCTAGCTCATGTCCAAGGCACCAAAGCCAGCTAAAAAGTCAATAATCAGTACCTAAAACTTGAATTGTACTACATCCTACTGGCTATTACATCAACTTAGAAGCTTCATCTGTGTTCTACCATGGTGCTTTTAGTGTCTCCGCACACCGCAGTACGCGACATAGCTTTGAAGACGATAAGTACAACCGTTTCAGAGAGAAGAGCGGCCAATGTGACGATCTGGCTTTAAGTCGATTCGATAACAAATGACGAAAACGGACGGATTTCTCAGGTTTTTACTACATATGAACACTTTTCACATTGTCCCGTGCAACTCGGCTGCTAGTCCTCCTTTTGATGCAGAATCTTAAGGTCGTAGCTCATGTCCAAGGCACCACAGCCAGCTAAAAAATCAATAATCGATACCTAAAACTTGAATTGTACTACTTCTTACTGGCTATTACATCAACTTAGAAGCTTCATCTGTGTTCTACTATGGTGCTTTTAGTGTCTCCGCATACCGCAGCACGCGACATAGCTTTGAGGACGATAAGTACAACCGTTTCAGAGAGAAGAGCGGCCAATGTGACGATCTGGCTTTAAGTCGATTCGATAACGAATGACGAAAACGGACGGATTTCTCAGGTTTTTACTACATATGAACACTTTTCACATTCTCCCGTGCAACTCGGCTGCTAGTCCTCCTTTCATGCAGAATCTTAAGGTCCTAGCTCATGTCCAAGGCACCAAAGCCAGCTAAAAAGTCAATAATCAGTACCTAAAACTTGAATTGTACTACTTCTTACTGGCTATTACATCGACTTAGAAGCTTCATCTGTGTTCTACTATGGTGATTTTATTGTCTCCGCATACCGCAGCACGCGACATAGCTTTGCAGACGATAAGTACAACCGTCTCAGAGAGAAGAGCACCCAATGTGACGATCGGGCTTTAAGTCGATTCGATAACAAATGACGAAAACGGACGGATTTCTCAGGTTTTTACTACATATGAACACTTTTCACATTCTCCCGTGCAAAACGGCTGCTACTCCTCCTTTAATGCAGAATCTTAAGGTCCTAGCTCATGTCCAAGGCATCAAAGCCAGCTAAAAAGTCAATAATCGATACCTAAAACTTGAATTGTACTACTTCTTACTGGCTATTACATCATCTTAGAAGCTTCATCTGTGTTCTACTATGGTGCTTTTAGTGTCTCCGCATACCGCAGCACGCGAAAAAGCTTTCCAGACGATAAGTACAACCGTTTCAGAGAGAAGAGCAGCCAATGTGACGATCTGGCTTTAAGTCGATTCGATAACAAATGACGAAAACGGACGGATTTCTCAGGTTTTTACTACATATGAACACTTTTCACATTCTCCCGTACAACGCGGCTGCTAGTCCTCCTTTCATGCAGAATCTTAAGGTCCTAGCTCATGTCCAAGGCACCAAAGCCAGCTAAAAAGTCAATAATCGATACCTAAAACTTGAATTGTACTACGTCTTACTGGCTATCACATCAACTTAGAAGCTTCATCTGTGTTCTAGTATGGTGCTTTTAGTGTCTCCGCATACCGCAGCACGCGACATAGCTTTGCAGACGATAAGTACAACCGTTTCAGACAGAAGAGCGGCCAATGTGACGATCTGGCTTTAAGTCGATTCGATAACAAATGACGAAAACGGACGGATTTCTCAGGTTTTTACTACATATGAACACTTTTCACATTGTCCCGTGCAACTCGGCTGCTAGTCCTCCTTTTGATGCAGAATCTTAAGGTCGTAGCTCATGTCCAAGGCACCACAGCCAGCTAAAAAATCAATAATCGATACCTAAAACTTGAATTGTACTACTTCTTACTGGCTATTACATCAACTTAGAAGCTTCATCTGTGTTCTACTATGGTGCTTTTAGTGTCTCCGCATACCGCAGCACGCGACATAGCTTTGAGGACGATAAGTACAACCGTTTCAGAGAGAAGAGCGGCCAATGTGACGATCTGGCTTTAAGTCGATTCGATAACAAATGACGAAAACGGACGGATTTCTCAGGTTTTTACTACATATGAACACTTTTCACATTCTCCCGTGCAACTCGGCTGCTAATCCTCCTTTCATGCAGATTCTTAAGGTCCTAGCTCATGTCCAAGGCATCAGAGCCAGCTTAAAAGTCAATAATCAATACCTAAACTTGAATTGTACTACTTCTTACTGGCTATCACATCAACTTAGAAGCTTCATCTGTGTTCTACTATGGTGCTTTTAGTGTCTCCGCATACCGCAGCACGCGACATAGCTTTGCAGACGATAAGTACAACCGTTTCAGACAGAAGAGCGGCCAATGTGACGATCTGGCTTTAACTCGATTCGATAACAAATGACGAAAACGGACGGATTTCTCAGTTTTTTACTACATATGAACACTTTTCACATTGTCCCGTGCAACTCGGCTGCTTGTCCTCCTTTTGATGCAGAATCTTAAGGTCGTAGCTCATGTCCAAGGCACCACAGCCAGCTAAAAAATCAATAATCGATACCTAAAACTTGAATTGTACTACTTCTTACTGGCTATTACATCAACTTAGAAGCTTCATCTGTGTTCTACTATGGTGCTTTTAGAGTCTCCGCATACCGCAGCACGCGACATAGCTTTGAAGACGATAAGTACAACCGTGGCAGAGAGAAGAGCGGCCAATGTGACGATCTGGCTTTAAGTCGATTCGATAACAAATGACGAAAACGGACGGATTTCTCAGGTTTTTACTACATATGAATACTTATCACATTCTCCCGCGCAACTCGGCTGCTAGTCCTCCTTTAATGCAGAATCTTAAGGTCCTAGCTCATGTCCAAGGCACCAAAGCCAGCTAAAAAGTCAGTAATCGATACCTAAAACTTGAATTGTACTACTTCTTACTGGCTATTACATCAAATTAGAAGCTTCATCTGTGTTCAATTGTGGTGGTTTTAGTGTCTCCGCCTACCGCAGCATACGACATAGCTTTGCAGACGATAAGTACAACCGTTTCAGAGAGAAGAGCGGCCAATGTGACGTTCTGGCTTTAAGTCGATTCGATAACAAATGACGAAAACGGACGGATTTCTCAGGTTTTTACTACATATGAACACTTTTCACATTGTCCCGTGCAACTTGGCTGCTAGTCCTCCTTTTGATGCAGAATCTTAAGGTCTTAGCTCATGTCCAAGGCACCAAAGCCAGCTAAA
The DNA here is from genome assembly GCF_023897955.1 of Schistocerca gregaria. Classification (NCBI taxonomy): domain Eukaryota; kingdom Metazoa; phylum Arthropoda; class Insecta; order Orthoptera; family Acrididae; genus Schistocerca; species Schistocerca gregaria. The sequence continues at coordinate 1,205,491 of NW_026062021.1, read as the reverse complement.
AAATCAATAATCGATACCTAAAACTTGAATTGTACTACTTCTTACTGGCTATTACATCAACTTAGAAGCTTCATCTGTGTTCTACTATGGAGCTTTTAGTGTCTCCGCATACCGCAGCACGCGACATAGCTTTGAAGACGATAAGTACAACCGTTTCAGAGAGAAGAGCGGCCAATGTGACGATCTGACTTTAAGTCGATTCGATAACAAATGACGAAAACGGACGGATTTCTCAGGTTTTTACTACATATGAACACTTTTCTCATTCTCCCGTGCAACTCGGCTGCTAATCCTCCTTTCATGCAGATTCTCAAGGTCCTAGCTCATGTCCAAGGCATCAAAGCCAGCATAAAAGTCAATAATCAATACCTAAACTTGAATTGTACTACTTCTTACTGGCTATTACATCAAATTAGAAGCTTCATCTGTGTTCTACTGTGGTGGTTTTAGTGTCTCCGCCTACCGCAGCATACGACATAGCTTTGCAGACGATAAGTACAACCGTTTCAGAGAGAAGAGCGGCCAATGTGTCGATCTGGCTTTAAGTCGATTCGATAACAAATGACGAAAACGGACGGATTTCTCAGGTTTTTACTACATATGAACACTTTTCACATTCTCCCGTGCAACTCGGCTGCTAGTCCTCCTTTCATGCAGAATCTTAAGGTCCTAGCTCATGTCCAAGGCACCAAAGCCAGCTAAAAAGTCAATAATCGATACCTAAAACTTGAATTGTACTACTTCTTACTGGCTATTACATCAACTTAGAAGCTTCATCTGTGTTCTACTATGGTGCTTTTAGTGTCTGCGCATACCGCATCACGCGACATAGCTTTGCAGACGATAAGTACAACCGATTCAGAGAGAAGAGCGGCCAATGTGACGATCTGGCTTTAAGTCGATTAGATAACAAATGACGAAAATGGACGGATTTCTCAGGTTTTTACTACATATGAACACTTTTCACATTCTCCCGTGAAACTCGGCTGCTATTCCTCCTTTCATGCAGAATCTTAAGGTAATAGCTCATGTCCAAGGCACCAAAGCCAGCTAAAAAGTCAATAATCAGTACCTCAAACTTGAATTGTACTACTTCTTACTGGCTATTACATCAACTTAGAAGCTTCATATGTGTTCTACTATGGTGCTTTTAGTGTCTCCGCATACCGCAGCACGCGACATAGCTTTGCAGACGATAAGTACAACCGTCTCAGAGAGAAGAGCGGCCAATGTGACGATCGGGCTTTAAGTCGATTCGATAACAAATGACGAAAACGGACGGATTTCTCAGGTTTTTACTACATATGAACACTTTTCACATTCTCCCGTGCAACTCGGCTGCTAGTCCTCCTTTCATGCAGAATCTTAAGGTCCTAGATCATGTCCAAGGCATCAAAGCCAGCTAAAAAGTCAATAATCGATACCTAAAACTTGAATTGTACTACTTCTTACTGGCTATTACATCATCTTAGAAGCTTCATCTGTGTTCTACTATGGTGCTTTTAGTGTCTCCGCATACCGCGGCACGCGAAAAAGCTTTCCAGACGATAAGTACAACCGTTTCAGAGAGAAGAGCAGCCAATGTGACGATCTGGCTTTAAGTCGATTCGATAACAAATGACGAAAACGGACGGATTTCTCAGGTTTTTACTACATATGAACACTTTTCACATTCTCCCGTACAACGCGGCTGCTAGTCCTCCTTTCATGCAGAATCTTAAGGTCCTAGCTCATGTCCAAGGCACCAAAGCCAGCTAAAAAGTCAATAATCGATACCTAAAACTTGAATTGTACTACGTCTTACTGGCTATCACATCAACTTAGAAGCTTCATCTGTGTTCTAGTATGGTGCTTTTAGTGTCTCCGCATACCGCAGCACGCGACATAGCTTTGCAGACGATAAGTACAACCGTTTCAGACAGAAGAGCGGCCAATGTGACGATCTGGCTTTAAGTCGATTCGATAACAAATGACGAAAACGGACGGATTTCTCAGGTTTTTACTACATATGAACACTTTTCACATTGTCCCGTGCAACTCGGCTGCTAGTCCTCCTTTTGATGCAGAATCTTAAGGTCGTAGCTCATGTCCAAGGCACCACAGCCAGCTAAAAAATCAATAATCGATACCTAAAACTTGAATTGTACTACTTCTTACTGGCTATTACATCAACTTAGAAGCTTCATCTGTGTTCTACTATGGTGCTTTTAGTGTCTCCGCATACCGCAGCACGCGACATAGCTTTGAGGACGATAAGTACAACCGTTTCAGAGAGAAGAGCGGCCAATGTGACGATCTGGCTTTAAGTCGATTCGATAACAAATGACGAAAACGGACGGATTTCTCAGGTTTTTACTACATATGAACACTTTTCACATTGTCCCGTGCAACTTGGCTGCTAGTCCTCCTTTTGATGCAGAATCTTAAGGTCTTAGCTCATGTCCAAGGCACCAAAGCCAGCTAAAAAATCAATAATCGATACCTAAAACTTGAATTGTACTACTTCTTACTGGCTATTACATCAACTTAGAAGCTTCATCTGTGTTCTACTATGGAGCTTTTAGTGTCTCCGCATACCGCAGCACGCGACATAGCTTTGAAGACGATAAGTACAACCGTTTCAGAGAGAAGAGCGGCCAATGTGACGATCTGACTTTAAGTCGATTCGATAACAAATGACGAAAACGGACGGATTTCTCAGGTTTTTACTACATATGAACACTTTTCACATTCTCCCGTGCAACTCGGCTGCTAATCCTCCTTTCATGCAGATTCTTAAGGTACTAGCTCATGTCCAAGGCATCAAAGCCAGCTTAAAAGTCAATAATCAATACCTAAACTTGAATTGTACTACTTCTTACTGGCTATTACATCAAATTAGAAGCTTCATCTGTGTTCTACTGTGGTGGTTTTAGTGTCTCCGCCTACCGCAGCATACGACATAGCTTTGCAGACGATAAGTACAACCGTTTCAGAGAGAAGAGCGGCCAATGTGTCGATCTGGCTTTAAGTCGATTCGATAACAAATGACGAAAACGGACGGATTTCTCAGGTTTTTACTACATATGAACACTTTTCACATTCTCCCGTGCAACTCGGCTGCTAGTCCTCCTTTCATGCAGAATCCTAAGGTCCTAGCTCATGTCCAAGGCACCAAAGCCAGCTAAAAAGTCAATAATCGATACCTAAAACTTGAATTGTACTACTTCTTACTGGCTATTACATCAACTTAGAAGCTTCATCTGTGTTCTACTATGGTGCTTTTAGTGTCTGCGCATACCGCATCACGCGACATAGCTTTGCAGACGATAAGTACAACCGATTCAGAGAGAAGAGCGGATAATGTGACGATCTGGCTTTAAGTCGATTAGATAACAAATGACGAAAATGGACGGATTTCTCAGGTTTTTACTACATATGAACACTTTTCACATTCTCCCGTGCAACTCGGCTGCTATTCCTCCTTTCATGCAGAATCTTAAGGTAATAGCTCATGTCCAAGGCACCAAAGCCAGCTAAAAAGTCAATAATCAGTACCTCAAACTTGAATTGTACTACTTCTTACTGGCTATTACATCAACTTAGAAGCTTCATATGTGTTCTACTATGGTGCTTTTAGTGTCTCCGCATACCGCATCACGCGACATAGCTTTGCAGACTATAAGTACAACCGTTTCAGAGAGAAGAGCGGCCAATGTGACGATCTGGCTTTAAGTCGATTCGATAACAAATGACGAAAACGGACGGATTTCTCAGGTTTTTACTACATATGAATACTTTTCACATTCTCCCGTGCAACTCGGCTGCTAGTCCTCCTTTCATGCAGAATTTTAAGGTCCTAGCTCATGTCCAAGGCACCAAAGCCAGCTAAAAAGTCAATTATCGATACCTAAAACTTGAATTGTACTACTTCTTACTGGCTATTACATCAAATTAGAAGCTTCATCTGTGTTCAATTGTGGTGGTTTTAGTGTCTCCGCCTACCGCAGCATACGACATAGCTTTGCAGACGATAAGTACAACCGTTTCAGAGAGAAGAGCGGCCAATGTGACGATCTGGCTTTAAGTCGATTCGATAACAAATGACGAAAACGGACGGATTTCTCAGGTTTTTACTACATATGAACACTTTTCACATTGTCCCGTGCAACTCGGCTGCTAGTCCTCCTTTTGATGCAGAATCTTAAGGTCCTAGCTCATGTCCAAGGCACCAAAGTCAGCTAAAAAATCAATAATCGATACCTAAAACTTGAATTGTACTACTTCTTACTGGCTATTACATCAACTTAGAAGCTTCATCTGTGTTCTACCATGGTGCTTTTAGTGTCTCCGCATACCGTAGCACGCGACATAGCTTTGAAGACGATAAGTACAACCGTTTCAGAGAGAAGAGCGGCCAATGTGACGATCTGGCTTTAAGTCGATTCGATAACAAATGACGAAAACGGACGGATTTCTCAGGTTTTTACTACATATGAACACTTTTCACATTTTCCCGTGCAACTCGGCTGCTAATCCTCCTTTCATGCAGATTCTTAAGGTCCTAGCTCATGTCCAAGGCATCAAAGCCAGCTTAAAAGTCAATAATCAATACCTAAAACTTGAATTGTACTACTTCTTACTGGCTATTACATCAAATTAGAAGCTTCATCTGTGTTCTGCTATGGTGATTTTATTGTCTCCGCATACCGCAGCACGCGACATAGCTTTGCAGACGATAAGTACTACCGTTTCAGAGAGAAGAGCGGCCAATGTGACGATCGGGCTTTAAGTCGATTCGATAACAAATGACGAAAACGGACGGATATCTCAGGTTTCTACTACACATGAACACATTTCACATTCTCCCGTGCAACGCGGCTGCTAGTCCTCCTTTCATGCAGAATCTTAAGGTCCTAGCTCATGTCCAAGGCACCAAAGCCAGCTAAAAAGTCAATAATCGATACCTAAAACTTGAATTGTACTACTTCTTACTGGCTATTACATCAACTTAGAAGCTTCATCTGTGTTCTACCATGGTGCTTTTAGTGTCTCCGCACACCGCAGCACGCGACATAGCTTTGCAGACGATAAGTACAACCGTTTCAGAGAAAAGAGGGGCCAATGTGACGATCTGGCTTTAAGTCGATTCGATAACAAATGACGAAAACGGACGCATTTCTCAGGTTTTTACTACATATGAACACTTTTCACATTCTCCCGTGCAACTCGGCTGCTAGTCCTCTTTTCATGCAGAATCTTAAGGTCCTAGCTCATGTCCAAGGCATCAAAGCCAGCTAAAAAGTCAATAATCGATACCTAAAACTTGAATTGTACTACTTCTTACTGGCTATTACATCATCTTAGAAGCTTCATCTGTGTTCTACTATGGTGCTTTTAGTGTCTCCGCATACCGCAGCACGCGAAAAAGCTTTCCAGACGATAAGTACAACCGTTTCAGAGAGAAGAGCAGCCAATGTGACGATCTGGCTTTAAGTCGATTCGATAACAAATGACGAAAACGTACGGATTTCTCAGGTTTTTACTACATATGAACACTTTTCACATTCTCCCGTACAACGCGGCTGCTAGTCCTCCTTTCATGCAGAATCTTAAGGTCCTAGCTCATGTCCAAGGCACCAAAGCCAGCTAAAAAGTCAATAATCGATACCTAAAACTTGAATTGTACTACTTCTTACTGGCTATTACATCAAATTAGAAGCTTCATCTGTGTTCAATTGTGGTGGTTTTAGTGTCTCCGCCTACCGCAGCATACGACATAGCTTTGCAGACGATAAGTACAACCGTTTCAGAGAGAAGAGCGGCCAATGTGACGATCTGGCTTTAAGTCGATTCGATAACAAATGACGAAAACGGACGGATTTCTCAGGTTTTTACTACATATGAACACTTTTCACATTGTCTCGTGCAACTTGGCTGCTAGTCCTCCTTTTGATGCAGAATCTTAAGGTCTTAGCTCATGTCCAAGGCACCAAAGCCAGCTAAAAAATCAATAATCGATACCTAAAACTTGAATTGTACTACTTCTTACTGGCTATTACATCAACTTAGAAGCTTCATCTGTGTTCTACTATGTTGCTTTTAGTGTCTCCGCATACCGCAGCACGCGACATAGCTTTGAAGACGATAAGTACAACCGTTTCAGAGAGAAGAGCGGCCAATGTGACGATCTGGCTTTAAGTCGATTCGATAACAAATGACGAAAACGGACGGATTTCTCAGGTTTTTACTACATATGAACACTTTTCACATTCTCCCGTGCAACTCGGCTGCTAATCCTCCTTTCATGCAGATTCTTAAGGTCCTAGCTCATGTCCAAGGCATCAAAGCCAGCTTAAAAGTCAATAATCAATACCTAAACTTGAATTGTACTACTTCTTACTGGCTATTACATCAAATTAGAAGCTTCATCTGTGTTCTACTGTGGTGGTTTTAGTGTCTCCGCCTACCGCAGCACGCGACATAGCTTTGCAGACGATAAGTACTACCGTTTCAGAGAGAAGAGCGGCCAATGTGACGATCGGGCTTTAAGTCGATTCGATAACAAATGACGAAAACGAACGGATATCTCAGGTTTCTACTACACATGAACACATTTCACATTCTCCCGTGCAACGCGGCTGCTAGTCCTCCTTTCATGCAGAATCTTAAGGTCCTAGCTCATGTCCAAGGCACCACAGCCAGCTAAAAAATCAATAATCGATACCTAAAACTTGAATTGTACTACTTCTTACTGGCTATTACATCAACTTAGAAGCTTCATCTGTGTTCTACCATGGTGCTTTTAGTGTCTCCGCACACCGCAGCATGCGACATAGCTTTGCAGACGATAAGTACAACCGTTTCAGAGAAAAGAGGGGCCAATGTGACGATCTGGCTTTAAGTCGATTCGATAACAAATGACGAAAACGGACGGATTTCTCAGGTTTTTACTACATATGAACACTTTTCACATTCTCCCGTACAACGCGGCTGCTAGTCCTCCTTTCATGCAGAATCTTAAGGTCCTAGCTCATGTCCAAGGCACCAAAGCCAGCTAAAAAGTCAATAATCGATACCTAAAACTTGAATTGTACTACTTCTTACTGGCTATTACATCAAATTAGAAGCTTCATCTGTGTTCAATTGTGGTGGTTTTAGTGTCTCCGCCTACCGCAGCATACGACATAGCTTTGCAGACGATAAGTACAACCGTTTCAGAGAGAAGAGCGGCCAATGTGACGATCTGGCTTTAAGTCGATTCGATAACAAATGACGAAAACGGACGGATTTCTCAGGTTTTTACTACATATGAACACTTTTCACATTGTCTCGTGCAACTTGGCTGCTAGTCCTCCTTTTGATGCAGAATCTTAAGGTCTTAGCTCATGTCCAAGGCACCAAAGCCAGCTAAAAAATCAATAATCGATACCTAAAACTTGAATTGTACTACTTCTTACTGGCTATTACATCAACTTAGAAGCTTCATCTGTGTTCTACTATGTTGCTTTTAGTGTCTCCGCATACCGCAGCACGCGACATAGCTTTGAAGACGATAAGTACAACCGTTTCAGAGAGAAGAGCGGCCAATGTGACGATCTGGCTTTAAGTCGATTCGATAACAAATGACGAAAACGGACGGATTTCTCAGGTTTTTACTACATATGAACACTTTTCACATTCTCCCGTGCAACTCGGCTGCTAATCCTCCTTTCATGCAGATTCTTAAGGTCCTAGCTCATGCCCAAGGCATCAAACCAGCTTAAAAGTCAATAATTAATACCTGAACTTGAATTGTACTACTTCTTACTGGCTATTACATCAAATTAGAAGCTTCATCTGTGTTCTACTGTGGTGGTTTTAGTGTCTCCGCCTACCGCAGCATACGGCATAGCTTTGCAGACGATAAGTACAACCGTTTCAGAGAGAAGAGCGGCCAATGTGACGATCTGGCTTTAAGTCGATTCGATAACAAATGACGAAAACGGACGGATTTCTCAGGTTTTTACTACATATGAACACTTTTCACATTGTCTCGTGCAACTTGGCTGCTAGTCCTCCTTTTGATGCAGAATCTTAAGGTCTTAGCTCATGTCCAAGGCACCAAAGCCAGCTAAAAAATCAATAATCGATACCTAAAACTTGAATTGTACTACTTCTTACTGGCTATTACATCAACTTAGAAGCTTCATCTGTGTTCTACCATGGTGCTTTTAGTGTCTCCGCACACCGCAGCATGCGACATAGCTTTGCAGACGATAAGTACAACCGTTTCAGAGAAAAGAGGGGCCAATGTGACGATCTGGCTTTAAGTCGATTCGATAACAAATGACGAAAACGGACGGATTTCTCAGGTTTTTACTACATATGAACACTTTTCACATTCTCCCGTACAACGCGGCTGCTAGTCCTCCTTTCATGCAGAATCTTAAGGTCCTAGCTCATGTCCATGGCACCAAAGCCAGCTAAAAAGTCAATAATCGATACCTAAAACTTGAATTGTACTACTTCTTACTGGCTATCACATCAACTTAGAAGCTTCATCTGTGTTCTACTATGGTGCTTTTAGTGTCTCCGCATACCGCAGCACGCGACATAGCTTTGCAGACGATAAGTACAACCGTTTCAGACAGAAGAGCGGCCAATGTGACGATCTGGCTTTAAGTCGATTCGATAACAAATGACGAAAACGGACGGATTTCTCAGGTTCTTTACTACATATGAACACTTTTCACATTGTCCCGTGCAATTCGGCTGCTAGTCCTCCTTTTGATGCAGAATCGTAAGGTCGTAGCTTATGTCCAAGGCACCAAAGCCAGCTAAAAAATCAATAATCGATACCTAAAACTTGAATTGTAATACTTCTTACTGGCTATTACATCAACTTAGAAGCTTCATCTGTGTTCTACTATGGTGCTTTTAGTGTCTCCGCATACCGCAGCACGCGACATAGCTTTGAAGACGATAAGTACAACCGTTTCAGAGAGAAGAGCGGCCAATGTGACGATCTGGCTTTAAGTCGATTCGATAACAAATGACGAAAACGGACGGATTTCTCAGGTTTTTACTACATATGAATACTTTTCACATTCTCCCGTGCAACTCGGCTGCTAGTCCTCCTTTCATGCAGAATCTTAAGGTCCTAGCTCATGTCCAAGGCACCAAAGCCAGCTAAAAAATCAATAATCGATACCTAAAACTTGAATTGTACTACATTTTACTGGCTATTACATCAAATTAGAAGCATCATCTGTGTTCAATTGTGGTGGTTTTAGTGTCTCCGCCTACCGCAGCATACGACATAGCTTTGCAGACGATAAGTACAAGCAATTCAGAGAGAAGAGCGGCCAATGTGACGATCTGGCTTTAAGTCGATTCGATAACAAATGACGAAAACGGACGGATTTCTCAGGTTTTTACTACATATGAACACTTTTCACATAATCCCGTGCAACTCGGCTGCTAGTCCTCCTTTCATGCAGAATCTTAAGGTCCTAGCTCATGTCCAAGGCACCAAAGCCAGCTAAGAAGTCTATAATCGATACCTAAAACTTGAATTGTACTACTTCTTACTGGCTATTACATCAACTTAGAAGCTTCATCTGTGTTCTACTATGGTGCTTTTAGTGTCTCCGCATACCGCAACACGCGACATAGCTTTGCAGACGATAAGTACAACCGTTTCAGAGAGAAGAGCGGCCAATGTGACGATCTGGCTTTAAGTCGATTCGATAACAAATGACGAAAACGGACGGATTTCTCAGGCTTTTACTACATATGAACACTTTTCACATTCTCCCGTGCAACTCGGCTGCTAGTCCTCCTTCCATGCAGAATCTTAAGGTCCTAGCTCATGTCCAAGGGACCAAAGCCAGCTAAAAAGTCAATAATCGATACCTCAAACTTGAATTGTACTACTTCTTACTGGCTATTACATCATCATAGAAGCTTCATCTGTGTTCTACTATGGTGCTTTTAGTGTCTCCGCATACCGCCTCACGCAACATAGCTTTGCAGACGATAAGTACAACCGTTTCAGAGAGAAGAGCGGCCAAGTGACGATCTGGCTTTAAGGCGATTCGATAACAAATGACGAAAACGGACGGTTTTCTCAGGTTTTTACTACATATGAACACTTTTCATATTGTCCCGTGCAACTCGGCTGCTAGTCCTCCTTTCATGCAGAATCTTAAGGTCCTAGCTCATGTCCAAGGCACCAAATCCATCTAAGAAGTCAATAATCGATACCTAAAACTTGAATTGTACTACTTCTTACGGGCTATTACATCGACTTAGAAGCATCATATGTGTTCTAGTATGGTGATTTTATTGTCTCCGCATACCGCAGCACGCGACATAGCTTTGCAGACGATAAGTACAACCGTTTCAGAGAGAAGAGCGGCCAATGTGACGATCGGGCTTTAAGTCGATTCGATAACAAATGACGAAAACGGAGGATTTCTCAGGTTTCTACTACATATGAACACATTTCACATTCTCCCATCCAACGCGGCTGCTAGTCCTCCTTTCATGCAGAATCTTAAGGTCCTAGCTCATGTCCAAGGCACCAAAGACAGCTAAAAAGTCAATAATCGATACCTAAAACTTGAATTGTACTACTTCTTACTGGCTATTACATCAACTTAGAAGCTTCATCTGTGTTCTACTATGGTGCTTTTAGTGTCTCCGCATACCGCAGCACGCGACATAGCTTTGCAGACGATAAGTAGAACCGTTTCAGAGAGAAGGGCGGCCAATGAGACGATCTGGCTTTAAGTCGATTCGATAACAAATGACGAAAACGGACGGATTTCTCAGGTTTGTACTACATATGAACACTTTTCACATTCTCCCATGCAACTCGGCTGCTAGTCTTCCTTTCATGCAGAATCTTAAGGTCCTAGCTCATGTCCAAGGCACCAAAGCCAGCTAAGAAGTCAATAATCGATACCTAAAACTTGAATTGTACTACTTCTTACTGGCTATTACATCAACTTAGAACCTTCATCTGTGTTCTACTATGGTGCTTTTAGTGTCTCCGCATACCGCAGCACGCGACATAGCTTTGAAGACGATAAGTACAACCGTTTCAGAGAGAAGAGCGGCCAATGTGACGATCTGGCTTTAAGTCGATTCGATAACAAATGACGAAAACGGACGGATTTCTCAGGTTTTTACTACATATGAACACTTTTCACATTCTCCCCTGCAAATCGGCTGCTAGTCCTCCTTTCATGCAGAATCTTAAGGTCCTAGCTCATGTCCAAGGCACCAAAGCCAGCTAAAAAGTCAATAATCGATACCTAAAACTTGAATTGTACTACTTCTTACCGGCTATTACATCATCTTAGAAGCTTCATCTGTGTTCTACTATGGTGCGTTTAGTGTCTCCGCATACCGCAGCACGCGACAAAGCTTTCCAGACGATAAGTACAACCGTTTCAGAGAGAAGAGCAGCCAATGTGACGATCTGGCTTTAAGTCGATTTGATAACAAATGACGAAAACGGACGGATTTCTCAGGTTTTTACTACATATGAACACATTTCACATTCTCCCGTACAACGCGGCTGCTAGTCCTCCTTTCATGCAGAATCTTAAGGTCCTAGCTCATGTCCAAGGCACCAAAGCCAGCTAAAAAGTCAATAATCAATACCTAAAACTTGAATTGTACTACTTCTTACTGGCTATCACATCAACTTAGAAGCTTCATCTGTGTTGTACTATGGTGCTTTTAGTGTCTCCGCATACCGCAGCACGCGACATAGCTTTGAAGACGATAAGTACAACCGTTTCAGAGAGAAGAGCGGCCAATGTGACGATCTGGCTTTAAGACGATTCGATAACAAATGACGAAAAGGGACGGATTTCTCAGGTTTTTACTACGTATGAACACTTTTCACATTGTCCCGTGCAACTCGGCTGCTAGTCCTCCTTATGATGCAGAATCTTAAGATCCTAGCTCATGTTCAAGGCACCAAAGCCAGCTAAAAAATCAATAATCGATACCTAAAACTTGAATTGTACTACTTCTTACTGGCTATTACATCAACTTAGAAGCTTCATCTGTGTTCTACTATGGTGCTTTTAGTGTCTCCGCATACCGCAGCACGCGACATAGCTTTGAAGACGATATGTACAACCGTTTCAGAGAGAAGAGCGGCCAGTGTGACGATCTGGCTTTAAGTCGATTCGATAACAAATGACGAAAACGGACGGATTTCTCAGGTTTTTACTACATATGAACACTTTTCACATTCTCCCGTGCAACTCGGCTGCTAATCCTCCTTTCATGCAGATTCTTAAGGTCCTAGCTCATGTCCAAGGCATCAAAGCCAGCTTAAAAGTCAATAATCATTACCTAAAACTTGAATTGTACTACTTCTTACTGGCTATTACATCAAATTAGAAGCTTCATCTGTGTTCTACTGTGGTGGTTTTAGTGTCTCAGCCTACCGCAGCATACGACATAGCTTTGCAGACGATAAGTACAACCGTTTCAGAGAGAAGAGCGGCCAATATGGCGATCTGGCTTTAAGTCGATTCGATAACAAATGACGAAAACGGACGGATTTCTCAGGTTTTTACTACATATGAACACTTTTCACATTCTCCCGTGCAACTCGGCTGCTAGTCCTCCTTTCATGCAGAATCTTAAGGTACTAGCTCATGTCCAAGGCACCAAAGCCAGCTAAAAAGTCAATAATCGATACCTAAAACTTGAATTGTACTACTTCTTACTGGCTATTACATCAACTTAGAAGCTTAATCTGTGTTCTACTATGGTGCTTTCAGTGTCTCCGCATACCGCAGCACGCGACATAGCTTTGCAGACGATAAGTACAACCGTTTCAGAGAGAAGAGCGGCCAAGTGACGATCTGGCTTTAAGGCGATTCGATAACAAATGACGAAAACGGACGGATTTCTCAGGTTTTTACTACATATGAACACTTTTCACATTCTCCCGTGCAACTCGGCTGCTACTCCTATTTTCATCCAGAATCTTAAGGTCCAAGCTCATCTCCAAGGCACCAAAGCCAGCTAAAAAGTCAATAATCGATACCTAAAACTTGAACTGTCCTACTTCTTACTGGCTATTACATCATCTTAGAAGCTTCATATGTGTTCTACTATGGTGCTTTTAGTGTCTCCGCATACCGCAGCACGCGACATAGCTTTGCAGACGATAAGTACAACCGTTTCAGAGAGAAGAGCGGCCAATGTGACGATCTGGCTTTAAGTCGATTCGATAACAAATGACGAAAACGGACGGATTTCTCAGGTTGGTTTTTACTACATATGAACACTTTTCACATTCTCCCGTGCAATTCGGCTGCTACTCCTCCTTTCATCCAGAATCTTAAGGTCCTACCTCATCTCCAAGGCACCAAAGCCAGCTAAAAAGTCAATAATCGATACCTAAAACTTGAACTGTCCTACTTATTACTGGCTATTACATCATCTTAGAAGCTTCATATGTGTTCTACTATGGTGCTTTTAGTGTCTCCGCATACCGCAGCACGCGACATAGCTTTGCAGACGATAAGTACAACCGTTTCAGAGAGAAGAGCGGCCAATGTGACGATCTGGCTTTAAGTCGATTCGATAACAAATGTCGAAAACGAACGGATTTCTCAGGTTTTTACTACATATGAACACTTTACGCATTGTCCCGTGCAACTCGGTTGCTAGTCCTCCTGCATGTAAAATCTTAAGTTCCTAGCTCATGTCCAAGGCACCAAACAAGGGTAAAAAGTCAATAACCGATTCCTAAAACTTGAATTGTAGTATTTCTTACTGGCTATTACGTCATCTTAGAAGCTACATCTGTGTTCTACTATGGTGCTTTTAGTGTCTCCGAATACCGCAGTACGCGACATAGCTTTGCAGACGATAAATACAACCGTTTCACAGAGCAGAGCGGCCAATGTGACGATTTGGCTTTAAGTCGATTCGATAAAAATGACGAAAACGGACGAATTTCTCAGGTTTTTACTCTATTTGAACACTTTTCACATTCTCCCGTGCAGCTCGGCTGCTTGTCCTCCTTTCATGCAGAATCTTAAGGTCCTAGCTCATGTCCAAGGCACCAAAGCCAGCTAAAAAGTCAATAATCGATACCTAAAACTTGAATTGTACTACTTCTTACTGGCTATTACATCAACTTAGAAGCTTCACCTGTGTTCTACTATGGTGCTTTTAGTGTCTCCGCATAGGGCAGCACGAGACATAGCATTGCAGACGATAAGTACAACCGTTTCAGAAGGAAGAGCGGCCAATGTGACGATCTGGCTTTAAGTCGATTCGATAACAAATGACGAAAACGGACGGATTTCTCAGGTTTTTGCTATATATAAACACTTTTCACATTCTCCTGTGTAACTCGGCTTCTAGTCCTCCTTTCATGCAGAATCTTAAGGTCCTAGCTCATGCCCAATGCTCCAAAGCCAGCTAAAAAGTCAATAATCAGTAGCTAAAACTTGAATTGTACTACATCTTACTGGCTATCACATCAACTTAGAAGCTTCATCTGTGTTCTACTATGGTGCTTTTAGTGTCTCCGCATACCGCAGCATGCGACATAGCTTTGCAGACGATAAGTACAACCGTTTCGGAGGGAAGAGCCGCCAATGTGACGATCTGGCTTTAAGTCGATTCCATAACAAATGACGAAAACGGACGGATTTCTCAGGTTTTTACTACATATGAACACTTTACACATTCTCCCGTGCAACTCGGCTGATAGTCCTCCTGCATGTAAAATCTTAAGTTCCTAGCTCATGTCCAAGGCACCAAACAAGGGTAAAAAGTCAATAACCGATTCCTAAAACTTGAATTGTACTATTTCTTACTGGCTATTACATCATCTTAGAAGCTACATCTGTGTTCTACTATGGTGCTTTTAGTGTCTCCGAATACCGCCGTTCGCGACATAGCTTTTAGACGATAAGTACAACCGTTTCAGAGAGCAGAGCGGCCAATGTGACGATTTGGCTTTAAGTCGATTCGATAAAAATGACGAAAATGGACGGATTTCTCAGGTTTTTACTCTATTTGAACACTTTTCACATTCTCCCGTACAACTCGGCTGCTAGTCCGCCTTTAATGCAGATTCTTAAGGTCCTAGCTCATGTCCAAGGCACCAAAGCCAGCTAAAAAGTCAATAATCGATACCTAAAACTTGAATTGTACTACTTCTTACTGGCTATTACTTCAACTTAGAAGCTTCATCTGTGTTCTACTATGGTGCTTTTAGTGTCTCCGCATACCGCAGCACGCGACATAGCTTTGAAGACGATAAGTACAACCGTTTCAGAGAGAAGAGCGGCCAATGTGACGATCTGGCTTTAAGTCGATTCGATAACAAATGACGAAAACGGACGGATTTCTCAGGTTTTTACTACATATGAACACTTTTCACATTCTCCTGTGCAACTCGGCTGCTAGTCCTACTTTCATGCAGAATCTTAAGGTCGTAGCTCATGTCCAAGGCACCAAAGCTAGCTATAAAGTCAATAATCGATACCTAAAACTTGAATAGTACTACTTCTTACTGGCTATTACATCATCTTAGAAGCTTCATCTGTGTTCTACTATGGTGCTTTTAGTGTCTCCGCATACCGCAGCACGCGACAAAGCTTTCCAGACGATAAGTACAACCGTTTCAGAGAGAAGAGCAGCCAATGTGACGATCTGGCTTTAAGTCGATTTGATAACAAATGACGAAAACGGACGGATTTCTCAGGTTTTTACTACATATAAACACTTTTCACATTCTCCTGTGTAACTCGGCTGCTAGTCCTCCTTTCATGCTGAATCTTAAGGTCCTAGCTCATGTCCAAGGCACCAAAGCCAGCTAAAATGTCAATAATCAGTAACTAAAACTTGAATTGTACTACTTCTTACTGGCTATTACATCAACTTGGAAGTGTCATTTGTGTTCTACTATGTTGCTTTTAGTGTCTCTGCATACCGCAGCACGCGACATAGCTCTGCACACGATAAGTACAACCGTTTCAGAGAGAAGAGCGGCCAATGTGACGATCTGGCTTTAAGTCGATTCGATAACAAATGACGAAAACGGACGGATTTCTCAGGTTTTTACTACATATGAACACTTTACACATTTTCCCGTGGAACTCAGCTGCTAGTCCTCCTGCATGTAAAATCTTAAGTTCCTAGCTCACGTCCAAGGCACCAAACAAGGGTAAAAAGTCAATAACCGATTCCTAAAACTTGAAATGTACTATTTCTTACTGGCTATTACATCATCTTAGAAGCTACATCTGTGTTCTACAATGGTGCTTTTAGTGTCTCCGAATACCGCCGTTCGCGACATAGCTTTGCAGACGATAAGTACAACCGTTTCAGAGAGCAGAGCGGCCAATGTGACGATTTGGCTTTAAGTCGATTCGATAAAAATGACGAAAACGGACGGATTTCTCAGGTTTTTACTCTATTTGAACACTTTTCACATTCTCCCGTGCAACTCGGCTGCTAGTCCTCCTTCTATGCAGAATCTTAAGGTCCTAGCCCATGTCCAAGGCATCAAAGCCAGCTAAAAAGTCAATAATCAATACCTAAAACTTCAATTGTACTACATCTTACTGGCTATTACATCAAATTAGAAGTTTCATCTGTGTTCTACTGTGGTGGTTTTAGTGTCTCCGCCTACCGCAGCATACGACATAGCTTTGCAGACGATAAGTACAACCGTTTCAGAGAGAAGAGTTGCCAATGTGACGATCTGGCTTTAAGTCGATTCGATAACAAATGATGAAAACGGACGGATTTCTCAGGTTTTTACTACATATGAACACTTTTCACATTCTCCCGTGCAACTCGGCTGCTAGTCCTCCTCCTATGCAGAATCTTAAGGTCCTAGCTCATGTCCAAGGCATCAAAGCCAGCTAAAAAGTCAATAATCAATACCTAAAACTTCAATTGTACTACTTCTTACTGGCTATTACATCAAATTAGAAGCTTCTTCTGTGTTCTACTGTGGTGGTTTTAGTGTCTCCGCCTACCGCAGAATACGACATAGCTTTGCAGACGATAAGTACAACCGTTTCAGAGAGAAGAGTTGCCAATGTGACGATCTGGCTTTAAGTCGATTCGATAACAAATGACGAAAACGGACGGATTTCTCAGGTTTTTACTACATATGAACACTTTTCACATTCTCCCGTGCAACTCGGCTGCTAGTCCTCCTTTCATGCAGAATCGTAAGGTCCTAACTCATGTCCAAGGCACCAAAGCCAGCTAAAAAGTCAATAATCGATACTTAAAACTTGAATTGTACTACTTCTTACTGGCTATTACATCAACTTAGAAGCTTCATCTGCGTTCTACTATGGTGCTCTTAGTGTCTCCGCATACCGCAGCACGCGACATAGCTTTGAAGACGATAAGTACAACCGTTTCAGAGAGAAGAGCGGCCAATGTGACGATCTGGCTTTAAGTCGATTCGATAACAAATGACGAAAACGGACGGATTTCTCAGGTTTTTACTACATATGAACACTTTTCACATTCTCCCCTGCAACTCGGCTGCTACTCCTCCTTTCATGCAGAATCTTAAGGTACCAGCTCATGTCCAAGGCACCAAAGCCAGCTAAAAAGTCAATAATCGATACCTAAAACTTGAATTGTACTACTTCTTACTGGCTATTACATCATCTTAGAAGCTTCATCTGTGTTCTACTATGGTGCTTTTAGTGTCTCCGCATACCGCAGCACGCGACAAAACTTTCCAGACGATAAGTACAACCGTTTCAGAGAGAAGAGCAGCCAATGTGACGATCTGGCTTTAAGTCGATTTGATAACAAATGACGAAAACGGACGGATTTCTCAGGTTTTTACTACATATGAACACATTTCACATTCTCCCGTACAACGCGGCTGCTAGACCTCCTTTCATGCAGAATCTTATGGTCCTAGCTCATGTCCAAGGCACCAAAGCCAGCTAAAAAGTCAATAATCCATACCTAAAACTTGAATTGTACTACTTCTTACTGGCTATCACATCAACTTAAAAGCTTCATCTGTTTCTACTATGGTGCTTTTAGTGTCTCCGCATACCGCAGCACGCGACATAGCTTTGAAGACGATAAGTACAACCGTTTCAGAGAGAAGAGCGGCCAATGTGACGATCTGGCTTTAAGTCGATTCGATAACAAATGACGAAAAGGGACGGATGTCTTAGGTTTTTACTACGTATGAACACTTTTCACATTGTCCCGTGCAACTCGGCTGCTAGTCCTCCTTTTGATGCAGAATCTTAAGATCCTAGCTCATGTCCAAGGCACCAAAGCCAGCTAAAAAATCAATAATCGATACCTCAAACTTGAATTGTACTACTTCTTACTGGCTATTACATCAACTTAGAAGCTTCATCTGTGTTCCACTATGGTGCTTTTAGTGTCTCCGCATACCGCAGCACGCGACATAGCTTTGAAGACGATAAGTGCAACCGTTTCAGAGAGAAGAGCGGCCAATGTGACGATCTGGCTTTCAGTCGATTCGATAACAAATGACGAAAACGGACGGATTTCTCAGGTTGTTACTACATATGAACACTTTTCACATTCTCCCGTGCAACTCGGCTGCTAATCCTCCTTTCAAGCAGATTCTTAAGGTCCTAGCTCATGTCCAAGGCGTCAAAGCCAGCTTAAAAGTCAATAATCAATACCTAAAACTTGAATTGTACTACTTCTTACTGGCTATCACATCAACTTAGAAGCTTCACTGTGTCCTACTATGGTGCTTTTAGTGTCTCCGCATACCGCAGCACGCGACATAGCTTTGAAGACGATAAGTACAACCGCTTCAGAGAGAAGAGCGGCCAATGTGACGATCTGGCTTTAAGTCGATTCGATAACAAATGACGAAAACGGACGGATTTCTCAGGGTTTTACTACATATGAACACTTTTCACATTCTCCCGTGCAACGCGGCTGCTAGTCCTCCTTTCATGCAAAATCTTAAGGTCCTAGGTCATGTCCAAGTCACCAAAGCCGGCTAAAAAATGAAAATCGACAACTAAAACTTGAATTGTACTACTTCTTACTGGCTATTACATCAAATTAGAAGCTTCATCTGTGTTCTACTGTGGTGGTTTTAGTGTCTCCGCCTACCGCAGCATACGATATAGCTTTGCAGACGATAAGTACAACCGTTTCAGAGAGAAGAGCGGCCAAGTGACGATCTGGCTTTAAGGCGATTCGATAACAAATGACGAAAACGGACGGATTTCTCAGGTTTTTACTACATATGAACACTTTTCACATTCTCCCGTGCAACTCGGCTGCTACTCCTCCTTTCATCCAGAATCTTAAGGTCCTACCTCATCTCCAAGGCACCAAAGCCAGCTAAAAAGTCAATAATCGATACCTAAAACTTGAACTGTCCTACTTCTTACTGGCTATTACATCATCTTAGAAGCTTCATATGTGTTCTACTATGGTGCTTTTAGTGTTTCCGCATACCGCAGCACGCGACATAGCTTTGCAGACGATAAGTACAACCGTTTCAGAGAGAAGAGCGGCCAATGTGACGATCTGGCTTTAAGTCGATTCGATAACAAATGACGAAAACGAACGGATTTCTCAGGTTTTTACTACATATGAACACTTTACACATTGTCCCGTGCAACTCGGCTGCTAGTCCTCCTGCATGTAAAATCTTAAGTTCCTAGCTCATGTCCAAGGCACCAAACAAGGGTAAAAAGTCAATAACCGATTCCTAAAACTTGAATTGTACTATTTCTTACTGGCTATTACATCATCTTAGAAGCTACATCTGTGTTCTACTATGGTGCTTTTAGTGTCTCCGAATACCGCAGTACGCGACATAGTTTTGCAGACGATAAATACAACCGTTTCAGAGAGCAGAGCGGCCAATGTGACGATTTGGCTTTAAGTCGATTCGATAAAAATGACGAAAACGGACGGATTTCTCAGGTTTTTACTCTATTTGAACACTTTTCACATTCTCCCGTGCAACTCGGCTGCTTGTCCTCCTTTCATGCAGAATCTTAAGGTCCTAGCTCATGTCCAAGGCACCAAAGCCAGCTAAAAGTCAATAATTGATACCTAAAACTTGAATTGTACTACTTCTTACTGGCTATTACATCAACTTAGAAGCTTCATCTGTGTTCTACTATGGTGCTTTTAGTGTCTCCGCATAGCGCAGCACGCGACATAGCATTGCAGACGATAGGTACAACCGTTTCAGAGAGGAGAGCGGCCAATGTGACAATCTGGCTTTAAGTCGATTCGATAACAAATGACGAAAACGGACGGATTTCTCAGGTTTTTACTACATATGAACACTTTTCAAATTCTCCTGTGCAACTCGGCTGCTAGTCCTCCTTTCATGCAGAATCTTAAGGTCCTAGCTCATGTCCAAGGCATCAAAGCCAGCTAAAAAGTCAATAATCGATACCTAAAACTTGAATTGTACTACTTCTTACTGGCTATTACATCAACATAGAAGCTTCATCTGTGTTCCACTAGGGTGATTTTAGTGTCCCCGCATGCCGCAGCACGCGACATAGCTTTGCAGACGATAAGTACAACCGTTTCAGAGAGAAGAGCGGCCAATGTGACGATCTGGCTTTAAGTCGATTCGATAACAAATGACGAAAACGGACGGATTTCTCAGGTTTTTACTACATATGAACACTTTTCACATTCTCCCGTGCAACTCGGCTGCTAGTCCTCCTTTCATGCAGAATCTTAAGGTCCTAGCTCATGTCCAAGGCACCAAATCCATCTAAGAAGTCAATAATCGATACCTTAAACTTGAATTGTACTACTTCTTACTGGCTATTACATCAACTTAGAAGCTTCATCTGTGTTCTACTATGGTGCTTTTAGTGTCTCCGCATACCGCAGCACGCGACATAGCTTTGCAGACGATAAGTACAACCGTTTCAGAGAAAAGAGGGGCCAATGTGACGATCTGGCTTTAAGTCGATTCGATAACAAATGACGAAAACGGACGGATTTCTCAGGTTTTTACTACATATGAACACTTTTCACATTCTCCCGTACAACGCGGCTGCTAGTCCTCCTTTCATGCAGAATCTTAAGGTCCTAGCTCATGTCCAAGGCACCAAAGCCAGCTAAAAAGTCAATAATCGATACCTAAAACTTGAATTGTACTACTTCTTACTGGCTATTACATCAACTTAGAAGCTTCATCTGTGTTCTACTATGGTGCTTTTAGTGTCTCCGCATACCGCAGCACGCGACATAGCTTTGAAGACGATAAGTACAACCGTTTCAGAGAGAAGAGCGGCCAATGTGACGATCTGGCTTTAAGTCGATTCGATAACAAATGACGAAAACGGACGGATTTCTCAGGTTTTTACTACATATGAACACTTTTCACATTCTCCCGTGCAACTCGGCTGCTAATCCTCCTTTCATGCAGATTCTTAAGGTCCTAGCTCATGTCCAAGGCATCAAACCAGCTTAAAAGTCAATAATTAATACCTGAACTTGAATTGTACTACTTCTTACTGGCTATTACATCAAATTAGAAGCTTCATCTGTGTTCTACTGTGGTGGTTTTAGTGTCTCCGCCTACCGCAGCATACGACATAGCTTTGCAGACGATAAGTACAACCGTTTCAGAGAGAAGAGCGGCCAATGTGACGATCTGGCTTTAAGTCGATTCGATAACAAATGACGAAAACGGACGGATTTCTCAGGTTTTTACTACATATGAACACTTTTCACATTTTCCCGTGCAACTCGGCTGCTAATCCTCCTTTCATGCAGATTCTTAAGGTCCTAGCTCATGTCCAAGGCATCAAAGCCAGCTTAAAAGTCAATAATCAATACCTAAAACTTGAATTGTACTACTTCTTACTGGCTATTACATCAAATTAGAAGCTTCCTCTGTGTTCTGCTATGGTGATTTTATTGTCTCCGCATACCGCAGCACGCGACATAGCTTTGCAGACGATAAGTACTACCGTTTCAGAGAGAAGAGCGGCCAATGTGACGATCTGGCTTTAAGTCGATTCGATAACAAATGACGAAAACGGACGGATATCTCAGGTTTCTACTACACATGAACACATTTCACATTCTCCCGTGCAACGCGGCTGCTAGTCCTCCTTTCATGCAGAATCTTAAGGTCCTAGCTCATGTCCAAGGCACCAAAGCCAGCTAAAAAATCAATAATCGATACCTAAAACTTGAATTGTACTACTTCCTACTGGCTATTACATCAACTTAGAAGCTTCATCTGTGTTCTACCATGGTGCTTTTAGTGTCTCCGCACACCGCAGCATGCGACATAGCTTTGCAGACGATAAGTACAACCGTTTCAGAGAAACGAGGGGCCAATGTGACTATCTGGCTTTAAGTCGATTCGATAACAAATGACGAAAACGGACGGATTTCTCAGGTTTTTACTACATATGAACACTTTTCACATTCTCCCGTACAACGCGGCTGCTAGTCCTCCTTTCATGCAGAATCTTAAGGTCCTAGCTCATGTCCATGGCACCAAAGCCAGCTAAAAAGTCAATAATCGATACCTAAAACTTGAATTGTACTACTTCTTACTGGCTATCACATCAACTTAGAAGCTTCATCTGTGTTCTACTATGGTGATTTTAGTGTCTCCGCATACCGCAGCACGCGACATAGCTTTGCAGACGATAAGTACAACCGTTTCAGACAGAAGAGCGGCCAATGTGACGATCTGGCTTTAAGTCGATTCGATAACAAATGACGAAAACGGACGGATTTCTCAGGTTCTTTACTACATATGAACACTTTTCACATTGTCCCGTGCAATTCGGCTGCTAGTCCTCCTTTTGATGCAGAATCGTAAGGTCGTAGCTTATGTCCAAGGCACCAAAGCCAGCTAAAAAATCAATAATCGATACCTAAAACTTGAATTGTAATACTTCTTACTGGCTATTACATCAACTTAGAAGCTTCATCTGTGTTCTACTATGGTGCTTTTAGTGTCTCCGCATACCGCAGCACGCGACATAGCTTTGAAGACGATAAGTACAACCGTTTCAGAGAGAAGAGCGGCCAATGTGACGATCTGGCTTTAAGTCGATTCGATAACAAATGACGAAAACGGACGGATTTCTCAGGTTTTTACTACATATGAATACTTTTCACATTCTCCCGTGCAACTCGGCTGCTAGTCCTCCTTTCATGCAGAATCTTAAGGTCCTAGCTCATGTCCAAGGCACCAAAGCCAGCTAAAAAATCAATAATCGATACCTAAAACTTGAATTGTACTACATTTTACTGGCTATTACATCAAATTAGAAGCATCATCTGTGTTCAATTGTGGTGGTTTTAGTGTCTCCGCCTACCGCAGCATACGACATAGCTTTGCAGACGATAAGTACAAGCAATTCAGAGAGAAGAGCGGCCAATGTGACGATCTGGCTTTAAGTCGATTCGATAACAAATGACGAAAACGGACGGATTTCTCAGGTTTTTACTACATATGAACACTTTTCACATAATCCCGTGCAACTCGGCTGCTAGTCCTCCTTTCATGCAGAATCTTAAGGTCCTAGCTCATGTCCAAGGCACCAAAGCCAGCTAAGAAGTCTATAATCGATACCTAAAACTTGAATTGTACTACTTCTTACTGGCTATTACATCAACTTAGAAGCTTCATCTGTGTTCTACTATGGTGCTTTTAGTGTCTCCGCATACCGCAACACGCGACATAGCTTTGCAGACGATAAGTACAACCGTTTCAGAGAGAAGAGCGGCCAATGTGACGATCTGGCTTTAAGTCGATTCGATAACAAATGACGAAAACGGACGGATTTCTCAGGCTTTTACTACATATGAACACTTTTCACATTCTCCCGTGCAACTCGGCTGCTAGTCCTCCTTCCATGCAGAATCTTAAGGTCCTAGCTCATGTCCAAGGGACCAAAGCCAGCTAAAAAGTCAATAATCGATACCTCAAACTTGAATTGTACTACTTCTTACTGGCTATTACATCATCATAGAAGCTTCATCTGTGTTCTACTATGGTGCTTTTAGTGTCTCCGCATACCGCCTCACGCAACATAGCTTTGCAGACGATAAGTACAACCGTTTCAGAGAGAAGAGCGGCCAAGTGACGATCTGGCTTTAAGGCGATTCGATAACAAATGACGAAAACGGACGGTTTTCTCAGGTTTTTACTACATATGAACACTTTTCATATTGTCCCGTGCAACTCGGCTGCTAGTCCTCCTTTCATGCAGAATCTTAAGGTCCTAGCTCATGTCCAAGGCACCAAATCCATCTAAGAAGTCAATAATCGATACCTAAAACTTGAATTGTACTACTTCTTACGGGCTATTACATCGACTTAGAAGCATCATATGTGTTCTAGTATGGTGATTTTATTGTCTCCGCATACCGCAGCACGCGACATAGCTTTGCAGACGATAAGTACAACCGTTTCAGAGAGAAGAGCGGCCAATGTGACGATCGGGCTTTAAGTCGATTCGATAACAAATGACGAAAACGGAGGATTTCTCAGGTTTCTACTACATATGAACACATTTCACATTCTCCCATCCAACGCGGCTGCTAGTCCTCCTTTCATGCAGAATCTTAAGGTCCTAGCTCATGTCCAAGGCACCAAAGACAGCTAAAAAGTCAATAATCGATACCTAAAACTTGAATTGTACTACTTCTTACTGGCTATTACATCAACTTAGAAGCTTCATCTGTGTTCTACTATGGTGCTTTTAGTGTCTCCGCATACCGCAGCACGCGACATAGCTTTGCAGACGATAAGTAGAACCGTTTCAGAGAGAAGGGCGGCCAATGAGACGATCTGGCTTTAAGTCGATTCGATAACAAATGACGAAAACGGACGGATTTCTCAGGTTTGTACTACATATGAACACTTTTCACATTCTCCCATGCAACTCGGCTGCTAGTCTTCCTTTCATGCAGAATCTTAAGGTCCTAGCTCATGTCCAAGGCACCAAAGCCAGCTAAGAAGTCAATAATCGATACCTAAAACTTGAATTGTACTACTTCTTACTGGCTATTACATCAACTTAGAACCTTCATCTGTGTTCTACTATGGTGCTTTTAGTGTCTCCGCATACCGCAGCACGTGACATAGCTTTGAAGACGATAAGTACAACCGTTTCAGAGAGAAGAGCGGCCAATGTGACGATCTGGCTTTAAGTCGATTCGATAACAAATGACGAAAACGGACGGATTTCTCAGGTTTTTACTACATATGAACACTTTTCACATTCTCCCCTGCAAATCGGCTGCTAGTCCTCCTTTCATGCAGAATCTTAAGGTCCTAGCTCATGTCCAAGGCACCAAAGCCAGCTAAAAAGTCAATAATCGATACCTAAAACTTGAATTGTACTACTTCTTACCGGCTATTACATCATCTTAGAAGCTTCATCTGTGTTCTACTATGGTGCGTTTAGTGTCTCCGCATACCGCAGCACGCGACAAAGCTTTCCAGACGATAAGTACAACCGTTTCAGAGAGAAGAGCAGCCAATGTGACGATCTGGCTTTAAGTCGATTTGATAACAAATGACGAAAACGGACGGATTTCTCAGGTTTTTACTACATATGAACACATTTCACATTCTCCCGTACAACGCGGCTGCTAGTCCTCCTCTCATGCAGAATCTTAAGGTCCTAGCTCATGTCCAAGGCACCAAAGCCAGCTAAAAAGTCAATAATCAATACCTAAAACTTGAATTGTACTACTTCTTACTGGCTATCACATCAACTTAGAAGCTTCATCTGTGTTGTACTATGGTGCTTTTAGTGTCTCCGCATACCGCAGCACGCGACATAGCTTTGAAGACGATAAGTACAACCGTTTCAGAGAGAAGAGCGGCCAATGTGACGATCTGGCTTTAAGACGATTCGATAACAAATGACGAAAAGGGACGGATTTCTCAGGTTTTTACTACGTATGAACACTTTTCACATTGTCCCGTGCAACTCGGCTGCTAGTCCTCCTTATGATGCAGAATCTTAAGATCCTAGCTCATGTTAAAGGCACCAAAGCCAGCTAAAAAATCAATAATCGATACCTAAAACTTGAATTGTACTACTTCTTACTGGCTATTACATCAACTTAGAAGCTTCATCTGTGTTCTACTATGGTGCTTTTAGTGTCTCCGCATACCGCAGCACGCGACATAGCTTTGAAGACGATATGTACAACCGTTTCAGAGAGAAGAGCGGCCAGTGTGACGATCTGGCTTTAAGTCGATTCGATAACAAATGACGAAAACGGACGGATTTCTCAGGTTTTTACTACATATGAACACTTTTCACATTCTCCCGTGCAACTCGGCTGCTAATCCTCCTTTCATGCAGATTCTTAAGGTCCTAGCTCATGTCCAAGGCATCAAAGCCAGCTTAAAAGTCAATAATCATTACCTAAAACTTGAATTGTACTACTTCTTACTGGCTATTACATCAAATTAGAAGCTTCATCTGTGTTCTACTGTGGTGGTTTTAGTGTCTCAGCCTACCGCAGCATACGACATAGCTTTGCAGACGATAAGTACAACCGTTTCAGAGAGCAGAGCGGCCAATATGGCGATCTGGCTTTAAGTCGATTCGATAACAAATGACGAAAACGGACGGATTTCTCAGGTTTTTACTACATATGAACACTTTTCACATTCTCCCGTGCAACTCGGCTGCTAGTCCTCCTTTCATGCAGAATCTTAAGGTACTAGCTCATGTCCAAGGCACCAAAGCCAGCTAAAAAGTCAATAACCGATACCTAAAACTTGAATTGTACTACTTCTTACTGGCTATTACATCAACTTAGAAGCTTAATCTGTGTTCTACTATGGTGCTTTCAGTGTCTCCGCATACCGCAGCACGCGACATAGCTTTGCAGACGATAAGTACAACCGTTTCAGAGAGAAGAGCGGCCAAGTGACGATCTGGCTTTAAGGCGATTCGATAACAAATGACGAAAACGGACGGATTTCACAGGTTTTTACTACATATGAACACTTTTCACATTCTCCCGTGCAACTCGGCTGCTACTCCTATTTTCATCCAGAATCTTAAGGTCCAAGCTCATCTCCAAGGCACCAAAGCCAGCTAAAAAGTCAATAATCGATACCTAAAACTTGAACTGTCCTACTTCTTACTGGCTATTACATCATCTTAGAAGCTTCATATGTGTTCTACTATGGTGCTTTTAGTGTCTCCGCATACCGCAGCACGCGACATAGCTTTGCAGACGATAAGTACAACCGTTTCAGAGAGAAGAGCGGCCAATGTGACGATCTGGCTTTAAGTCGATTCGATAACAAATGACGAAAACGGACGGATTTCTCAGGTTGGTTTTTACTACATATGAACACTTTTCACATTCTCCCGTGCAATTCGGCTGCTACTCCTCCTTTCATCCAGAATCTTAAGGTCCTACCTCATCTCCAAGGCACCAAAGCCAGCTAAAAAGTCAATAATCGATACCTAAAACTTGAACTGTCCAACTTATTACTGGCTATTACATCATCTTAGAAGCTTCATATGTGTTCTACTATGGTGCTTTTAGTGTCTCCGCATACCGCAGCACGCGACATAGCTTTGCAGACGATAAGTACAACCGTTTCAGAGAGAAGAGCGGCCAATGTGACGATCTGGCTTTAAGTCGATTCGATAACAAATGTCGAAAACGAACGGATTTCTCAGGTTTTTACTACATATGAACACTTTACACATTGTCCCGTGCAACTCGGTTGCTAGTCCTCCTGCATGTAAAATCTTAAGTTCCTAGCTCATGTCCAAGGCACCAAACAAGGGTAAAAAGTCAATAACCGATTCCTAAAACTTGAATTGTAGTATTTCTTACTGGCTATTACGTCATCTTAGAAGCTACATCTGTGTTCTACTATGGTGCTTTTAGTGTCTCCGAATACCGCAGTACGCGACATAGCTTTGCAGACGATAAATACAACCGTTTCACAGAGCAGAGCGGCCAATGTGACGATTTGGCTTTAAGTCGATTCGATAAAAATGACGAAAACGGACGAATTTCTCAGGTTTTTACTCTATTTGAACACTTTTCACATTCTCCCGTGCAGCTCGGCTGCTTGTCCTCCTTTCATGCAGAATCTTAAGGTCCTAGCTCATGTCCAAGGCACCAAAGCCAGCTAAAAAGTCAATAATCGATACCTAAAACTTGAATTGTACTACTTCTTACTGGCTATTACATCAACTTAGAAGCTTCACCTGTGTTCTACTATGGTGCTTTTAGTGTCTCCGCATAGGGCAGCTCGAGACATAGCATTGCAGACGATAAGTACAACCGTTTCAGAAGGAAGAGCGGCCAATGTGACGATCTGGCTTTAAGTCGATTCGATAACAAATGACGAAAACGGACGGATTTCTCAGGTTTTTGCTATATATAAACACTTTTCACATTCTCCTGTGTAACTCGGCTGCTAGTCCTCCTGTCATGCAGAATCTTAAGGTCCTAGCTCATGCCCAATGCTCCAAAGCCAGCTAAAAAGTCAATAATCAGTAGCTAAAACTTGAATTGTACTACATCTTACTGGCTATCACATCAACTTAGAAGCTTCATCTGTGTTCTACTATGGTGCTTTTAGTGTCTCCGCATACCGCAGCATGCGACATAGCTTTGCAGACGATAAGTACAACCGTTTCGGAGGGAAGAGCCGCCAATGTGACGATCTGGCTTTAAGTCGATTCCATAACAAATGACGAAAACGGACGGATTTCTCAGGTTTTTACTACATATGAACACTTTACACATTCTCCCGTGCAACTCGGCTGATAGTCCTCCTGCATGTAAAATCTTAAGTTCCTAGCTCATGTCCAAGGCACCAAACAAGGGTAAAAAGTCAATAACCGATTCCTAAAACTTGAATTGTACTATTTCTTACTGGCTATTACATCATCTTAGAAGCTACATCTGTGTTCTACTATGGTGCTTTTAGTGTCTCCGAATACCGCCGTTCGCGACATAGCTTTTAGACGATAAGTACAACCGTTTCAGAGAGCAGAGCGGCCAATGTGACGATTTGGCTTTAAGTCGATTCGATAAAAATGACGAAAATGGACGGATTTCTCAGGTTTTTACTCTATTTGAACACTTTTCACATTCTCCCGTACAACTCGGCTGCTAGTCCTCCTTTAATGCAGATTCTTAAGGTCCTAGCTCATGTCCAAGGCACCAAAGCCAGCTAAAAAGTCAATAATCGATACCTAAAACTTGAATTGTACTACTTCTTACTGGCTATTACTTCAACTTAGAAGCTTCATCTGTGTTCTACTATGGTGCTTTTAGTGTCTCCGCATACCGCAGCACGCGACATAGCTTTGAAGACGATAAGTACAACCGTTTCAGAGAGAAGAGCGGCCAATGTGACGATCTGGCTTTAAGTCGATTCGATAACAAATGACGAAAACGGACGGATTTTTCAGGTTTTTACTACATATGAACACTTTTCACATTCTCCTGTGCAACTCGGCTGCTAGTCCTACTTTCATGCAGAATCTTAAGGTCCTAGCTCATGTCCAAGGCACCAAAGCTAGCTATAAAGTCAATAATCGATACCTAAAACTTGAATAGTACTACTTCTTACTGGCTATTACATCATCTTAGAAGCTTCATCCGTGTTCTACTATGGTGCTTTTAGTGTCTCCGCATACCGCAGCACGCGACAAAGCTTTCCAGACGATAAGTACAACCGTTTCAGAGAGAAGAGCAGCCAATGTGACGATCTGGCTTTAAGTCGATTTGATAACAAATGACGAAAACGGACGGATTTCTCAGGTTTTTACTACATATAAACACTTTTCACATTCTCCTGTGTAACTCGGCTGCTAGTCCTCCTTTCATGCTGAATCTTAAGGTCCTAGCTCATGTCCAAGGCACCAAAGCCAGCTAAAATGTCAATAATCAGTAACTAAGACTTGAATTGTACTACTTCTTACTGGCTATTACATCAACTTGGAAGTGTCATTTGTGTTCTACTATGTTGCTTTTAGTGTCTCTGCATACCGCAGCACGCGACATAGCTCTGCACACGATAAGTACAACCGTTTCAGAGAGAAGAGCGGCCAATGTGACGATCTGGCTTTAAGTCGATTCGATAACAAATGACGAAAACGGACGGATTTCTCAGGTTTTTACTACATATGAACACTTTACACATTTTCCCGTGGAACTCAGCTGCTAGTCCTCCTGCATGTAAAATCTTAAGTTCCTAGCTCACGTCCAAGGCACCAAACAAGGGTAAAAAGTCAATAACCGATTCCTAAAACTTGAAATGTACTATTTCTTACTGGCTATTACATCATCTTAGAAGCTACATCTGTGTTCTACAATGGTGCTTTTAGTGTCTCCGAATACCGCCGTTCGCGACATAGCTTTGCAGACGATAAGTACAACCGTTTCAGAGAGCAGAGCGGCCAATGTGACGATTTGGCTTTAAGTCGATTCGATAAAAATGACGAAAACGGACGGATTTCTCAGGTTTTTACTCTATTTGAACACTTTTCACATTCTCCCGTGCAACTCGGCTGCTAGTCCTCCTTCTATGCAGAATCTTAAGGTCCTAGCCCATGTCCAAGGCATCAAAGCCAGCTAAAAAGTCAATAATCAATACCTAAAACTTCAATTGTACTACATCTTACTGGCTATTACATCAAATTAGAAGCTTCATCTGTGTTCTACTCTGGTGGTTTTAGTGTCTCCGCCTACCGCAGCATACGACATAGCTTTGCAGACGATAAGTACAACCGTTTCAGAGAGAAGAGTTGCCAATGTGACGATCTGGCTTTAAGTCGATTCGATAACAAATGATGAAAACGGACGGATTTCTCAGGTTTTTACTACATATGAACACTTTTCACATTCTCCCGTGCAACTCGGCTGCTAGTCCTCCTTCTATGCAGAATCTTAAGGTCCTAGCTCATGTCCAAGGCATCAAAGCCAGCTAAAAAGTCAATAATCAATACCTAAAACTTCAATTGTACTACTTCTTACTGGCTATTACATCAAATTAGAAGCTTCTTCTGTGTTCTACTGTGGTGGTTTTAGTGTCTCCGCCTACCGCAGCATACGACATAGCTTTGCAGACGATAAGTACAACCGTTTCAGAGAGAAGAGTTGCCAATGTGACGATCTGGCTTTAAGTCGATTCGATAACAAATGACGAAAACGGACGGATTTCTCAGGTTTTTACTACATATGAACACTTTTCACATTCTCCCGTGCAACTCGGCTGCTAGTCCTCCTTTCATGCAGAATCGTAAGGTCCTAACTCATGTCCAAGGCACCAAAGCCAGCTAAAAAGTCAATAATCGATACTTAAAACTTGAATTGTACTACTTCTTACTGGCTATTACATCAACTTAGAAGCTTCATCTGCGTTCTACTATGGTGCTCTTAGTGTCTCCGCATACCGCAGCACGCGACATAGCTTTGAAGACGATAAGTACAACCGTTTCAGAGAGAAGAGCGGCCAATGTGACGATCTGGCTTTAAGTCGATTCGATAACAAATGACGAAAACGGACGGATTTCTCAGGTTTTTACTACATATGAACACTTTTCACATTCTCCCCTGCAACTCCGCTGCTACTCCTCCTTTCATGCAGAATCTTAAGGTACCAGCTCATGTCCAAGGCACCAAAGCCAGCTAAAAAGTCAATAATCGATACCTAAAACTTGAATTGTACTACTTCTTACTGGCTATTACATCATCTTAGAAGCTTCATCTGTGTTCTACTATGGTGCTTTTAGTGTCTCCGCATACCGCAGCACGCGACAAAACTTTCCAGACGATAAGTACAACCGTTTCAGAGAGAAGAGCAGCCAATGTGACGATCTGGCTTTAAGTCGATTTGATAACAAATGACGAAAACGGACGGATTTCTCAGGTTTTTACTACATATGAACACTTTTCACATTCTCCCGTACAACGCGGCTGCTAGACCTCCTTTCATGCAGAATCTTATGGTCCTAGCTCATGTCCAAGGCACCAAAGCCAGCTAAAAAGTCAATAATCCATACCTAAAACTTGAATTGTACTACTTCTTACTGGCTATCACATCAACTTAAAAGCTTCATCTGTTTCTACTATGGTGCTTTTAGTGTCTCCGCATACCGCAGCACGCGACATAGCTTTGAAGACGATAAGTACAACCGTTTCAGAGAGAAGAGCGGCCAATGTGACGATCTGGCTTTAAGTCGATTCGATAACAAATGACGAAAAGGGACGGATGTCTTAGGTTTTTACTACGTATGAACACTTTTCACATTGTCCCGTGCAACTCGGCTGCTAGTCCTCCTTTTGATGCAGAATCTTAAGATCCTAGCTCATGTCCAAGGCACCAAAGCCAGCTAAAAAATCAATAATCGATACCTAAAACTTGAATTGTACTACTTCTTACTGGCTATTACATCAACTTAGAAGCTTCATCTGTGTTCCACTATGGTGCTTTTAGTGTCTCCGCATACCGCAGCACGCGACATAGCTTTGAAGACGATAAGTACAACCGTTTCAGAGAGAAGAGCGGCCAATGTGACGATCTGGCTTTCAGTCGATTCGATAACAAATGACGAAAACGGACGGATTTCTCAGGTTGTTACTACATATGAACACTTTTCACATTCTCCCGTGCAACTCGGCTGCTAATCCTCCTTTCAAGCAGATTCTTAAGGTCCTAGCTCATGTCCAAGGCGTCAAAGCCAGCTTAAAAGTCAATAATCAATACCTAAAACTTGAATTGTACTACTTCTTACTGGCTATCACATCAACTTAGAAGCTTCACTGTGTCCTACTATGGTGCTTTTAGTGTCTCCGCATACCGCAGCACGCGACATAGCTTTGAAGACGATAAGTACAACCGCTTCAGAGAGAAGAGCGGCCAATGTGACGATCTGGCTTTAAGTCGATTCGATAACAAATGACGAAAACGGACGGATTTCTCAGGGTTTTACTACATATGAACACTTTTCACATTCTCCCGTGCAACGCGGCTGCTAGTCCTCCTTTCATGCAAAATCTTAAGGTCCTAGGTCATGTCCAAGTCACCAAAGCCGGCTAAAAAATGAAAATCGACAACTAAAACTTGAATTGTACTACTTCTTACTGGCTATTACATCAAATTAGAAGCTTCATCTGTGTTCTACTGTGGTGGTTTTAGTGTCTCCGCCTACCGCAGCATACGATATAGCTTTGCAGACGATAAGTACAACCGTTTCAGAGAGAAGAGCGGCCAAGTGACGATCTGGCTTTAAGGCGATTCGATAACAAATGACGAAAACGGACGGATTTCTCAGGTTTTTACTACATATGAACACTTTTCACATTCTCCCGTGCAACTCGGCTCTTACTCCTCCTTTCATCCAGAATCTTAAGGTCCTAGCTCATGTCCAAGGCACCAAAGCCAGCTAAAAAGTCAATAATCGATACCTAAAACTTGAACTGTCCTACTTCTTACTGGCTATTACATCATCTTAGAAGCTTCATATGTGTTCTACTATGGTGCTTTTAGTGTTTCCGCATACCGCAGCACGCGACATAGCTTTGCAGACGATAAGTACAACCGTTTCAGAGAGAAGAGCGGCCAATGTGACGATCTGGCTTTAAGTCGATTCGATAACAAATGACGAAAACGAACGGATTTCTCAGGTTTTTACTACATATGAACACTTTACACATTGTCCCGTGCAACTCGGCTGCTAGTCCTCCTGCATGTAAAATCTTAAGTTCCTAGCTCATGTCCAAGGCACCAAACAAGGGTAAAAAGTCAATAACCGATTCCTAAAACTTGAATTGTACTATTTCTTACTGGCTATTACATCATCTTAGAAGCTACATCTGTGTTCTACTATGGTGCTTTTAGTGTCTCCGAATACCGCAGTACGCGACATAGTTTTGCAGACGATAAATACAACCGTTTCAGAGAGCAGAGCGGCCAATGTGACGATTTGGCTTTAAGTCGATTCGATAAAAATGACGAAAACGGACGGATTTCTCAGGTTTTTACTCTATTTGAACACTTTTCACATTCTCCCGTGCAACTCGGCTGCTTGTCCTCCTTTCATGCAGAATCTTAAGGTCCTAGCTCATGTCCAAGGCACCAAAGCCAGCTAAAAGTCAATAATTGATACCTAAAACTTGAATTGTACTACTTCTTACTGGCTATTACATCAACTTAGAAGCTTCATCTGTGTTCTACTATGGTGCTTTTAGTGTCTCCGCATAGCGCAGCACGCGACATAGCATTGCAGACGATAGGTACAACCGTTTCAGAGAGGAGAGCGGCCAATGTGACAATCTGGCTTTAAGTCGATTCGATAACAAATGACGAAAATGGACGGATTTCTCAGGTTTTTACTACATATGAACACTTTTCAAATTCTCCCGTGCAACTCGGCTGCTAGTCCTCCTTTCATGCAGAATCTTAAGGTCCTAGCTCATGTCCAAGGCATCAAAGCCAGCTAAAAAGTCAATAATCGATACCTAAAACTTGAATTGTACTACTTCTTACTGGCTATTACATCAACATAGAAGCTTCATCTGTGTTCCACTAGGGTGATTTTAGTGTCCCCGCATGCCGCAGCACGCGACATAGCTTTGCAGACGATAAGTACAACCGTTTCAGAGAGAAGAGCGGCCAATGTGACGATCTGGCTTTAAGTCGATTCGATAACAAATGACGAAAACGGACGGATTTCTCAGGTTTTTACTACATATGAACACTTTTCACATTCTCCCGTGCAACTCGGCTGCTAGTCCTCCTTTCATGCAGAATCTTAAGGTCCTAGCTCATGTCCAAGGCACCAAATCCATCTAAGAAGTCAATAATCGATACCTTAAACTTGAATTGTACTACTTCTTACTGGCTATTACATCAACTTAGAAGCTTCATCTGTGTTCTACTATGGTGCTTTTAGTGTCTCCGCATACCGCAGCACGCGACATAGCTTTGAAGACGATAAGTACAACCGTTTCCGAGAGAAGAGCGGCCAATGTGACGATCTGGCTTTAAGTCGATTCGATAACAAATGACGAAAACGGACGGATTTCTCAAGTTTGTACTACATATGAACACTTTTCACATTCTCCCGTAAAACTCGGCTGCTACTCCTCCTTTCATGCAGAATCTTATGGTCCAAGCTCATCTCCAAGGCACCAAAGCTAGCTAAAAAGTCAATAATCGATACCTAAAACTTGAATTGTACTACTTCTTACTGGCTATTACATCTTCTTAGAAGCTTCATATGTGTTCTACTATGGTGCTTTTAGTGTCTCCGCATACCGCAGCACGCGACATAGCTTTGCAGACGATAAGTACAACCGTTTCAGAGAGAAGAGCGGCCAATGTGACGATCTGGCTTTAAGTCGATTCGATAACAAATGACGAAAACGGACGGATTTCTCAGGTTTTTACTACATATAAACACTTTTCACATTCTCCTGTGTAACTCGGCTGCTAGTCCTCTTTCATGTAGAATCTTAAGGTCCTAGCTCATGTCCAAGGCTCCAAAGCCAGCTAAAAAGTCAATAATCAGTAGATAAAACTTGAATTGTACTACTTCTTACTGGCTATTACATCTTCTTAGAAGCTTCATATGTGTTCTACTATGGTGCTTTTAGTGTCTCCGCATACCGCAGCACGCGACAAAACTTTCCAGACGATAAGTACAACCGTTTCAGAGAGAACAGCAGCCAATGTGACGATCTGGCTTTAAGTCGATTCGATAACAAATGACGAAAAGGGACGGATGTCTTAGGTTTTTACTACGTATGAACACTTTTCACATTGTCCCGTGCAACTCGGCTGCTAGTCCTCCTTTTGATGCAGAATCTTAAGATCCTAGCTCATGTCCAAGGCACCAAAGCCAGCTAAAAAATCAATAATCGATACCTAAAACTTGAATTGTACTACTTCTTACTGTCTATTACATCAACTTAGAAGCTTCATCTGTGTTCCGCTATGGTGCTTTTAGTGTCTCCGCATACCGCAGCACGCGACATAGCTTTGAAGACGATAAGTACAACCGTTTCAGAGAGAAGAGCGGCCAATGTGACGATCTGGCTTTAAGTCGATTCGATAACAAATGACGAAAACGGACGGATTTCTCAGGTTGTTACTACATATGAACACTTTTCACATTCTCCCGTGCAACTCGGCTGCTAATCCTCCTTTCAAGCAGATTCTTAAGGTCCTAGCTCATGTCCAAGGCATCAAAGCCAGCTTAAAAGTCAATAACCAATACCTAAAACTTGAATTGTACTACTTCTTACTGGCTATCACATCAACTTAGAAGCTTCACTGTGTCCTACTATGGTGCTTTTAATGTCTCCGCATACCGCAGCACGCGACATAGCTTTGAAGACGATAAGTACAACCGCTTCAGAGAGAAGAGCGGCCAATGTGACGATCTGGCTTTAAGTCGATTCGATAACAAATGACGAAAACGGACGGATTTCTCAGGGTTTTACTACACATGAACACTTTTCACATTCTCCCGTGCAACGCGGCTGCTAGTCCTCCTTTCATGCAAAATCTTAAGGTCCTAGGTCATGTCCAAGTCACCAAAGCCGGCTAAAAAATGAAAATCGACAACTAAAACTTGAATTGTACTACTTCTTACTGGCTATTACATCAAATTAGAAGCTTCATCTGTGTTCTACTGTGGTGGTTTTAGTGTCTCCGCCTACCGCAGCAAACGACATAGCTTTGCAGACGATAAGTACAACCGTTTCAGAGAGAAGAGCGGCCAAGTGACGATCTGGCTTTAAGGCGATTCGATAACAAATGACGAAAACGGACGGATTTCTCAGGTTTTTACTACATATGAACACTTTTCACATTCTCCTGTGCAACTCGGCAGCTACTCCTCCTTTCATAAAGAATCTTAAGGTCCAAGCTCATATCCAAATCACCAAAGCCAGCTACAAAGTCAATAATCGATACCTAAAACTTGAACTGTCCTACTTCTTACTGGCTATTACATCATCTTAGGAGCTTCATATGTGTTCTACTATGGTGCTTTTAGTGTTTCCGCATACCGCAGCATTCGACATAGCTTTGCAGACGATAAGTACAACCGTTTCAGAGAGAAGAGCGGCCAATGTGACGATCTGGCTTTAAGTCGATTCGATAACAAATGACGAAAACGAACGGATTTCTCAGGTTTTTACTACATATGAACACTTTACACATTGTCCCGTGCAACTCGGCTGCTAGTCCTCCTGCATGTAAAATCTTAAGTTCCTAGCTCATGTCCAAGGCACCAAACAAGGGTAAAAAGTCAATAACTGATTCCTAAAACTTGAATTGTACTATTTCTTACTGGCTATTACATCATCTTAGAAGCTACATCTGTGTTCTACTATGGTGCTTTTAGTGTCGCCGAATACCGCAGTACGCGACATAGTTTTGCAGACGATAAATACAACCGTTTCAGAGAGCAGAGCGGCCAATGTGACGATTTGGCTTTAAGTCGATTCGATAAAAATGACGAAAACGGACGGATTTCTCAGGTTTTTACTCTATTTGAACACTTTTCACATTCTCCCGTGCAACTCGGCTGCTTGTCCTCCTTTCATGCAGAATCTTAAGGTCCTAGCTCATGTCCAAGGCACCAAAGCCAGCTAAAAAGTCAATAATTGATACCTAAAACTTGAATTGTACTACTTCTTACTGGCTATTACATCAACTTAGAAGCTTCATCTGTGTTCTACTATGGTGCTTTTAGTGTCTCCGCATAGCGCAGCACGCGACATAGCATTGCAGACGATAGGTACAACCGTTTCAGAGAGAAGAGCGGCCAATGTGACAATCTGGCTTTAAGTCGATTCGATAACAAATGACGAAAACGGACGGATTTCTCAGGTTTTTACTACATATGAACACTTTTCAAATTCTCCCGTGCAACTCGGCTGCTAGTCCTCCTTTCATGCAGAATCTTAAGGTCCTAGCTCATGTCCAAGGCATCAAAGCCAGCTAAAAAGTCAATAATCGATACCTAAAACTTGAATTGTACTACTTCTTACTGGCTATTACATCAACTTAGAAGCTTCATCTGTGTTCCACTAGGGTGATTTTAGTGTCCCCGCATGCTGCAGCACGCGACATAGCTTTGCAGACGATAAGTACAACCGTTTCAGAGAGAAGAGCGGCCAATGTGACGATCTGGCTTTAAGTCGATTCGATAACAAATGACGAAAACGGACGGATTTCTCAGGTTTTTACTACATATGAACACTTTTCACATTCTCCCGTGCAACTCGGCTGCTAGTCCTCCTTTCATGCAGAATCTTAAGGTCCTAGCTCATGTCCAAGGCACCAAATCCATCAAAGAAGTCAATAATCGATACCTTAAACTTGAATTGTACTACTTCTTACTGGCTATTACATCAACTTAGAAGCTTCATCTGTGTTCTACTATGGTGCTTTTAGTGTCTCCGCATACCGCAGCACGCGACATAGCTTTGAAGACGATAAGTACAACCGTTTCCGAGAGAAGAGCGGCCAATGTGACGATCTGGCCTTAAGTCGATTCGATAACAAATGACGAAAACGGACGGATTTCTCAAGTTTGTACTACATATGAACACTTTTCACATTCTCCCGTAAAACTCGGCTGCTACTCCTCCTTTCATGCAGAATCTTATGGTCCAAGCTAATCTCCAAGGCACCAAAGCTAGCTAAACAGTCAATAATCGATACCTAAAACTTGAATTGTACTACTTCTTACTGGCTATTACGTCTTCTTAGAAGCTTCATCGGTGTTCTACTATGGTGCTTTTAGTGTCTCCGCATACCGCAGCACGCGACATAGCTTTGCAGACGATAAGTACAACCGTTTCAGAGAGAAGAGCGGCCAATGTGACGATCTGGCTTTAAGTCGATTCGATAACAAATGACGAAAACGGACGGATTTCTCAGGTTTTTACTACATATGAACACTTTTCACATTCTCCCGTGCAACTCGGCTGCTAGTCCTCCTTTCATGCAGAATCTTAAGGTCCTAGCTCATGTCCAAGGCACCAAATCCATCAAAGAAGTCAATAATCGATACCTTAAACTTGAATTGTACTACTTCTTACTGGCTATTACATCAACTTAGAAGCTTCATCTGTGTTCTACTATGGTGCTTTTAGTGTCTCCGCATACCGCAGCACGCGACATAGCTTTGAAGACGATAAGTACAACCGTTTCCGAGAGAAGAGCGGCCAATGTGACGATCTGGCCTTAAGTCGATTCGATAACAAATGACGAAAACGGACGGATTTCTCAAGTTTGTACTACATATGAACACTTTTCACATTCTCCCGTAAAACTCGGCTGCTACTCCTCCTTTCATGCAGAATCTTATGGTCCAAGCTAATCTCCAAGGCACCAAAGCTAGCTAAACAGTCAATAATCGATACCTAAAACTTGAATTGTACTACTTCTTACTGGCTATTACGTCTTCTTAGAAGCTTCATCGGTGTTCTACTATGGTGCTTTTAGTGTCTCCGCATACCGCAGCACGCGACATAGCTTTGCAGACGATAAGTACAACCGTTTCAGAGAGAAGAGCGGCCAATGTGACGATCTGGCTTTAAGTCGATTCGATAACAAATGACGAAAACGGACGGATTTCTCAGGTTTTTACTACATATGAACACTTTTCACATTCTCCCGTGCAACTCGGCTGCTAGTCCTCCTTTCATGCAGAATCTTAAGGTCCTAGCTCATGTCCAAGGCACCAAATCCATCAAAGAAGTCAATAATCGATACCTTAAACTTGAATTGTACTACTTCTTACTGGCTATTACATCAACTTAGAAGCTTCATCTGTGTTCTACTATGGTGCTTTTAGTGTCTCCGCATACCGCAGCACGCGACATAGCTTTGAAGACGATAAGTACAACCGTTTCCGAGAGAAGAGCGGCCAATGTGACGATCTGGCCTTAAGTCGATTCGATAACAAATGACGAAAACGGACGGATTTCTCAAGTTTGTACTACATATGAACACTTTTCACATTCTCCCGTAAAACTCGGCTGCTACTCCTCCTTTCATGCAGAATCTTATGGTCCAAGCTAATCTCCAAGGCACCAAAGCTAGCTAAACAGTCAATAATCGATACCTAAAACTTGAATTGTACTACTTCTTACTGGCTATTACGTCTTCTTAGAAGCTTCATCGGTGTTCTACTATGGTGCTTTTAGTGTCTCCGCATACCGCAGCACGCGACATAGCTTTGCAGACGATAAGTACAACCGTTTCAGAGAGAAGAGCGGCCAATGTGACGATCTGGCTTTAAGTCGATTCGATAACAAATGACGAAAACGGACGGATTTCTCAGGTTTTTACTACATATGAACACTTTTCACATTCTCCTGGGCAACTCGGCTGCTAGTCCTCCTTTCATACAGAATCTTAAGGTCCTAGCTCATGTCCAAGGCACCAAATCCATCTAAGAAGTCAATAATCGATACCTTAAACTTGAAGTGTACTACTTCTTACTGGCTATTACATCAACTTAGAAGCTTCA
Source organism: Schistocerca gregaria (assembly GCF_023897955.1). Taxonomy (NCBI): domain Eukaryota; kingdom Metazoa; phylum Arthropoda; class Insecta; order Orthoptera; family Acrididae; genus Schistocerca; species Schistocerca gregaria. Next base: position 1,164,962 of record NW_026062021.1, on the reverse strand, counting down.
TCTGTGTTAAAAAAAGGTGCTTTTAGTGTCACCGCATACCGCAGCACGCGACATAGCTTTGCAGACGATAAGTACAACCGTTTCAGAGAGAAGAACGGCCAATGTGACGATCTGGCTTTAAGTCGATTCGATAACAAATGACGAAAATGGACCGATTTCTCAGGTTTTTACTACATATGAACACTTTTCACATTCTCCTGTGCAACTCGGCTTCTAGTCCTCCTTTCAGGTAGAATCTTAAGGTAATAGCTCATGTCCATGGCACCAAAGCCAGCTAAAAAGTCAATAATCAGAAGCTAAGACTTGAATTGTACTACATCTTACTGGCTATTACATCAACTTAGAAGCTTCATCGGTGTTCTACTATGGTGCTTTTAGTGTCTCCGCATACCGCAGCATGCGACATAGCTTTGCAGACGATAAGTACAACCGTTTCGGAGGGAAGAGCGGCCAATGTGACGATTTGGCTTTAAGTCGATTCGATAACAAATGACCAAAACGGACGGATTTCTCAGGTTTTTACTACATATGAACACTCTTCACATTCTCCTGTGCAACTCGGCTTCTAGTCCTCCTTTCAGGTAGAATCTTAAGGTACTAGCCCATGTCCAAGGCTCCAAAGCCTGCTAAAAAGTCAATAATCAGTAGCTAAAACTTGAATTGTACTACATCTTACTGGATATTACATCAACTTAGAAGGTTCATCGATGTTTTACTATGGTGGTTTTACTGTCTCCGCATACCGCAGCATGCGACATAGCTTTACAGACGATAAGTACAACCGTTTCAGAGAGAAGAGTGGCCAGTGTGACGATCTGGCTTTAAGTCGATACGATAACAAATGACAAAAACGGACGGATTTCTAACGTTTTTACTACATATGAACACTTTTCACATTCTCCCGTGCAACTCGGCTGTTAGTCCTCCTTTCATGCAGAATCTTAAGGTCCTAGCTCATGTCCAAGGCACCAAAGCCAGCTAAAAAGTCAATAATCGATACCTAAAACGTGAATTGTACTACTTCTTACTGGGTATTACATCAACTTAGAAGCTTCATCTGTGTTCTACTATGGTGTTTTTAGTTTCTCCGCATACCGCAGCACGCGACACAGCTTTGCAGACGATAAGTACAACCGTTTCAGAGAGAAGAGCGGCCAATGTGACAATCAGGCTTAAGTCGATTCGATAACAAATGACGTAAACGGACGGATTTCTCAGGTTTTTACTACATATGAACACTTTTCAAATTCTCCCGTGCAACTCGGATGCTAGTCCTCCTTTCATGCAGAATCTTAAGGTCCTAGCTGATATCCAAGGCGTCAAAGCCAGCTAAAAAGTCAATAATCGATGCCTAAAACTTGAATTGTACTACTTCTTACTGGCTATTACATCAACTTAGAAGCTTCATCTGTGTTCCACTATGGTGCTTTTAGTGTCTCCGCATACCGCAGCACGCGACATAGCTCTGCAGACGATAAGTACAACCGTTTCAGAGAGGAGAGCGGCCAATGTGACGATCTGGCTTTAAGTCGATTCGATAACAATTGACGAGAACGGACGTATTTCTCAGGTTTTTACTACATATGAACACTTTTCACACTCTCCCGTGCAACTCGGCTGCTAGTCCTCCTTTCATGCAGAATCATAAATTATAGATCATGTCCAAGGCACCAAAGCCAGCTAAAAAGTCAATAATCGATACCTAAAACTTGAATTGTACTACTTCTTACTGGCTATTACATCAACTTAGAAGCTTCATCTGTGTTCTACTATGGTGCTTTTAGTGTCTCCGCATAGCGCAGCACGCGACATAGCATTGCAGACGATAAGTACAACCGTTTCAGAGAGCAGAGCGGCCAATGTGACGATTTGGCTTTAAGTCGATTCGATAAAAATGACGAAAACGGACGGATTTCTCAGGTTTTTACTACATATGAACACTTTTCACATTCTCCCCTGCAACTCGGCTGCTAATCCTCCTTTCATGCAGAATCTTAAGGTACCAGCTCATGTCCAAGGCACCAAAGCCAGCTAAAAAGTCAATAATCGATACCTAAAACTTGAATTGTACTACTTCTTACTGGCTATTACATCATCTTAGAAGCTTCATCTGTGTTCTACTATGGTGCTTTTAGTGTCTCCGCATACCGCAGCACGCGACAAAACTTTCCAGACGATAAGTACAACCGTTTCAGAGAGAAGAGCAGCCAATGTGACGATCTGGCTTTAAGTCGATTTGATAACAAATGACGAAAACGGACGGATTTCTCAGGTTTTTACTACATATGAACACATTTCACATTCTCCCGTACAACGCGGCTGCTAGACCTCCTTTCATGCAGAATCTTATGGTCCTAGCTCATGTCCAAGGCACCAAAGCCAGCTAAAAAGTCAATAATCCATACCTAAAACTTGAATTATACTACTTCTTACTGGCTATCACATCAACTTAAAAGCTTCATCTGTTTCTACTATGGTGCTTTTAGTGTCTCCGCATACCGCAGCACGCGACATAGCTTTGAAGACGATAAGTACAACCGTTTCAGAGAGAAGAGCGGCCAATGTGACGATCTGGCTTTAAGTCGATTCGATAACAAATGACGAAAAGGGACGGATGTCTTAGGTTTTTACTACGTATGAACACTTTTCACATTGTCCCGTGCAACTCGGCTGCTAGTCCTCCTTTTGATGCAGAATCTTAAGATCGTAGCTCATGTCCAAGGCACCAAAGCCAGCTAAAAAATCAATAATCGATACCTAAAACTTGAATTGTACTACTTCTTACTGGCTATTACATCAACTTAGAAGCTTCATCTGTGTTCCACTATGGTGCTTTTAGTGTCTCCGCATACCGCAGCAAGCGACATAGCTTTGAAGACGATAAGTACAACCGTTTCAGAGAGAAGAGCGGCCAATGTGACGATCTGGCTTTAAGTCGATTCGATAACAAATGACGAAAACGGACGGATTTCTCAGGTTGTTACTACATATGAACACTTTTCACATTCTCCCGTGCAACTCGGCTGCTAATCCTCCTTTCAAGCAGATTCTTAAGCTCCTAGCTCATGTCCAAGGCATCAAAGCCAGCTTAAAAGTCAATAATCAATACCTAAAACTTGAATTGTACTACTTCTTACTGGCTATCACATCAACTTAGAAGCTTCACTGTGTCCTACTACGGTGCTTTTAGTGTCTCCGCATACCGCAGCACGCGACATAGCTTTGAAGACGATAAGTACAACCGCTTCAGAGAGAAGAGCGGCCAATGTGACGATCTGGCTTTAAGTCGATTCGATAACAAATGACGAAAACGGACGGATTTCTCAGGGTTTTACTACATATGAACACTTTTCACATTCTCCCGTGCAACGCGGCTGCTAGTCCTCCTTTCATGCAAAATCTTAAGGTCCTAGGTCATGTCCAAGTCACCAAAGCCGGCTAAAAAATGAAAATCGACAACTAAAACTTGAATTGTACTACTTCTTACTGGCTATTACATCAAATTAGAAGCTTCATCTGTGTTCTACTGTGGTGGTTTTAGTGTCTCCGCCTACCGCAGCATACGACATAGCTTTGCAGACGATAAGTACAACCGTTTCAGAGAGAAGAGCGGCCAAGTGACGATCTGGTTTTAAGGCGATTCGATAACAAATGACGAAAACGGACGGATTTCTCAGGTTTTTACTACATATGAACACTTTTCACATTCTCCCGTGCAACTCGGCTGCTACTCCTCCTTTCATCCAGAATCTTAAGGTCCTACCTCATCTCCAAGGCACCAAAGCCAGCTAAAAAGTCAATAATCGATACCTAAAACTTGAACTGTCCTACTTCTTACTGGCTATTACATCATCTTAGAAGCTTCATATGTGTTCTACTATGGTGCTTTTAGTGTTTCCGCATACCGCAGCACGCGACATAGCTTTGCAGACGATAAGTACAACCGTTTCAGAGAGAAGAGCGGCCAATGTGACGATCTGGCTTTAAGTCGATTCGATAACAAATGACGAAAACGAACGGATTTCTCAGGTTTTTACTACATATGAACACTTTACACATTGTCCCGTGCAACGCGGCTGCTAGTCCTCCTGCATGTAAAATCTTAAGTTCCTAGCTCATGTCCAAGGCACCAAACAAGGGTAAAAAGTCAATAACCGATTCCTAAAACTTGAATTGTACTATTTCTTACTGGCTATTACATCATCTTAGAAGCTACATCTGTGTTCTACTATGGTGCTTTTAGTGTCTCCGAATACCGCAGTACGCGACATAGTTTTGCAGACGATAAGTACAACCGTTTCAGAGAGGAGAGCGGCCAATGTGACAATCTGGCTTTAAGTCGATTCGATAACAAATGACGAAAACGGACGGATTTCTCAGGTTTTTACTACATATGAACACTTTTCAAATTCTCCCGTGCAACTCGGCTGCTAGTCCTCCTTTCATGCAGAATCTTAAGGTCCTAGCTCATGTCCAAGGCATCAAAGCCAGCTAAAAAGTCAATAATCGATACCTAAAACTTGAATTGTACTACTTCTTACTGGCTATTACATCAACATAGAAGCTTCATCTGTGTTCCACTAGGGTGATTTTAGTGTCCCCGCATGCCGCAGCACGCGACATAGCTTTGCAGACGATAAGTACAACCGTTTCAGAGAGGAGAGCGGCCAATGTGACAATCTGGCTTTAAGTCGATTCGATAACAAATGACGAAAACGGACGGATTTCTCAGGTTTTTACTACATATGAACACTTTTCAAATTCTCCCGTGCAACTCGGCTGCTAGTCCTCCTTTCATGCGGAATCTTAAGGTCCTAGCTCATGTCCAAGGCATCAAAGCCAGCTAAAAAGTCAATAATCGATACCTAAAACTTGAATTGTACTACTTCTTACTGGCTATTACATCAACATAGAAGCTTCATCTGTGTTCCACTAGGGTGATTTTAGTGTCCCCGCATGCCGCAGCACGCGACATAGCTTTGCAGACGATAAGTACAACCGTTTCAGAGAGAAGAGCGGCCAATGTGACGATCTGGCTTTAAGTCGATTCGATAACAAATGACGAAAACGGATGGATTTCTCAGGTTTTTACTACATATGAACACTTTTCACATTCTCCCGTGCAACTCGGCTGCTAGTCCTCCTTTCATGCAGAATCTTAAGGTCCTAGCTCATGTCCAAGGCACCAAATCCATCTAAGAAGTCAATAATCGATACCTTAAACTTGAATTGTACTACTTCTTACTGGCTATTACATCAACTTAGAAGCTTCATCTGTGTTCTACTATGGTGCTTTTACTGTCTCCGCATACCGCAGCACGCGACATAGCTTTGAAGACGATAAGTACAACCGTTTCCGAGAGAAGAGCGGCCAATGTGACGATCTGGCTTTAAGTCGATTCGATAACAAATGACGAAAACGGACGGATTTCTCAAGTTTGTACTACATATGAACACTTTTCACATTCTCCCGTAAAACTCGGCTGCTACTCCTCCTTTCATGCAGAATCTTATGGTCCAAGCTCATCTCCAAGGCACCAAAGCTAGCTAAAAAGTCAATAATCGATACCTAAAACTTGAATTGTACTACTTCTTACTGGCTATTACATCTTCTTAGAAGCTTCATATGTGTTCTACTATGGTGCTTTTAGTGTCTCCGCATACCGCAGCACGCGACATAGCTTTGCAGACGATAAGTACAACCGTTTCAGAGAGAAGAGCGGCCAATGTGACGATCTGGCTTTAAGTCGATTCGATAACAAATGACGAAAACGGACGGATTTCTCAGGTTTTTACTACATATAAACACTTTTCACATTCTTCTGTGTAACTCGGCTGCTAGTCCTCTTTCATGTAGAATCTTAAGGTCCTAGCTCATGTCCAAGGCTCCAAAGCCAGCTAAAAAGTCAATAATCAGTAGCTAAAACTTGAATTGTACTACTTCTTACTGGCTATTACATCTTCTTAGAAGCTTCATATGTGTTCTACTATGGTGCTTTTAGTGTCTCCGCATACCGCAGCACGCGACAAAACTTTCCAGACGATAAGTACAACCGTTTCAGAGAGAAGAGCAGCCAATGTGACGATCTGGCTTTAAGTCGATTTGATAACAAATGACGAAAACGGACGGATTTCTCAGGTTTTTACTACATATGAACACATTTCACATTCTCCCGTACAACGCGGCTGCTAGACCTCCTTTCATGCAGAATCTTATGGTCCTAGCTCATGTCCAAGCACCAAAGCCAGCTAAAAAGTCAATAATCCATACCTAAAACTTGAATTGTACTACTTCTTACTGGCTATCACATCAACTTAAAAGCTTCATCTGTTTCTACTATGGTGCTTATAGTGTCTCCGCATACCGCAGCACGCGACATAGCTTTGAAGACGATAAGTACAACCGTTTCAGAGAGAAGAGCTGCCAATGTGACGATCTGGCTTTAAGTCGATTCGATAACAAATGACGAAAAGGGACGGATGTCTTAGGTTTTTACTACGTATGAACACTTTTCACATTGTCCCGTGCAACTCGGCTGCTAGTCCTCCTTTTGATGCAGAATCTTAAGATCCTAGCTCATGTCCAAGGCACCAAAGCCAGCTAAAAAGTCAATAATCGATACCTAAAACTTGAATTGTACTACTTCTTACTGGCTATTACATCAACTTAGAAGCTTCATCTGTGTTCCACTATGGTGCTTTTAGTGTCTCCGCATACCGCAGCACGCGACATAGCTTTGAAGACGATAAGTACAACCGTTTCAGAGAGAAGAGCGGCCAATGTGACGATCTGGCTTTAAGTCGATTCGATAACAAATGACGAAAACGGACGGATTTCTCAGGTTGTTACTACATATGAACACTTTTCACATTCTCCCGTGCAACTCGGCTGCTAATCCTCCTTTCAAGCAGATTCTTAAAGTCCTAGCTCATGTCCAAGGCATCAAAGCCAGCTTAAAAGTCAATAACCAATACCTAAAACTTGAATTGTACTACTTCTTACTGGCTATCACATCAACTTAGAAGCTTCACTGTGTCCTACTATGGTGCTTTTAATGTCTCCGCATACCGCAGCACGCGACATAGCTTTGAAGACGATAAGTACAACCGCTTCAGAGAGAAGAGCGGCCAATGTGACGATCTGGCTTTAAGTCGATTCGATAACAAATGACGAAAACGGACGGATTTCTCAGGGTTTTACTACACATGAACACTTTTCACATTCTCCCGTGCAACGCGGCTGCTAGTCCTCCTTTCATGCAAAATCTTAAGGTACTAGGTCATGTCCAAGTCACCAAAGCCGGCTAAAAAATGAAAATCGACAACTAAAACTTGAATTGTACTACTTCTTACTGGCTATTACATCAAATTAGAAGCTTCATCTGTGTTCTACTGTGGTGGTTTTAGTGTCTCCGCCTACCGCAGCAAACGACATAGCTTTGCAGACGATAAGTACAACCGTTTCAGAGAGAAGAGCGGCCAAGTGACGATCTGGCTTTAAGGCGATTCGACAACAAATGACGAAAACGGACGGATTTCTCAGGTTTTTACTACATATGAACACTTTTCACATTCTCCCGTGCAACTCGGCTGCTACTCCTCCTTTCATAAAGAATCTTAAGGTCCAAGCTCATATCCAAATCACCAAAGACAGCTACAAAGTCAATAATCGATACCTAAAACTTGAACTGTCCTACTTCTTACTGGCTATTACATCATCTTAGGAGCTTCATATGTGTTCTACTATGGTGCTTTTAGTGTTTCCGCATACCGCAGCACGCGACATAGCTTTGCAGACGATAAGTACAACCGTTTCAGAGAGAAGAGCGGCCAATGTGACGATCTGGCTTTAAGTCGATTCGATAACAAATGACGAAAACGAACGGATTTCTCAGGTTTTTACTACATATGAACACTTTACACATTGTCCCGTGCAACTCGGCTGCTAGTCCTCCTGCATGTAAAATCTTAAGTTCCTAGCTCATGTCCAAGGCACCAAACAAGGGTAAAAAGTCAATAACCGATTCCTAAAACTTGAATTGTACTATTTCTTACTGGCTATTACATCATCTTAGAAGCTACATCTGTGTTCTACTATGGTGCTTTTAGTGTCTCCGAATACCGCAGTACGCGACATAGTTTTGCAGACGATAAATACAACCGTTTCAGAGAGCAGAGCGGTCAATGTGACGATTTGGCTTTAAGTCGATTCGATAAAAATGACGAAAACGGACGGATTTCTCAGGTTTTTACTCTATTTGAACACTTTTCACATTCTCCCGTGCAACTCGGCTGCTTGTCCTCCTTTCATGCAGAATCTTAAGGTCCTAGCTCATGTCCAAGGCACCAAAGCCAGCTAAAAAGTCAATAATTGATACCTAAAACTTGAATTGTACTACTTCTTACTGGCTATTACATCAACTTAGAAGCTTCATCTGTGTTCTACTATGGTGCTTTTAGTGTCTCCGCATAGCGCAGCACGCGACATAGCATTGCAGACGATAGGTACAACCGTTTCAGAGAGAAGAGCGGCCAATGTGACAATCTGGCTTTAAGTCGATTCGATAACAAATGACGAAAACGGACGGATTTCTCAGGTTTTTACTACATATGAACACTTTTCAAATTCTCCCGTGCAACTCGGCTGCTAGTCCTCCTTTCATGCAGAATCTTAAGGTCCTAGCTCATGTCCAAGGCATCAAAGCCAGCTAAAAAGTCAATAATCGATACCTAAAACTTGAATTGTACTACTTCTTACTGGCTATTACATCAACTTAGAAGCTTCATCTGTGTTCCACTAGGGTGATTTTAGTGTCCCCGCATGCCGCAGCACGCGACATAGCTTTGCAGACGATAAGTACAACCGTTTCAGAGAGAAGAGCGGCCAATGTGACGATCTGGCTTTAAGTCGATTCGATAACAAATGACGAAAACGGACGGATTTCTCAGGTTTTTACTACATATGAACACTTTTCACATTCTCCCGTGCAACTCGGCTGCTAGTCCTCCTTTCATGCAGAATCTTAAGGTCCTAGCTCATGTCCAAGGCACCAAATCCATCTAAGAAGTCAATAATCGATACCTTAAACTTGAATTGTACTACTTCTTACTGGCTATTACATCAACTTAGAAGCTTCATCTGTGTTCTACTATGGTGCTTTTAGTGTCTCCGCATACCGCAGCACGCGACATAGCTTTGAAGACGATAAGTACAACCGTTTCCGAGAGAAGAGCGGCCAATGTGACGATCTGGCTTTAAGTCGATTCGATAACAAATGACGAAAACGGACGGATTTCTCAGGTTTTTACTACATATAAACACTTTTCACATTCTCCTGTGTAACTCGGCTGCTAGTCCTCTTTCATGTAGAATCTTAAGGTCCTAGCTCATGTCCAAGGCTCCAAAGCCAGCTAAAAAGTCAATAATCAGTAGCTAAAACTTGAATTGTACTACATCTTACTGGCTATTACATCAACTTAGAATCTTCATCTGTGTTCTACTATGGTGCTTTTAGTGTCTCCGCATACCGCAGCATGCGACATAGCTTTGCAGACGATAAGTACAACCGTTTCGGAGGGAAGAGCGGCCAATGTGACGATCTGGCTTTAAGTCGATTCGATAACAAATGACGAAAACGGACGGATTTCTCAGGTTTTTACTACATATGAACACTTTTCACATTCTCCCCTGCAAATCGGCTGCTAGTCCTCCTTTCATGCAGTATCTTAAGGTCCTAGCTCATGTCCAAGGCACCAAATCCATCTAAGAAGTCAATAATCGATACCTTAAACTTGAAGTGTACTACTTCTTACTGGCTATTACATCAACTTAGAAGCTTCATCTGTGTTAAAAAAAGGTGCTTTTAGTGTCACCGCATACCGCAGCACGCGACATAGCTTTGCAGACGATAAGTACAACCGTTTCAGAGAGAAGAACGGCCAATGTGACGATCTGGCTTTAAGTCGATTCGATAACAAATGACGAAAATGGACCGATTTCTCAGGTTATTACTACATATGAACACTTTTTACATTCTCCCGTGCAACTCGGCTGTTAGTCCTCCTTTCATGCAGAATCTTAAGGTCCTAGCTCATGTCCAAGTCATCAAAGCCAGCTAAAAAGTCAATAATCGATACCTAAAACTTGAATTGTACTAGTTCTTACTGGCTATTACATCAACTTAGAAGCTTCATCTGTGTTCCAATGTGGTGCTTTTAGTGTCTCCGTATACCGCAGCACGCGACATAGCTTTGCTGACGATAAGTAGAACCGTTTCAGAGAGGAGAGCGGCCAATGTGACGATCTGGCTTTAAGTCGATTCGATAACAAATGACGAAAACAGACGGATTTCTCAGGTTTTTACTACATATGAACACTTTTCACATTCTCCCGTGCAACTCGGCTGCTAGTCCTCCTTTCATGCAGAATCTTAAGGTAATAGCTCATGTCCATGGCACCAAAGCCAGCTAAAAAGTCAATAATCAGAAGCTAAGACTTGAATTGTACTACATCTTACTGGCTATTACATCAACTTAGAAGCTTCATCGGTGTTCTACTATGGTGCTTTTAGTGTCTCCGCATACCGCAGCATGCGACATAGCTTTGCAGACGATAAGTACAACCGTTTCGGAGGGAAGAGCGGCCAATGTGACGATTTGGCTTTAAGTCGATTCGATAACAAATGACCAAAACGGACGGATTTCTCAGGTTTTTACTACATATGAACACTTTTCACATTCTCCTGTGCAACTCGGCTTCTAGTCCTCCTTTCTGGTAGAATCTTAAGGTACTAGCCCATGTCCAAGGCTCCAAAGCCTGCTAAAAAGTCAATAATCAGTAGCTAAAACTTGAATTGTACTACATCTTACTGGATATTACATCAACTTAGAAGGTTCATCGGTGTTTTACTATGGTGGTTTTACTGTCTCCGCATACCGCAGCATGCGACATAGCTTTACAGACGATAAGTACAACCGTTTCAGAGAGAAGAGTGGCCAGTGTGACGATCTGGCTTTAAGTCGATACGATAACAAATGACAAAAACGGACGGATTTCTAACGTTTTTACTACATATGAACACTTTTCACATTCTCCCGTGCAACTCGGCTGTTAGTCCTCCTTTCATGCAGAATCTTAAGGTCCTAGCTCATGTCCAAGGCACCAAAGCCAGCTAAAAAGTCAATAATCGATACCTAAAACGTAAATTGTACTACTTCTTACTGGGTATTACATCAACTTAGAAGCTTCATCTGTGTTCTACTATGGTGTTTTTAGTTTCTCCGCATACCGCAGCACGCGACACAGCTTTGCAGACGATAAGTACAACCGTTTCAGAGAGAAGAGCGGCCAATGTGACAATCAGGCTTAAGTCGATTCGATAACAAATGACGTAAACGGACGGATTTCTCAGGTTTTTACTACATATGAACACTTTTCAAATTCTCCCGTGCAACTCGGATGCTAGTCCTCCTTTCATGCAGAATCTTAAGGTCCTAGCTGATATCCAAGGCGTCAAAGCCAGCTAAAAAGTCAATAATCGATGCCTAAAACTTGAATTGTACTACTTCTTACTGACTATTACATCAACTTAGAAGCTTCATCTGTGTTCCACTATGGTGCTTTTAGTGTCTCCGCATACCGCAGCACGCGACATAGCTCTGCAGACGATAAGTACAACCGTTTCAGAGAGGAGAGCGGCCAATGTGACGATCTGGCTTTAAGTCGATTCGATAACAATTGACGAAAACGGACGGATTTCTCAGGTTTTTACTACATATGAACACTTTTCACACTCTCCCGTGCAACTCGGCTGCTAGTCCTCCTTTCATGCAGAATCATAAATTATAGATCATGTCCAAGGCACCAAAGCCAGCTAAAAAGTCAATAATCGATACCTAAAACTTGAATTGTACTACTTCTTACTGGCTATTACATCAACTTAGAAGCTTCATCTGTGTTCTACTATGGTGCTTTTAGTGTCTCCGCATAGCGCAGCACGCGACATAGCATTGCAGACGATAAGTACAACCGTTTCAGAGAGCAGAGCGGCCAATGTGACGATTTGGCTTTAAGTCGATTCGATAAAAATGACGAAAACGGACGGATTTCTCAGGTTTTTACTACATATGAACACTTTTCAAATTCTCCCGTGCAACTTGGCTGCTAGTCCTCCTTTCATGCAGAATTTTAAGGTCCTAGCTCATGTCCAAAGCATCAAAGCCAGCTAAAAAGTCAATAATCGATAACTAAAACTTGAATTGTACTACTTCTTACTGGCTATTACATCAACTTAGAAGCTTCATCTGTGTTCTACTATGGTGCTTTTAGTGTCTCCGCATACCGGAGCAAGAGACATAGCTTTTCAGACGATAATTAGGACCATTTCAGAGAGAAGAGCGGCCAATGTGATGATCTGGCTTTAAGTCGAGTCGATAACAAATGACGAAAACGGACCGATTTCTCAGGTTTTTACTACATATGAACACTTTTCAAATTCTCCCGTGCAACTCGGCTGCTAGTCCTCCTTTCATGCAGAATCTTAAGGTCCTAGCTCATGTCCAAGGCATCAAAGCCAGCTAAAAAGGCAATAATCGATACCTGAAACTTGAATTGTACTAGTTCTTACTGGCTATTACATCAACTTAGAAGTTTCATCTGTGTTCCAATATGGTGCTTTTAGTGTCTCCGCATACCGCAGCACGCGACATAGCTTTGCAGACGATAAGTACAACCGTTTCAGAGAGGAGAGCGGCCAATGTTACGATCTGGCTTTAAGTCGATTCGATAACAAATGACGAAAACGGACGGATTTCTCAGGTTTTTACTACATATGAACACTTTTCACATTCTCCCGTGCAACTCGGCTGCTAGTCCTCCTTTCATGCAGAATCTTAAGGTAATAGCTCATGTCCAAGGCACCAAAGACAGCTAAAAAGTCAATAATCAGAAGCTAAAACTTGAATTGTACTACATCTTACTGGCTCTTACATATACTTAGAAGCTTCATCGGTGTTCTACTATAGTGCTTTTAGTGTCTCCGCATACCGCAGCATGCGACATAGCTTTGCAGACGATAAGTACAACCGTTTCGGAGGGAAGATTGGCCAATGTGACGATCTGGCTTTAAGTCGATTCGATAACAAATGACCAAAACGGACGGATTTCTCAGGTTTTTACTACATATGAACACTTTTCACATTCTCCTGTGCAACTCGGCTGCTAGTCCTCCTTTCATGCAGAATCTTAAGGTCCTAGCCCATGTCCAAGGCTCCAAAGCCAGCTAAAAAGTCAATAATCAGTAGCTATAACTTGAATTGTACTACATCTTACTGGCTATTACATCAACTTAGAAGCTTCATCGGTGTTTTACTATGGTGCTTTTACTGTCTCCGCATACCGCAGCATGCGACATAGCTTTGCAGACGAGAAGTACCACCGTTTCTGAGAGAAGAGCGGTCAATGTGACAATCTGGCTTTAAGTCGATTCGATAACAAATGACGAAAACGGACGGATTTCTCAGGTTTTTACTACATATGAACACTTTTCGAATTCGCCCGTGCAACTTGGCTGCTAGTCCTCCTTTCATGCAGAATATTAAGGTCCTAGCTCATGTCCAAGGTATCAAAGCCAGCTAAAAATTCAATAATCGATAACTAAAACTTGAATTGTACTACTTCTTACTGGCTATTACATCAACTTAGAAGCTTCATCTGTGTTCCACTATGGTGATTTTAGTGTCCCCGCATGCCGCAGCACGCGACATAGCTTTGCAGACGATAAGTACAACCGTTTCAGAGAGCCGAGCGGCTAATGTGACGATCTGGCTTTAAGTCGATTCGATAACAAATGACGAAAACGAACGGATTTCTCAGGTTTTTACTACATATGAACACTTTACACATTCTCCCGTGCAACTCGTCTGCTAGTCCTCCTGCATGTAAAATCTTAAGTTCCTACCTCATGTCCGAGGCACCAAACAAGGGTAAAAAGTCAATAACCGATTCCTAAAACTTGAATGGTACTATTTCTTACTGGCTATTACATCATCTTAGAAGCTACATCCGTGTTCTACTATGGTGCTTTTAGTGTCTCCGAATACCGCAGTACGCGACATAGCTTTGCAGACGATAAGTACAACCGTTTCAGAGAGCAGAGCGGCCAATGTGACGATTTGGCTTTAAGTCGATTCGATAAAAATGACGAAGACGGACGGATTTCTCAGGTTTTTACTACATATGAACACTTTTCACATTCTCCCGTGCAACTCGGCTGCTAGTCCTCCTTCTATGCAGAATCTTAAGGTCCTAGCTCATGTCCAAGGCATCAAAGCCAGCTAAAAAGTCAATAATCAATACCTAAAACTTGAATTGTACTACTTCTTACTGGCTATTACATCAAATTAGAAGCTTCATCTGTGTTCTACTGTGGTGGTTTTAGTGTCTCCGCCTACCGCAGCATACGACATAGCTTCGCAGACGATAAGTACAACCGTTTCAGAGAGAAGAGCGGCCAATGTGACGATCTGGCTTTAAATCGATTCGATAACAAATGACGAAAACGGACGGATTTCTCAGGTTTTTACTACATATGAACACTTTTCACATTCTCCCGTGCAACTCGGCTGCTAGACCTCCTTTCATGCAGAATCTTAAGGTAATAGCTCATTTCCAAGGCACCAAAGCCAACTAAGAAGTCAAAAATCGATACCTAAAACTTGAATTGTACTACTTCTTACTGGCTATTACAGCAACTTAGAAGCTTCATCTGTGTTCTAGTATGGTGATTTTAGTGTCCCCGCATACCGCAGCACGCGACATAGCTTTACAGACGATAAGTACAACCGTTTCAGAGAGAAGAGCGGCCAATGTGACGATTTGGCTTTAAGTCGATTCGATAACAAATGACCAAAACGGACGGATTTCTCAGGTTTTTACTACATATGAACACTTTTCACATTCTCCTGTGCAACTCGGCTGCTAGTCCTCCTTTCATGCAGAATCTTAAGGTCCTAGCCCATGTCCAAGGCTCCAAAGCCAGCTAAAAAGTCAATAATCAGTAGTTATAACTTGAATTGTACTATATCTTACTGGCTATTACATCAACTTAGAAGCTTCATCGGTAATTTACTATGGGGCTTTTACTGTCTCCGCATACCGCAGCATGCGACATAGCTTTGCAGACGATAAGTACAACCGTTTCAGAGAGAAGAGCGGCCAATGTGACAATCTGGCTTTAAGTCGATTCGATAACAAATGACGAAAACGGACGGATTTCTCAGGTTTTTACTACATATGAACACTTTTCGAATTCTCCCGTGCAACGTGGCTGCTAGTCCTCCTTTCATGCAGAATATTATGGTCCTAGCTCATGTCCAAGGTATCAAAGCCAGCTAAAAAGTCAATAATCGATAACTAAAACTTGAATTGTACTACTTCTTACTGGCTATTACATCAACTTAGAAGCTTCATCTGTGTTCCACTATGGTGATTTTAGTGTCCCCGCATGCCGCAGCACGCGACATAGCTTTGCAGACGATAAGTACAACCGTTTCAGAGAGCCGAGCGGCTAATGTGACGATCTGGCTTTAAGTCGATTCGATAACAAATGACGAAAACGAACGGATTTCTCAGGTTTTTACTACATATGAACACTTTACACATTCTCCCTTGCAACTCGTCTGCTAGTCCTCCTGCATGTAAAATCTTAAGTTCCTAGCTCAAGTCCGAGGCACCAAACAAGGGTAAAAAGTCAATAACCGATTCCTAAAACTTACATTGTACTATTTCTTACTGGCTATTACATCATCTTAGAAGCTACATCTGTGTTCTACTATGGTGCTTTTAGTGTCTCCGAATACCGCAGTACGCGATATAGTTTTGCTGACGATAAATACAACCGTTTCAGAGAGCAGAGCGGCCAATGTGACGATTTGGCTTTAAGTCGATTCGATAAAAATGACGAAAACGGACGGATTTCTCAGGTTTTTACTCTATTTGAACACTTTTCACATTTTCCCGTGCAACTCGGCTGCTTCTCCTCCTTTCATGCAGAATCTTAAGGTCCTAGCTCATGTCCAAGGCTCGAAAGCCAGCTAAAAAGTCAATAATTGATACTTAAAACTTGAATTGTACTACTTTTTACTGGCTATTACATCAACTTAGAAGCTTCATCTGTGTTCAACTATGGTGCTTTTAGTGTCTCCGCATAGCGCAGCACGCGACATAGCATTGCAGACGATAAGTACAACCGTTTCAGAGAGAAGAGCGGCCAATGTGACAATCTGGCTTTAAGTCGATTCGATAACAAATGACGAAAACGGAAGGATTTCTCAGGTTTTTACTACATATGAACACTTTTCAAATTCTCCCGTGCAACTCGGCTGCTAGTCCTCCTTTCATGCAGAATCTTAAGGTCCTAGCTCATGTCCAAGGCATCAAAGCCAGCTAAAAAGTCAATAATCGATACCTAAAACTTGAATTGTACTACTTCTTACTGGCTATTACATCAACTTAGAAGCTTCATCTGTGTTCCACTAGGGTGATTTTAGTGTCCCCGCATGCCGCAGCACGCGACATAGCTTTGCAGACGATAAGTACAACCGTTTCAGAGAGAAGAGCGGCCAATGTGACGATCTGGCTTTAAATCGATTCGATAACAAATGACGAAAACGGACGGATTTCTCAGGTTTTTACTACATATGAACACTTTTCACATTCTCCCGTGCAACTCGGCTGCTAGACCTCCTTTCATGCAGAATCTTAAGGTAATAGCTCATTTCCAAGGCACCAAAGCCAACTAAGAAGTCAAAAATCGATACCTAAAACTTGAATTGTACTACTTCTTACTGGCTATTACAGCAACTTAGAAGCTTCATCTGTGTTCTAGTATGGTGATTTTAGTGTCCCCGCATACCGCAGCACGCGACATAGCTTTACAGACGATAAGTACAACCGTTTCAGAGAGAAGAGCGGCCAATGTGACGATTTGGCTTTAAGTCGATTCGATAACAAATGACCAAAACGGACGGATTTCTCAGGTTTTTACTACATATGAACACTTTTCACATTCTCCTGTGCAACTCGGCTGCTAGTCCTCCTTTCATGCAGAATCTTAAGGTCCTAGCCCATGTCCAAGGCTCCAAAGCCAGCTAAAAAGTCAATAATCAGTAGTTATAACTTGAATTGTACTATATCTTACTGGCTATTACATCAACTTAGAAGCTTCATCGGTAATTTACTATGGGGCTTTTACTGTCTCCGCATACCGCAGCATGCGACATAGCTTTGCAGACGATAAGTACAACCGTTTCAGAGAGAAGAGCGGCCAATGTGACAATCTGGCTTTAAGTCGATTCGATAACAAATGACGAAAACGGACGGATTTCTCAGGTTTTTACTACATATGAACACTTTTCGAATTCTCCCGTGCAACGTGGCTGCTAGTCCTCCTTTCATGCAGAATATTATGGTCCTAGCTCATGTCCAAGGTATCAAAGCCAGCTAAAAAGTCAATAATCGATAACTAAAACTTGAATTGTACTACTTCTTACTGGCTATTACATCAACTTAGAAGCTTCATCTGTGTTCCACTATGGTGATTTTAGTGTCCCCGCATGCCGCAGCACGCGACATAGCTTTGCAGACGATAAGTACAACCGTTTCAGAGAGCCGAGCGGCTAATGTGACGATCTGGCTTTAAGTCGATTCGATAACAAATGACGAAAACGAACGGATTTCTCAGGTTTTTACTACATATGAACACTTTACACATTCTCCCTTGCAACTCGTCTGCTAGTCCTCCTGCATGTAAAATCTTAAGTTCCTAGCTCAAGTCCGAGGCACCAAACAAGGGTAAAAAGTCAATAACCGATTCCTAAAACTTACATTGTACTATTTCTTACTGGCTATTACATCATCTTAGAAGCTACATCTGTGTTCTACTATGGTGCTTTTAGTGTCTCCGAATACCGCAGTACGCGATATAGTTTTGCTGACGATAAATACAACCGTTTCAGAGAGCAGAGCGGCCAATGTGACGATTTGGCTTTAAGTCGATTCGATAAAAATGACGAAAACGGACGGATTTCTCAGGTTTTTACTCTATTTGAACACTTTTCACATTTTCCCGTGCAACTCGGCTGCTTCTCCTCCTTTCATGCAGAATCTTAAGGTCCTAGCTCATGTCCAAGGCTCGAAAGCCAGCTAAAAAGTCAATAATTGATACTTAAAACTTGAATTGTACTACTTTTTACTGGCTATTACATCAACTTAGAAGCTTCATCTGTGTTCAACTATGGTGCTTTTAGTGTCTCCGCATAGCGCAGCACGCGACATAGCATTGCAGACGATAAGTACAACCGTTTCAGAGAGAAGAGCGGCCAATGTGACAATCTGGCTTTAAGTCGATTCGATAACAAATGACGAAAACGGAAGGATTTCTCAGGTTTTTACTACATATGAACACTTTTCAAATTCTCCCGTGCAACTCGGCTGCTAGTCCTCCTTTCATGCAGAATCTTAAGGTCCTAGCTCATGTCCAAGGCATCAAAGCCAGCTAAAAAGTCAATAATCGATACCTAAAACTTGAATTGTACTACTTCTTACTGGCTATTACATCAACTTAGAAGCTTCATCTGTGTTCCACTAGGGTGATTTTAGTGTCCCCGCATGCCGCAGCACGCGACATAGCTTTGCAGACGATAAGTACAACCGTTTCAGAGAGAAGAGCGGCCAATGTGACGATCTGGCTTTAAGTCGATTCGGTAACAAATGACGAAAACGGACGGATTTCTCAGGTTTTTACTACATATGAACACTTTTCACATTCTCCCGTGCAACTCGGCTGCTAGTCCTCCTTTCATGCAGAATCTTAAGGTCCTAGCTCATGTCCAAGGAACCAAATCCATCTAAGAAGTCAATAATCGATACCTTAAACTTGAATTGTACTACTTCTTACTGGCTATTACATCAACTTAGAAGCTTCATCTGTGTTCTACTATGGTGCTTTTAGTGTCTCCGCATACCGCAGCACGCGACATAGCTTTGAAGACGATAAGTACAACCGTTTCCGAGAGAAGAGCGGCCAATGTGACGATCTGGCTTTAAGTCGATTCGATAACAAATGACGAAAACGGACGGATTTCTCAAGTTTGTACTACATATGAACACTTTTCACATTCTCCCGTGCAACTCGGCTGCTACTCCTCCTTTCATGCAGAATCTTATGGTCCAAGCTCATCTCCAAGGCACCAAAACCAGCTAAAAAGTCAATAATCGATACCTAAAACTTGAATTGTACTACTTCTTACTGGCTATTACATCTTCTTAGAAGCTTCATATGTGTTCTACTATGGTGCTTTTAGTGTCTCCGCATACCGCAGCACGCGACATAGCTTTGCAGACGATAAGTACAACCGTTTCAGAGAGAAGAGCGGCCAATGTGACGATCTGGCTTTAAGTCGATTCGATAACAAATGACGAAAACGGACGGATTTCTCAGGTTTTTACTACATATAAACACTTTTCACATTCTCCTGTGTAACTCGGCTGCTAGTCCTCTTTCATGTAGAATCTTAAGGTCCTAGCTCATGTCCAAGGCTCCAAAGCCAGCTAAAAAGTCAATAATCAGTAGCTAAAACTTGAATTGTACTACATCTTACTGGCTATTACATCAACTTAGAAGCTTCATCTGTGTTCTACTATGGTGCTGTTAGTGTCTCCGCATACCGCAGCATGCGACATAGCTTTGCTGACGATAAGTACAACCGTTTCGGAGGGAAGAGCGGCCAATGTGGCGATCTGGCTTTAAGTCGATTCGATAACAAATGACGAAAACGGACGGATTTCTCAGGTTTTTACTACATATGAACACTTTTCACATTCTCCTGGGCAACTCGGCTGCTAGTCCTCCTTTCATACAGAATCTTAAGGTCCTAGCTCATGTCCAAGGCACCAAATCCATCTAAGAAGTCAATAATCGATACCTTAAACTTGAAGTGTATTACTTCTTACTGGCTATTACATCAACTTAGAAGCTTCATCTGTGTTAAAAAAAGGTGCTCTTAGTGTCACCGCATACCGCAGCACGCGACATAGCTTTGCAGACGATAAGTACAACCGTTTCAGAGAGAAGAACGGCCAATGTGACGATCTGGCTTTAAGTCGATTCGATAACAAATGACGAAAATGGACGGATTTCTAAGGTTTTTACTACATATGAACACTTTTCAAATTCTCCCGTGCAACTCGGCTGTTAGTCCTCCTTTCATGCAGAATCTTAAGGTCCTAGCTCATGTCCAAGTCATCAAAGCCAGCTAAAAAGTCAATAATCGATACCTAAAACTTGAATTGTACTAGTTCTTACTGGCTATTACATCAACTTAGAAGCTTCATCTGTGTTCCAATATGGTGCTTTTAGTGTCTCCGTATACCGCAGCACGCGACATAGCTTTGCTGACGATAAGTACAACCGTTTCAGAGAGGAGGGCGGCCAATGTGACGATCTGGCTTTAAGTCGATACGATAACAAATGACAAAAACGGACGGATTTCTAACGTTTTTACTACATATGAACACTTTTCACATTCTCCCGTGCAACTCGGCTGTTAGTCCTCCTTTCATGCAGAATCTTAAGGTCCTAGCTCATGTCCAAGGCACCAAAGCCAGCTAAAAAGTCAATTATCGATACCTAAAACGTGAATTGTACTACTTCTTACTGGGTATTACATCAACTTAGAAGCTTCATCTGTGTTCCACTATGGTGATTTTAGTGTCCCCGCATGCCGCAGCACGCGACATAGCTTTGCAGACGATAAGTACAACCGTTTCAGAGAGCCGAGCGGCTAATGTGACGATCTGGCTTTAAGTCGATTCGATAACAAATGACGAAAACGAACGGATTTCTCAGGTTTTTACTACATATGAACACTTTACACATTCTCCCGTGCAACTCGTCTGCTAGTCCTCCTGCATGAAAAATCTTAAGTTCCTACCTCATGTCCGAGGCACCAAACAAGGGTAAAAAGTCAATAACCGATTCCTAAAACTTGAATGGTACTATTTCTTACTGGCTATTACATCATCTTAGAAGCTACATCTGTGTTCTACTATGGTGCTTTTAGTGTCTCCGAATACCGCAGTACGCGACATAGCTTTGCAGACGATAAGTACAACCGTTTCAGAGAGCAGAGCGGCCAATATGACGATTTGGCTTTAAGTCGATTCGATAAAAATGACGAAGACGGACGGATTTCTCAGGTTTTTACTACATATGAACACTTTTCACATTCTCCCGTGCAACTCGGCTGCTAGTCCTCCTTCTATGCAGAATCTTAAGGTCCTAGCTCATGTCCAAGGCATCAAAGCCAGCTAAAAAGTCAATAATCAATACCTAAAACTTGAATTGTACTACTTCTTACTGGCTATTACATCAAATTAGAAGCTTCATCTGTGTTCTACTGTGGTGGTTTTAGTGTCTCCGCCTACCGCAGCATACGACATAGCTTCGCAGACGATAAGTACAACCGTTTCAGAGAGAAGAGCGGCCAATGTGACGATCTGGCTTTAAATCGATTCGATAACAAATGACGAAAACGGACGGATTTCTCAGGTTTTTACTACATATGAACACTTTTCACATTCTCCCGTGCAACTCGGCTGCTAGACCTCCTTTCATGCAGAATCTTAAGGTAATAGCTCATTTCCAAGGCACCAAAGCCAACTAAGAAGTCAAAAATCGATACCTAAAACTTGAATTGTACTACTTCTTACTGGCTATTACAGCAACTTAGAAGCTTCATCTGTGTTCTAGTATGGTGATTTTAGTGTCCCCGCATACCGCAGCACGCGACATAGCTTTACAGACGATAAGTACAACCGTTTCAGAGAGAAGAGCGGCCAATGTGACGATTTGGCTTTAAGTCGATTCGATAACAAATGACCAAAACGGACGGATTTCTCAGGTTTTTACTACATATGAACACTTTTCACATTCTCCTGTGCAACTCGGCTGCTAGTCCTCCTTTCATGCAGAATCTTAAGGTCCTAGCCCATGTCCAAGGCTCCAAAGCCAGCTAAAAAGTCAATAATCAGTAGTTATAACTTGAATTGTACTATATCTTACTGGCTATTACATCAACTTAGAAGCTTCATCGGTAATTTACTATGGGGCTTTTACTGTCCCCGCATACCGCAGCACGCGACATAGCTTTACAGACGATAAGTACAACCGTTTCAGAGAGAAGAGCGGCTAATGTGACGATCTGGCTTTAAGTCGATTCGATAACAAATGACGAAAACGAACGGATTTCTCAGGTTTTTACTACATATGAACACTTTACACATTCTCCCGTGCAACTCGTCTGCTAGTCCTCCTGCATGTAAAATCTTAAGTTCCTAGCTCAAGTCCGAGGCACCAAACAAGGGTAAAAAGTCAATAACCGATTCCTAAAACTTACATTGTACTATTTCTTACTGGCTATTACATCATCTTAGAAGCTACATCTGTGTTCTACTATGGTGCTTTTAGTGTCTCCGAATACCGCAGTACGCGACATAGTTTTGCTGACGATAAATACAACCGTTTCAGAGAGCAGAGCGGCCAATGTGACGATTTGGCTTTAAGTCGATTCGATAAAAATGACGAAAACGGACGGATTTCTCAGGTTTTTACTCTATTTGAACACTTTTCACATTTTCCCGTGCAACTCGGCTGCTTCTCCTCCTTTCATGCTGAATCTTATGGTCCTAGCTCATGTCCAAGGCTCGAAAGCCAGCTAAAAAGTCAATAATTGATACCTAAAACTTGAATTGTACTACTTTTTACTGGCTATTACATCAACTTAGAAGCTTCATCTGTGTTCTACTATGGTGCTTTTAGTGTCTCCGCATACCGCAGCATGCGACATAGCTTTGCAGACGATAAGTACAACCGTTTCGGAGGGAAGAGCGGCCAATGTGACGATCTGGCTTTAAGTCGATTCGATAACAAATGACGAAAACGGACGGATTTCTCAGGTTTTTACTACATATGAACACTTTTCACATTCTCCTGTGTAACTCGGCTGCTAGTCCTCTTTCATGTAGAATCTTAAGGTCCTAGCTCATGTCCAAGGCTCCAAAGCCAGCTAAAAAGTCAATAATCAGTAGCTAAAACTTGAATTGTACTACATCTTACTGGCTATTACATCAACTTAGAAGCTTCAACTGTGTTCTACTATGGTGCTTTTAGTGTCTCCGCATACCGCAGCATGCGACATAGCTTTGCAGACGATAAGTACAACCGTTTCGGAGGGAAGAGCGGCCAATGTGACGATCTGGCTTTAAGTCGATTCGATAACAAATGACGAAAACGGACGGATTTCTCAGGTTTTTACTACATATGAACACTTTTCACATTCTCCTGGGCAACTCGGCTGCTAGTCCTCCTTTCATACAGAATCTTAAGGTCCTAGCTCATGTCCAAGGCACCAAATCCATCTAAGAAGTCAATAATCGATACCTTAAACTTGAAGTGTATTACTTCTTACTGGCTATTACATCAACTTAGAAGCTTCATCTGTGTTAAAAAAAGGTGCTTTTAGTGTCACCGCATACCGCAGCACGCGACATAGCTTTGCAGACGATAAGTACAACCGTTTCAGAGAGAAGAACGGCCAATGTGACGATCTGGCTTTAAGTCGATTCGATAACAAATGACGAAAATGGACGGATTTCTAAGGTTTTTACTACATATGAACACTTTTCAAATTCTCCCGTGCAACTCGGCTGTTAGTCCTCCTTTCATGCAGAATCTTAAGGTCCTAGCTCATGTCCAAGGCGTCAAAGCCAGCTAAAAAGTCAATAATCGATGCCTAAAACTTGAATTGTACTACTTCTTACTGGCTATTACATCAACTTAGAAGCTTCATCTATGTTCCACTATGGTGCTATTAGTGTCTCCGCATACCGCAGCACGCGACATAGCTTTGCAGACGATAAGTACAACCGTTTCAGAGAGGAGAGCGGCCAATGTGACGATCTGGCTTTAAGTCGATTCGATAACAATTGACGAAAACGGACGGATTTCTCAGGTTTTTACTACATGTGAACACTTTTCACATTCTCCCGTGCAACTCGGCTGCTAGTCCTCCTTTCATGCAGAATCATAAATTATAGATCATGTCCAAGGCACCAAAGCCAGCTAAAAAGTCAATAATCGATACCTAAAACTTGAATTGTACTACTTCTTACTGGCTATTACATCAACTTAGAAGCTTCATCTGTGTTCTTCTATGGTGCTTTTAGTGTCTCCGCATAGCGCAGCACGCGACATAGCATTGCAGACGATAAGTACAACCGTTTCTGAGAGAAGAGCGGCTAATGTGACAATCTGGCTTTAAGTCGATTCGATAACAAATGACGAAAACGGACGGATTTCTCAGGTTTTTACTACATATGAACACTTTTCAAATTCTCCCATGCAACTTGGCTGCTAGTCCTCCTTTCATGCAGAATATTAAGGTCCTAGCTCATGTCCAAAGCATCAAAGCCAGCTAAAAAGTCAATAATCGATAACTAAAACTTGAATTGTACTACTTCTTACTGGCTATTACATCAACTTAGAAGCTTCATCTGTGTTCCACTATGGTGATTTTAGTGTCCCCGCATGCCGCAGCACGCGACATAGCTTTGCAGACGATAAGTACAACCGTTTCAGAGAGAAGAGCGGCCAATGTGACGATCTGGCTTTAAGTCGATTCGATAACAAATGACGAAAACGAACGGATTTCTCAGGTTTTTACTACATATGAACACTTTACACATTCTCCCGTGCAACTCGTCTGCTAGTCCTCCAGATTGTGAAATCTTAAGTTCCTAGCTCATGTCCAAGGCACCAAACAAGGGTAAAAAGTCAATAACCGATTCCTAAAACTTGAATGGTAC
This sequence comes from Schistocerca gregaria, assembly GCF_023897955.1. Lineage (NCBI taxonomy): Eukaryota > Metazoa > Arthropoda > Insecta > Orthoptera > Acrididae > Schistocerca > Schistocerca gregaria. The sequence continues at coordinate 1,140,040 of NW_026062021.1, read as the reverse complement.
TATTTCTTACTGGCTATTACATCATCTTAGAAGCTACATCTGTGTTCTACTATGGTGCTTTTAGTGTCTCCGAATACCGCAGTACGCGACATACCTTTGCAGACGATAAGTACAACCGTTTCAGAGAGCAGAGCGGCCAATGTGACGATTTGGCTTTAAGTCGATTCGATAAAAATGACGAAAACGGACGGATTTCTCAGGTTTTTACTTTATTTGAACACTTTTCACATTCTCCCGTGCAACTCGGCTGCTAGTCCTCCTTTCATGCAGAATCTTAAGGTCCTAGCTCATGTCCAAGGCACCAAATCCATCTAAGAAGTCAATAATCGATACCATAAACTTGAAGTGTACTACTTCTTACTGGCTATTACATCAACTTAGAAGCTTCATCTGTGTTCTACTATGGTGCTTTTAGTGTCTCCGCATACCGGAGCAAGAGACATAGCTTTTCAGACGATAATTAGGACCATTTCAGAGAGAAGAGCGGCCAATGTGATGATCTGGCTTTAAGTCGAGTCGATAACAAATGACGAAAACGGACCGATTTCTCAGGTTTTTACTACATATGAACACTTTTCACATTCTCCCGTGCAACTCGGCTGCTAGTCCTCCTTTCATGCTGAATCTTAAGGTAATAGCTCATGTCCAAGGCACCAAAGACAGCTAAAAAGTCAATAATCAGAAGCTAAAACTTGAATTGTACTACATCTTACTGGCTATTACATATACTTAGAAGCTTCATCGGTGTTCTACTATAGTGCTTTTAGTGTCTCCGCATACCGCAGCATGCGACATAGCTTTGCAGACGATAAGTACAACCGTTTCGGAGGGAAGATTGGCCAATGTGACGATCTGGCTTTAAGTCGATTCGATAACTAATGACGAAAACGGACGGATTTCTCAGGTTTTTACTACATATGAACACTTTTCACATTCTCCCGTGCAACTCGGCTGCTACTCCTCCTTTCATGCAGAATCTTATGGTCCAAGCTCATCTCCAAGGCACCAAAGCCAGCTAAAAAGTCAATAATCGATACCTAAAACTTGAATTGTACTACTTCTTACTGGCTATTACATCTTCTTAGAAGCTTCATATGTGTTCTACTATGGTGCTTTTAGTGTCTCCGCATACCGCAGCACGCGACATAGCTTTGCAGACGATAAGTACAACCGTTTCAGAGAGAAGAGCGGCCAATGTGACGATCTGGCTTTAAGTCGATTCGATAACAAATGACGAAAACGGACGGATTTCTCAGGTTTTTACTACATATAAACACTTTTCACATTCTCCTGTGTAACTCGGCTGCTAGTCCTCTTTCATGTAGAATCTTAAGGTCCTAGCTCATGTCCAAGGCTCCAAAGCCAGCTAAAAAGTCAATAATCAGTAGCTAAAACTTGAATTGTACTACATCTTACTGGCTATTACATCAACTTAGAAGCTTCATCTGTGTTCTACTATGGTGCTTTTAGTGTCTCCGCATACCGCAGCATGCGACATAGCTTTGCTGACGATAAGTACAACCGTTTCGGAGGGAAGAGCGGCCAATGTGGCGATCTGGCTTTAAGTCGATTCGATAACAAATGACGAAAACGGACGGATTTCTCAGGTTTTTACTACATATGAACACTTTTCACATTCTCCTGGGCAACTCGGCTGCTAGTCCTCCTTTCATACAGAATCTTAAGGTCCTAGCTCATGTCCAAGGCACCAAATCCATCTAAGAAGTCAATAATCGATACCTTAAACTTGAAGTGTATTACTTCTTACTGGCTATTACATCAACTTAGAAGCTTCATCTGTGTTAAAAAAAGGTGCTCTTAGTGTCACCGCATACCGCAGCACGCGACATAGCTTTGCAGACGATAAGAACAACCGTTTCAGAGAGAAGAACGGCCAATGTGACGATCTGGCTTTAAGTCGATTCGATAACAAATGACGAAAATGGACGGATTTCTAAGGTTTTTACTACATATGAACACTTTTCAAATTCTCCCGTGCAACTCGGCTGTTAGTCCTCCTTTCATGCAGAATCTTAAGGTCCTAGCTCATGTCCAAGTCATCAAAGCCAGCTAAAAAGTCAATAATCGATACCTAAAACTTGAATTGTACTAGTTCTTACTGGCTATTACATCAACTTAGAAGCTTCATCTGTGTTCCAATATGGTGCTTTTAGTGTCTCCGTATACCGCAGCACGCGACATAGCTTTGCTGACGATAAGTACAACCGTTTCAGAGAGGAGGGCGGCCAATGTGACGATCTGGCTTTAAGTCGATACGATAACAAATGACAAAAACGGACGGATTTCTAACGTTTTTACTACATATGAACACTTTTCACATTCTCCCGTGCAACTCGGCTGTTAGTCCTCCTTTCATGCAGAATCTTAAGGTCCTAGCTCATGTCCAAGGCACCGAAGCCAGCTAAAAAGTCAATAATCGATACCTAAAACGTGAATTGTACTACTTCTTACTGGGTATTACATCAACTTAGAAGCTTCATCTGTGATCCACTATGGTGATTTTAGTGTCCCCGCATGCCGCAGCACGCGACATAGCTTTGCAGACGATAAGTACAACCGTTTCAGAGAGCCGAGCGGCTAATGTGACGATCTGGCTTTAAGTCGATTCGATAACAAATGACGAAAACGAACGGATTTCTCGGTTTTTTACTACATATGAACACTTTACACATTCTCCCGTGCAACTCGTCTGCTAGTCCTCCTGCATGAAAAATCTTAAGTTCCTACCTCATGTCCGAGGCACCAAACAAGGGTAAAAAGTCAATAACCGATTCCTAAAACTTGAATGGTACTATTTCTTACTGGCTATTACATCATCTTAGAAGCTACATCTGTGTTCTACTATGGTGCTTTTAGTGTCTCCGAATACCGCAGTACGCGACATAGCTTTGCAGACGATAAGTACAACCGTTTAAGAGAGCAGAGCGGCCAATATGACGATTTGGCTTTAAGTCGATTCGATAAAAATGACGAAGACGGACGGATTTCTCAGGTTTTTACTACATATGAACACTTTTCACATTCTCCCGTGCAACTCGGCTGCTAGTCCTCCTTCTATGCAGAATCTTAAGGTCCTAGCTCATGTCCAAGGCATCAAAGCCAGCTAAAAAGTCAATAATCAATACCTAAAACTTGAATTGTACTACTTCTTACTGGCTATTACATCAAATTAGAAGCTTCATCTGTGTTCTACTGTGGTGGTTTTAGTGTCTCCGCCTACCGCAGCATACGACATAGCTTCGCAGACGATAAGTACAACCGTTTCAGAGAGAAGAGCGGCCAATGTGACGATCTGGCTTTAAATCGATTCGATAACAAATGACGAAAACGGACGGATTTCTCAGGTTTTTACTATATATGAACACTTTTCACATTCTCCCGTGCAACTCGGCTGCTAGACCTCCTTTCATGCAGAATCTTAAGGTAATAGCTCATTTCCAAGGCACCAAAGCCAACTAAGAAGTCAAAAATCGATACCTAAAACTTGAATTGTACTACTTCTTACTGGCTATTACAGCAACTTAGAAGCTTCATCTGTGTTCTAGTATGGTGATTTTAGTGTCCCCGCATACCGCAGCACGCGACATAGCTTTACAGACGATAAGTACAACCGTTTCAGAGAGAAGAGCGGCCAATGTGACGATTTGGCTTTAAGTCGATTCGATAACAAATGACCAAAACGGACGGATTTCTCAGGTTTTTACTACATATGAACACTTTTCACATTCTCCTGTGCAACTCGGCTGCTAGTCCTCCTTTCATGCAGAATCTTAAGGTCCTAGCCCATGTCCAAGGCTCCAAAGCCAGCTAAAAAGTCAATAATCAGTAGTTATAACTTGAATTGTACTATATCTTACTGGCTATTACATCAACTTAGAAGCTTCATCGGTAATTTACTATGGGGCTTTTACTGTCCCCGCATACCGCAGCACGCGACATAGCTTTACAGACGATAAGTACAACCGTTTCAGAGAGAAGAGCGGCTAATGTGACGATCTGGCTTTAAGTCGATTCGATAACAAATGACGAAAACGAACGGATTTCTCAGGTTTTTACTACATATGAACACTTTACACATTCTCCCGTGCAACTCGTCTGCTAGTCCTCCTGCATGTAAAATCTTAAGTACCTAGCTCAAGTCCGAGGCACCAAACAAGGGTAAAAAGTCAATAACCGATTCCTAAAACTTACATTGTACTATTTCTTACTGGCTATTACATCATCTTAGAAGCTACATCTGTGTTCTACTATGGTGCTTTTAGTGTCTCCGAATACCGCAGTACGCGACATAGTTTTGCTGACGATAAATACAACCGTTTCAGAGAGCAGAGCGGCCAATGTGACGATTTGGCTTTAAGTCGATTCGATAAAAATGACGAAAACGGACGGATTTCTCAGGTTTTTACTCTATTTGAACTCTTTTCACATTTTCCCGTGCAACTCGGCTGCTTCTCCTCCTTTCATGCTGAATCTTATGGTCCTAGCTCATGTCCAAGGCTCGAAAGCCAGCTAAAAAGTCAATAATTGATACCTAAAACTTGAATTGTACTACTTCTTACTGGCTATTACATCAACTTAGAAGCTTCATCTGTGTTCTACTATGGTGCTTTTAGTGTCTCCGCATAGCGCAGCACGCGACATAGCATTGCAGACGATAAGTACAACCGTTTCAGAGAGAAGAGCGGCCAATGTGACAATCTGGCTTTAAGTCGATTCGATAACAAATGACGAAAACGGAAGGATTTCTCAGGTTTTTACTACAAATGAACACTTTTCAAATTCTCCCGTGCAACTCGGCTGCTAGACCTCCTTTCATGCAGAATCTTAAGGTCCTAGCTCATGTCCAAGGCATCAAAGCCAGCTAAAAAGTCAATAATCGATACCTAAAACTTGAATTGTACTACTTCTTACTGGCTATTACATCAACTTAGAAGCTTCATCTGTGTTCCACTAGGGTGATTTTAGTGTCCCCGCATGCCGCAGCACGCGACATAGCTTTGCAGACGATAAGTACAACCGTTTCAGAGAGAAGAGCGGCCAATGTGACGATCTGGCTTTAAGTCGATTCGGTAACAAATGACGAAAACGGACGGATTTCTCAGGTTTTTACTACATATGAACACTTTTCACATTCTCCCGTGCAACTCGGCTGCTAGTCCTCCTTTCATGCAGAATCTTAAGGTCCTAGCTCATGTCCAAGGCACCAAATCCATCTAAGAAGTCAATAATCGATACCTTAAACTTGAATTGTACTACTTCTTACTGGCTATTACATCAACTTAGAAGCTTCATCTGTGTTCTACTATGGTGCTTTTAGTGTCTCCGCATACCGCAGCACGCGACATAGCTTTGAAGACGATAAGTACAACCGTTTCCGAGAGAAGAGCGGCCAATGTGACGATCTGGCTTTAAGTCGATTCGATAACAAATGACGAAAACGGACGGATTTCTCAAGTTTGTACTACATATGAACACTTTTCACATTCTCCCGTGCAACTCGGCTGCTACTCCTCCTTTCATGCAGAATCTTATGGTCCAAGCTCATCTCCAAGGCACCAAAGCCAGCTAAAAAGTCAATAATCGATACCTAAAACTTGAATTGTACTACTTCTTACTGGCTATTACATCTTCTTAGAAGCTTCATATGTGTTCTACTATGGTGCTTTTAGTGTCTCCGCATACCGCAGCACGCGACATAGCTTTGCAGACGATAAGTACAACCGTTTCAGAGAGAAGAGCGGCCAATGTGACCATCTGGCTTTAAGTCGATTCGATAACAAATGACGAAAACGGACGGATTTCTCAGGTTTTTACTACATATAAACTCTTTTCACATTCTCCTGTGTAACTCGGCTGCTAGTCCTCTTTCATGTAGAATCTTAAGGTCCTAGCTCATGTCCAAGGCTCCAAAGCCAGCTAAAAAGTCAATAATCAGTAGCTAAAACTTGAATTGTACTACATCTTACTGGCTATTACATCAACTTAGAAGCTTCAACTGTGTTCTACTATGGTGCTTTTAGTGTCTCCGCATACCGCAGCATGCGACATAGCTTTGCAGACGATAAGTACAACCGTTTCGGAGGGAAGAGCAGCCAATGTGACGATCTGGCTTTAAGTCGATTCGATAACAAATGACGAAAACGTACGGATTTCTCAGGTTTTTACTACATATGAACACTTTTCACATTCTCCTGGGCAACTCGGCTGCTAGTCCTCCTTTCATACAGAATCTTAAGGTCCTAGCTCATGTCCAAGGCACCAAATCCATCTAAGAAGTCAATAATCGATACCTTAAACTTGAAGTGTATTACTTCTTACTGGCTATTACATCAACTTAGAAGCTTCATCTGTGTTAAAAAAAGGTGCTTTTAGTGTCACCGCATACCGCAGCACGCGACATAGCTTTGCAGACGATAAGTACAACCGTTTCAGAGAGAAGAACGGCCAATGTGACGATCTGGCTTTAAGTCGATTCGATAACAAATGACGAAAATGGACGGATTTCTAAGGTTTTTACTACATATGAACACTTTTCAAATTCTCCCGTGCAACTCGGCTGTTAGTCCTCCTTTCATGCAGAATCTTAAGGTCCTAGCTCATGTCCAAGGCGTCAAAGCCAGCTAAAAAGTCAATAATCGATACCTAAAACTTGAATTGTACTACTTCTTACTGGCTATTACATCAACTTAGAAGCTTCATCTGTGTTCTTCTATGGTGCTTTTAGTGTCTCCGCATAGCGCAGCACGCGACATAGCATTGCAGACGATAAGTACAACCGTTTCTGAGAGAAGAGCGGCTAATGTGACAATCTGGCTTTAAGTCGATTCGATAACAAATGACGAAAACGGACGGATTTCTCAGGTTTTTACTACATATGAACACTTTTCAAATTCTCCCATGCAACTTGGCTGCTAGTCCTCCTTTCATGCAGAATATTAAGGTCCTAGCTCATGTCCAAAGCATCAAAGCCAGCTAAAAAGTCAATAATCGATAACTAAAACTTGAATTGTACTACTTCTTACTGGCTATTACATCAACTTAGAAGCTTCATCTGTGTTCCACTATGGTGATTTTAGTGTCCCCGCATGCCGCAGCACGCGACATAGCTTTGCAGACGATAAGTACAACCGTTTCAGAGAGAAGAGCGGCCAATGTGACGATCTGGCTTTAAGTCGATTCGATAACAAATGACGAAAACGAACGGATTTCTCAGGTTTTTACTACATATGAACACTTTACACATTCTCCCGTGCAACTCGTCTGCTAGTCCTCCAGATTGTGAAATCTTAAGTTCCTAGCTCATGTCCAAGGCACCAAACAAGGGTAAAAAGTCAATAACCGATTCCTAAAACTTGAATGGTACTATTTCTTACTGGCTATTACATCATCTTAGAAGCTACATCTGTGTTCTACTATGGTGCTTTTAGTGTCTCCGAATACCGCAGTACGCGACATACCTTTGCAGACGATAAGTACAACCGTTTCAGAGAGCAGAGCGGCCAATGTGACGATTTGGCTTTAAGTCGATTCGATAAAAATGACGAAAACGGACGGATTTCTCAGGTTTTTACTTTATTTGAACACTTTTCACATTCTCCCGTGCAACTCGGCTGCTAGTCCTCCTTTCATGCAGAATCTTAAGGTCCTAGCTCATGTCCAAGGCACCAAATCCATCTAAGAAGTCAATAATCGATACCATAAACTTGAAGTGTACTACTTCTTACTGGCTATTACATCAACTTAGAAGCTTCATCTGTGTTCTACTATGGTGCTTTTAGTGTCTCCGCATACCGGAGCAAGAGACATAGCTTTTCAGACGATAATTAGGACCATTTCAGAGAGAAGAGCGGCCAATGTGATGATCTGGCTTTAAGTCGAGTCGATAACAAATGACGAAAACGGACCGATTTCTCAGGTTTTTACTACATATGAACACTTTTCACATTCTCCCGTGCAACTCGGCTGCTAGTCCTCCTTTCATGCTGAATCTTAAGGTAATAGCTCATGTCCAAGGCACCAAAGACAGCTAAAAAGTCAATAATCAGAAGCTAAAACTTGAATTGTACTACATCTTACTGGCTATTACATATACTTAGAAGCTTCATCGGTGTTCTACTATAGTGCTTTTAGTGTCTCCGCATACCGCAGCATGCGACATAGCTTTGCAGACGATAAGTACAACCGTTTCGGAGGGAAGATTGGCCAATGTGACGATCTGGCTTTAAGTCGATTCGATAACTAATGACGAAAACGGACGGATTTCTCAGGTTTTTACTACATATGAACACTTTTCACATTCTCCCGTGCAACTCGGCTGCTACTCCTCCTTTCATGCAGAATCTTATGGTCCAAGCTCATCTCCAAGGCACCAAAACCAGCTAAAAAGTCAATAATCGATACCTAAAACTTGAATTGTACTACTTCTTACTGGCTATTACATCTTCTTAGAAGCTTCATATGTGTTCTACTATGGTGCTTTTAGTGTCTCCGCATACCGCAGCACGCGACATAGCTTTGCAGACGATAAGTACAACCGTTTCAGAGAGAAGAGCGGCCAATGTGACGATCTGGCTTTAAGTCGATTCGAAACAAATGACGAAAACGGACGGATTTCTCAGGTTTTTACTACATATAAACACTTTTCACATTCTCCTGTGTAACTCGGCTGCTAGTCCTCTTTCATGTAGAATCTTAAGGTCCTAGCTCATGTCCAAGGCTCCAAAGCCAGCTAAAAAGTCAATAATCAGTAGCTAAAACTTGAATTGTACTACATCTTACTGGCTATTACATCAACTTAGAAGCTTCATCTGTGTTCTACTATGGTGCTTTTAGTGTCTCCGCATACCGCAGCATGCGACATAGCTTTGCTGACGATAAGTACAACCGTTTCGGAGGGAAGAGCGGCCAATGTGGCGATCTGGCTTTAAGTCGATTCGATAACAAATGACGAAAACGGACGGATTTCTCAGGTTTTTACTACATATGAACACTTTTCACATTCTCCTGGGCAACTCGGCTGCTAGTCCTCCTTTCATACAGAATCTTAAGGTCCTAGCTCATGTCCAAGGCACCAAATCCATCTAAGAAGTCAATAATCGATACCTTAAACTTGAAGTGTATTACTTCTTACTGGCTATTACATCAACTTAGAAGCTTCATCTGTGTTAAAAAAAGGTGCTCTTAGTGTCACCGCATACCGCAGCACGCGACATAGCTTTGCAGACGATAAGAACAACCGTTTCAGAGAGAAGAACGGCCAATGTGACGATCTGGCTTTAAGTCGATTCGATAACAAATGACGAAAATGGACGGATTTCTAAGGTTTTTACTACATATGAACACTTTTCAAATTCTCCCGTGCAACTCGGCTGTTAGTCCTCCTTTCATGCAGAATCTTAAGGTCCTAGCTCATGTCCAAGTCATCAAAGCCAGCTAAAAAGTCAATAATCGATACCTAAAACTTGAATTGTACTAGTTCTTACTGGCTATTACATCAACTTAGAAGCTTCATCTGTGTTCCAATATGGTGCTTTTAGTGTCTCCGTATACCGCAGCACGCGACATAGCTTTGCTGACGATAAGTACAACCGTTTCAGAGAGGAGGGCGGCCAATGTGACGATCTGGCTTTAAGTCGATACGATAACAAATGACAAAAACGGACGGATTTCTAACGTTTTTACTACATATGAACACTTTTCACATTCTCCCGTGCAACTCGGCTGTTAGTCCTCCTTTCATGCAGAATCTTAAGGTCCTAGCTCATGTCCAAGGCACCGAAGCCAGCTAAAAAGTCAATAATCGATACCTAAAACGTGAATTGTACTACTTCTTACTGGGTATTACATCAACTTAGAAGCTTCATCTGTGTTCCACTATGGTGATTTTAGTGTCCCCGCATGCCGCAGCACGCGACATAGCTTTGCAGACGATAAGTACAACCGTTTCAGAGAGCCGAGCGGCTAATGTGACGATCTGGCTTTAAGTCGATTCGATAACAAATGACGAAAACGAACGGATTTCTCGGTTTTTTACTACATATGAACACTTTACACATTCTCCCGTGCAACTCGTCTGCTAGTCCTCCTGCATGAAAAATCTTAAGTTCCTACCTCATGTCCGAGGCACCAAACAAGGGTAAAAAGTCAATAACCGATTCCTAAAACTTGAATGGTACTATTTCTTACTGGCTATTACATCATCTTAGAAGCTACATCTGTGTTCTACTATGGTGCTTTTAGTGTCTCCGAATACCGCAGTACGCGACATAGCTTTGCAGACGATAAGTACAACCGTTTCAGAGAGCAGAGCGGCCAATATGACGATTTGGCTTTAAGTCGATTCGATAAAAATGACGAAGACGGACGGATTTCTCAGGTTTTTACTACATATGAACACTTTTCACATTCTCCCGTGCAACTCGGCTGCTAGTCCTCCTTCTATGCAGAATCTTAAGGTCCTAGCTCATGTCCAAGGCATCAAAGCCAGCTAAAAAGTCAATAATCAATACCTAAAACTTGAATTGTACTACTTCTTACTGGCTATTACATCAAATTAGAAGCTTCATCTGTGTTCTACTGTGGTGGTTTTAGTGTCTCCGCCTACCGCAGCATACGACATAGCTTCGCAGACGATAAGTACAACCGTTTCAGAGAGAAGAGCGGCCAATGTGACGATCTGGCTTTAAATCGATTCGATAACAAATGACGAAAACGGACGGATTTCTCAGGTTTTTACTATATATGAACACTTTTCACATTCTCCCGTGCAACTCGGCTGCTAGACCTCCTTTCATGCAGAATCTTAAGGTAATAGCTCATTTCCAAGGCACCAAAGCCAACTAAGAAGTCAAAAATCGATACCTAAAACTTGAATTGTACTACTTCTTACTGGCTATTACAGCAACTTAGAAGCTTCATCTGTGTTCTAGTATGGTGATTTTAGTGTCCCCGCATACCGCAGCACGCGACATAGCTTTACAGACGATAAGTACAACCGTTTCAGAGAGAAGAGCGGCCAATGTGACGATTTGGCTTTAAGTCGATTCGATAACAAATGACCAAAACGGACGGATTTCTCAGGTTTTTACTACATATGAACACTTTTCACATTCTCCTGTGCAACTCGGCTGCTAGTCCTCCTTTCATGCAGAATCTTAAGGTCCTAGCCCATGTCCAAGGCTCCAAAGCCAGCTAAAAAGTCAATAATCAGTAGTTATAACTTGAATTGTACTATATCTTACTGGCTATTACATCAACTTAGAAGCTTCATCGGTAATTTACTATGGGGCTTTTACTGTCCCCGCATACCGCAGCACGCGACATAGCTTTACAGACGATAAGTACAACCGTTTCAGAGAGAAGAGCGGCTAATGTGACGATCTGGCTTTAAGTCGATTCGATAACAAATGACGAAAACGAACGGATTTCTCAGGTTTTTACTACATATGAACACTTTACACATTCTCCCGTGCAACTCGTCTGCTAGTCCTCCTGCATGTAAAATCTTAAGTACCTAGCTCAAGTCCGAGGCACCAAACAAGGGTAAAAAGTCAATAACCGATTCCTAAAACTTACATTGTACTATTTCTTACTGGCTATTACATCATCTTAGAAGCTACATCTGTGTTCTACTATGGTGCTTTTAGTGTCTCCGAATACCGCAGTACGCGACATAGTTTTGCTGACGATAAATACAACCGTTTCAGAGAGCAGAGCGGCCAATGTGACGATTTGGCTTTAAGTCGATTCGATAAAAATGACGAAAACGGACGGATTTCTCAGGTTTTTACTCTATTTGAACACTTTTCACATTTTCCCGTGCAACTCGGCTGCTTCTCCTCCTTTCATGCTGAATCTTATGGTCCTAGCTCATGTCCAAGGCTCGAAAGCCAGCTAAAAAGTCAATAATTGATACCTAAAACTTGAATTGTACTACTTCTTACTGGCTATTACATCAACTTAGAAGCTTCATCTGTGTTCTACTATGGTGCTTTTAGTGTCTCCGCATAGCGCAGCACGCGACATAGCATTGCAGACGATAAGTACAACCGTTTCAGAGAGAAGAGCGGCCAATGTGACAATCTGGCTTTAAGTCGATTCGATAACAAATGACGAAAACGGAAGGATTTCTCAGGTTTTTACTACAAATGAACACTTTTCAAATTCTCCCGTGCAACTCGGCTGCTAGACCTCCTTTCATGCAGAATCTTAAGGTCCTAGCTCATGTCCAAGGCATCAAAGCCAGCTAAAAAGTCAATAATCGATACCTAAAACTTGAATTGTACTACTTCTTACTGGCTATTACATCAACTTAGAAGCTTCATCTGTGTTCCACTAGGGTGATTTTAGTGTCCCCGCATGCCGCAGCACGCGACATAGCTTTGCAGACGATAAGTACAACCGTTTCAGAGAGAAGAGCGGCCAATGTGACGATCTGGCTTTAAGTCGATTCGGTAACAAATGACGAAAACGGACGGATTTCTCAGGTTTTTACTACATATGAACACTTTTCACATTCTCCCGTGCAACTCGGCTGCTAGTCCTCCTTTCATGCAGAATCTTAAGGTCCTAGCTCATGTCCAAGGCACCAAATCCATCTAAGAAGTCAATAATCGATACCTTAAACTTGAATTGTACTACTTCTTACTGGCTATTACATCAACTTAGAAGCTTCATCTGTGTTCTACTATGGTGCTTTTAGTGTCTCCGCATACCGCAGCACGCGACATAGCTTTGAAGACGATAAGTACAACCGTTTCCGAGAGAAGAGCGGCCAATGTGACGATCTGGCTTTAAGTCGATTCGATAACAAATGACGAAAACGGACGGATTTCTCAAGTTTGTACTACATATGAACACTTTTCACATTCTCCCGTGCAACTCGGCTGCTACTCCTCCTTTCATGCAGAATCTTATGGTCCAAGCTCATCTCCAAGGCACCAAAGCCAGCTAAAAAGTCAATAATCGATACCTAAAACTTGAATTGTACTACTTCTTACTGGCTATTACATCTTCTTAGAAGCTTCATATGTGTTCTACTATGGTGCTTTTAGTGTCTCCGCATACCGCAGCACGCGACATAGCTTTGCAGACGATAAGTACAACCGTTTCAGAGAGAAGAGCGGCCAATGTGACCATCTGGCTTTAAGTCGATTCGATAACAAATGACGAAAACGGACGGATTTCTCAGGTTTTTACTACATATAAACTCTTTTCACATTCTCCTGTGTAACTCGGCTGCTAGTCCTCTTTCATGTAGAATCTTAAGGTCCTAGCTCATGTCCAAGGCTCCAAAGCCAGCTAAAAAGTCAATAATCAGTAGCTAAAACTTGAATTGTACTACATCTTACTGGCTATTACATCAACTTAGAAGCTTCAACTGTGTTCTACTATGGTGCTTTTAGTGTCTCCGCATACCGCAGCATGCGACATAGCTTTGCAGACGATAAGTACAACCGTTTCGGAGGGAAGAGCAGCCAATGTGACGATCTGGCTTTAAGTCGATTCGATAACAAATGACGAAAACGTACGGATTTCTCAGGTTTTTACTACATATGAACACTTTTCACATTCTCCTGGGCAACTCGGCTGCTAGTCCTCCTTTCATACAGAATCTTAAGGTCCTAGCTCATGTCCAAGGCACCAAATCCATCTAAGAAGTCAATAATCGATACCTTAAACTTGAAGTGTATTACTTCTTACTGGCTATTACATCAACTTAGAAGCTTCATCTGTGTTAAAAAAAGGTGCTTTTAGTGTCACCGCATACCGCAGCACGCGACATAGCTTTGCAGACGATAAGTACAACCGTTTCAGAGAGAAGAACGGCCAATGTGACGATCTGGCTTTAAGTCGATTCGATAACAAATGACGAAAATGGACGGATTTCTAAGGTTTTTACTACATATGAACACTTTTCAAATTCTCCCGTGCAACTCGGCTGTTAGTCCTCCTTTCATGCAGAATCTTAAGGTCCTAGCTCATGTCCAAGGCGTCAAAGCCAGCTAAAAAGTCAATAATCGATGCCTAAAACTTGAATTGTACTACTTCTTACTGGCTATTACATCAACTTAGAAGCTTCATCTATGTTCCACTATGGTGCTTTTAGTGTCTCCGCATACCGCAGCACGCGACATAGCTTTGCAGACGATAAGTACAACCGTTTCAGAGAGGAGAGCGGCCAATGTGACGATCTGGCTTTAAGTCGATTCGATAACAATTGACGAAAACGGACGGATTTCTCAGGTTTTTACTACATATGAACACTTTTCACATTCTCCCGTGCAACTCGGCTGCTAGTCCTCCTTTCATGCAGAATCATAAATTATAGATCATGTCCAAGGCACCAAAGCCAGCTAAAAAGTCAATAATCGATACCTAAAACTTGAATTGTACTACTTCTTACTGGCTATTACATCAACTTAGAAGCTTCATCTGTGTTCTTCTATGGTGCTTTTAGTGTCTCCGCATAGCGCAGCACGCGACATAGCATTGCAGACGATAAGTACAACCGTTTCTGAGAGAAGAGCGGCTAATGTGACAATCTGGCTTTAAGTCGATTCGATAACAAATGACGAAAACGGACGGATTTCTCAGGTTTTTACTACATATGAACACTTTTCAAATTCTCCCATGCAACTTGGCTGCTATTCCTCCTTTCATGCAGAATATTAAGGTCCTAGCTCATGTCCAAAGCATCAAAGCCAGCTAAAAAGTCAATAATCGATAACTAAAACTTGAATTGTACTACTTCTTACTGGCTATTACATCAACTTAGAAGCTTCATCTGTGTTCCACTATGGTGATTTTAGTGTCCCCGCATGCCGCAGCACGCGACATAGCTTTGCAGACGATAAGTACAACCGTTTCAGAGAGAAGAGCGGCCAATGTGACGATCTGGCTTTAAGTCGATTCGATAACAAATGACGAAAACGAACGGATTTCTCAGGTTTTTACTACATATGAACACTTTACACATTCTCCCGTGCAACTCGTCTGCTAGTCCTCCAGATTGTGAAATCTTAAGTTCCTAGCTCATGTCCAAGGCACCAAACAAGGGTAAAAAGTCAATAACCGATTCCTAAAACTTGAATGGTACTATTTCTTACTGGCTATTACATCATCTTAGAAGCTACATCTGTGTTCTACTATGGTGCTTTTAGTGTCTCCGAATACCGCAGTACGCGACATACCTTTGCAGACGATAAGTACAACCGTTTCAGAGAGCAGAGCGGCCAATGTGACGATTTGGCTTTAAGTCGATTCGATAAAAATGACGAAAACGGACGGATTTCTCAGGTTTTTACTTTATTTGAACACTTTTCACATTCTCCCGTGCAACTCGGCTGCTAGTCCTCCTTTCATGCAGAATCTTAAGGTCCTAGCTCATGTCCAAGGCACCAAATCCATCTAAGAAGTCAATAATCGATACCATAAACTTGAAGTGTACTACTTCTTACTGGCTATTACATCAACTTAGAAGCTTCATCTGTGTTCTACTATGGTGCTTTTAGTGTCTCCGCATACCGGAGCAAGAGACATAGCTTTTCAGACGATAATTAGGACCATTTCAGAGAGAAGAGCGGCCAATGTGATGATCTGGCTTTAAGTCGAGTCGATAACAAATGACGAAAACGGACCGATTTCTCAGGTTTTTACTACATATGAACACTTTTCACATTCTCCCGTGCAACTCGGCTGCTAGTCCTCCTTTCATGCAGAATCTTAAGGTAATAGCTCATGTCCAAGGCACCAAAGACAGCTAAAAAGTCAATAATCAGAAGCTAAAACTTGAATTGTACTACATCTTACTGGCTATTACATATACTTAGAAGCTTCATCGGTGTTCTACTATAGTGCTTTTAGTGTCTCCGCATACCGCAGCATGCGACATAGCTTTGCAGACGATAAGTACAACCGTTTCGGAGGGAAGATTGGCCAATGTGACGATCTGGCTTTAAGTCGATTCGATAACTAATGACGAAAACGGACGGATTTCTCAGGTTTTTACTACATATGAACACTTTTCGAATTCTCCCGTGCAACTTGGCTGCTAGTCCTCCTTTCATGCAGAATATTAAGGTCCTAGCTCATGTCCAAGGTATCAAAGCCAGCTAAAAAGTCAATAATCGATAACTAAAACTTGAATTGTACTACTTCTTACTGGCTATTACATCATCTTAGAAACTACATCTGTGTTCTACTATGGTGATTTTAGTGTCCCCGCATGCCGCAGCACGCGACATAGCTTTGCAGACGATAAGTACAACCGTTTCAGAGAGAAGAGCGGCCAATGTGACGATCTGGCTTTAAGTCGATTCGGTAACAAATGACGAAAACGGACGGATTTCTCAGGTTTTTACTACATACGAACACTTTTCACATTCTCCCGTGCAACTCGGCTGCTAGTCCTCCTTTCATGCAGAATCTTAAGGTCCTAGCTCATGTCCAAGGCACCAAATCCATCTAAGAAGTCAATAATCGATACCTTAAACTTGAATTGTACTACTTCTTACTGGCTATTACATCAACTTAGAAGCTTCATCTGTGTTCTACTATGGTGCTCTTTAGTGTCTCCGCATACCGCAGCACGCGACATAGCTTTGAAGACGATAAGTACAACCGTTTCCGAGAGAAGAGCGGCCAATGTGACGATTTGGCTTTAAGTCGATTCGATAACAAATGACGAAAACGGACGGATTTCTCAAGTTTGTACTACATATGAACACTTTTCACATTCTCCCGTGCAACTCGGCTGCTACTCCTCCTTTCATGCAGAATCTTATGGTCCAAGCTCATCTCCAAGGCACCAAAGCCAGCTAAAAAGTCAATAATCGATACCTAAAACTTGAATTGTACTACTTCTTACTGGCTATTACATCTTCTTAGAAGCTTCATATGTGTTCTACTATGGTTCTTTTAGTGTCTCCGCATACCGCAGCACGCGACATAGCTTTGCAGACGATAAGTACAACCGTTTCAGAGAGAAGAGCGGCCAATGTGACGATCTGGCTTTAAGTCGATTCGATAACAAATGACGAAAACGGACGGATTTCTCAGGTTTTTACTACATATAAACACTTTTCACATTCTCCTGTGTAACTCGGCTGCTAGTCCTCTTTCATGTAGAATCTTAAGGTCCTAGCTCATGTCCAAGGCTCCAAAGCCAGCTAAAAAGTCAATAATCAGTAGCTAAAACTTGAATTGTACTACATCTTACTGGCTATTACATCAACTTAGAAGCTTCATCTGTGTTCTACTATGGTGCTTTTAGTGTCTCCGCATACCGCAGCATGCGACATAGCTTTGCAGACGATAAGTACAACCGTTTCGGAGGGAAGAGCGGCCAATGTGACGATCTGGCTTTAAGTCGATTCGATAACAAATGTTGAAAACGGACGGATTTCTCAGGTTTTTACTACATATGAACACTTTTCACATTCTCCTGGGCAACTCGGCTGCTAGTCCTCCTTTCATACAGAATCTTAAGGTCCTAGCTCATGTCCAAGGCACCAAATCCATCTAAGAAGTCAATAATCGATACCTTAAACTTGAAGTGTATTACTTCTTACTGGCTATTACATCAACTTTGAAGCTTCATCTGTGTTAAAAAAAGGTGCTTTTAGTGTCACCGCATACCGCAGCACGCGACATAGCTTTGCAGACGATAAGTACAACCGTTTCAGAGAGAAGAACGGCCAATGTGACGATCTGGCTTTAAGTCGATTCGATAACAAATGACGAAAATGGACGGATTTCTAAGGTTTTTACTACATATGAACACTTTTCAAATTCTCCCGTGCAACTCGGCTGTTAGTCCTCCTTTCAAGCAGAATCTTAAGGTCCTAGCTCATGTCCAAGTCATCAAAGCCAGCTAAAAAGTCAATAATCGATACCTAAAACTTGAATTGTACTAGTTCTTACTGGCTATTACATCAACTTAGAAGCTTCATCTGTGTTCCAATATGGTGCTTTTAGTGTCTCCGTATACCGCAGCACGCGACATAGCTTTGCTGACGATAAGTACAACCGTTTCAGAGAGGAGAGCGGCCAATGTGACGATCTGGCTTTAAGTCGATACGATAACAAAAACGGACGGATTTCTAACGTTTTTACTACATATGAACACTTTTCACATTCTCCCGTGCAACTCGGCTGTTAGTCCCCCTTTCATGCAGAATCTTAAGGTCCTAGCTCATGTCCAAGGCACCAAAGCCAGCTAAAAAGTCAATAATCGATACCTAAAACGTGAATTGTACTACTTCTTACTGGGTATTACATCAACTTAGAAGCTTCATCTGTGTTCTACTATGGTGCTTTTAGTTTCTCCGCATACCGCAGCACGCGACACAGCTTTGCAGACGATAAGTACAACCGTTTCAGAGAGAAGAGCGGCCAATGTGACAATCAGGCTTAAGTCGATTAGATAACAAATGACGTAAACGGACGGATTTCTCAGGTTTTTACTACATATGAACACTTTTCAAATTCTCCCGTGCAACTCGGATGCTAGTCCTCCTTTCATGCAGAATCTTAAGGTCCTAGCTGATGTCCAAGGCGTCAAAGCCAGCTAAAAAGTCAATAATCGATGCCTAAAACTTGAATTGTACTACTTCTTACTGGCTATTACATCAACTTAGAAGCTTCATCTATGTTCCACTATGGTGCTTTTAGTGTCTCCGCATACCGCAGCACGCGACATAGCTTTGCAGACGATAAGTACAACCGTTTCAGAGAGGAGAGCGGCCAATGTGACGATCTGGCTTTAAGTCGATTCGATAACAATTGACGAAAACGGACGGATTTCTCAGGTTTTTACTACATATGAACACTTTTCACATTCTCCCGTGCAACTCGGCTGCTAGTCCTCCTTTCATGCAGAATCATAAATTATAGATCATGTCCAAGGCACCAAAGCCAGCTAAAAGGTCAATAATCGATACCTAAAACTTGAATTGTACTACTTCTTACTGGCTATTACATCAACTTAGAAGCTTCATCTGTGTTCTTCTATGGTGCTTTTAGTGTCTCCGCATAGCGCAGCACGCGACATAGCATTGCAGACGATAAGTACAACCGTTTCTGAGAGAAGAGCGGCTAATGTGACAATCTGGCTTTAAGTCGATTCGATAACAAATGACGAAAACGGACGGATTTCTCAGGTTTTTACTACATATGAACACTTTTCAAATTCTCCCATGCAACGTGGCTGCTAGTCCTCCTTTCATGCAGAATATTAAGGTCCTAGCTCATGTTTAAAGCATCAAAGCCAGCTAAAAAGTCAATAATCGATAACTAAAACTTGAATTGTACTACTTCTTACTGGCTATTACATCAACATAGAAGCTTCATCTGTGTTCCACTATGGTGATTTTAGTGTCCCCGCATGCCGCAGCACGCGACATAGCTATGCAGACGATAAGTACAACCGTTTCAGAGAGAAGAGCGGCCAATGTGACGATCTGGCTTTAAGTCGATTCGATAACAAATGACGAAAACGAACGGATTTCTCAGGTTTTTACTACATATGAACACTTTACACATTCTCCCGTGCAACTCGTCTGCTAGTCCTCCAGATTGTGAAATCTTAAGTTCCTAGCTCATGTCCAAGGCACCAAACAAGGGTAAAAAGTCAATAACCGATTCCTAAAACTTGAATGGTACTATTTCTTACTGGCTATTACATCATCTTAGAAGCTACATCTGTGTTCTACTATGGTGCTTTTAGTGTCTCCGAATACCGCAGTACGCGACATACCTTTGCAGACGATAAGTACAACCGTTTCAGAGAGCAAAGCGGCCAATGTGACGATTTGGCTTTAAGTCGATTCGATAAAAATGACGAAAACGGACGGATTTCTCAGGTTTTTACTTTATTTGAACACTTTTCACATTCTCCCGTGCAACTCGGCTGCTAGTCCTCCTTTCATGCAGAATCTTAAGGTCCTAGCTCATGTCCAAGGCACCAAATCCATCTAAGAAGTCAATAATCGATACCATAAACTTGAAGTGTACTACTTCTTACTGGCTATTACATCAACTTAGAAGCTTCATCTGTGTTCTACTATGGTGCTTTTAGTGTCTCCGCATACCGGAGCAAGAGACATAGCTTTTCAGACGATAATTAGGACCATTTCAGAGAGAAGAGCGGCCAATGTGATGATCTGGCTTTAAGTCGAGTCGATAACAAATGACGAAAACGGACCGATTTCTCAGGTTTTTACTACATATGAACACTTTTCACATTCTCCCGTGCAACTCGGCTGCTAGTCCTCCTTTCATGCAGAATCTAAAGGTAATAGCTCATGTCCAAGGCACCAAAGACAGCTAAAAAGTCAATAATCAGAAGCTAAAACTTGAATTGTACTACATCTTACTGGCTATTACATATACTTAGAAGCTTCATCGGTGTTCTACTATAGTGCTTTTAGTGTCTCCGCATACCGCAGCATGCGACATAGCTTTGCAGACGATAAGTACAACCGTTTCGGAGGGAAGATTGGCCAATGTGACGATCTGGCTTTAAGTCGATTCGATAACTAATGACGAAAACGGACGGATTTCTCAGGTTTTTACTACATATGAACACTTTTCGAATTCTCCCGTGCAACGTGGCTGCTAGTCCTCCTTTCATGCAGAATATTAAGGTCCTAGCTCATGTCCAAGGTATCAAAGCCAGCTAAAAAGTCAATAATCGATAACTAAAACTTGAATTGTACTACTTCTTACTGGCTATTACATCAACTTAGAAGCTTCATCTGTGTTCCACTATGGTGATTTTAGTGTCCCCCGCATGCCGCAGCACGCGACATAGCTTTGCAGACGATAAGTACAACCGTTTCAGAGAGCCGAGCGGCTAATGTGACGATCTGGCTTTAAGTCGATTCGATAACAAATGACGAAAACGAACGGATTTCTCAGGTTTTTACTACATATGAACACTTTACACATTCTCCCGTGCAACTCGTCTGCTAGTCCTCCTGCATGTAAAATCTTAAGTTCCTAGCTCATGTCCGAGGCACCAAACAAGGGTAAAAAGTCAATAACCGATTCCTAAAACTTGAATGGTACTATTTCTTACTGGCTATTACATCATCTTAGAAACTACATCTGTGTTCTACTATGGTGCTTTTAGTGTCTCCGAATACCGCAGTACGCGACATAGCTTTGCAGACGATAAGTACAACCGTTTCAGAGAGCAGAGCGGCCAATGTGACGATTTGGCTTTAAGTCGATTCGATAAAAATGACGAAAAATGCCGGATTTCTCAGGTTTGTACTCTATTTGAACACTTTTCACATTCTCCCGTGCAACTCGGCTGCTAGTCCTCCTTTCATGCAGAATCTTAAGGTCCTAGCTCTTGTCCAAGGCTCCAAAGCCAGCTAAAAAGTCAATAATCGATACCTAAAACTTGAATTGTACTACTTCTTACTGGCTATTACATCAACTTAGAAGCTTCATCTGTGTTCTACTATGGTGCTTTTAGTGTCTCCGCATAGCGCAGCACGCGACATAGCTTTGCAGACGATAAGTACTACCGTTTCAGAGAGAAGAACGGCCAATGTGACAATCTGGCTTTAAGTCGATTCGATAACAAATGACGAAAACGGACGGATTTCTCAGGTTTTTACTACATATGAACACTTTTCAAATTCTCCCGTGCAACGTGGCTGCTAGTCCTCCTTTCATGCAGAATATTAAGGTCCTAGCTCATGTCCAAGGTATCAAAGCCAGCTAAAAAGTCAATAATCGATAACTAAAACTTGAATTGTACTACTTCTTACTGGCTATTACATCAACTTAGAAGCTTCATCTGTGTTCCACTATGGTGATTTTAGTGTCCCCGCATGCCGCAGCACGCGACATTGCTTTGCAGACGATAAGTACAACCGTTTCAGAGAGAAGAGCGGCCAATGTGACGAACTGGCTTTAAGTCGATTCGATAACAAATGACGAAAACGGACGGATTTCTCAGGTTTTTACTACATATAAACACTTTTCACATTCTCCTGTGTAACTCGGCTGCTAGTCCTCCTTTCATGCAGAATCTTAAGGTCCCAGCTCAAGTCCAAGGCTCGAAAGCCAGCTAAAAAGCAAATAATCAGTAGCTAAAACTTGAATCGTAATACTTCTTACTGAGTATTACATCAACTTAGAAGCTTCATCTGTGTTCAACTATGGTGCTTTTAGTGTCTCCGCATACCGCAGCATGCGACATAACTTTGCAGACGATAAGTACAACCGTTTCGGAGGGAAGAGCGGCCAATGTGACGATCTGGCTTTAAGTCGATTCGATAACAAATGACGAAGCCGGACGGATTTCTCAGGTTTTTACTACATATGAACACTTTTCACATTCTCCCGTGCAACTCGGCTGCTGGTCCTCCTTCTATGCAGAATCTTAAGGTCCTAGCTCATGTCCAAGGCATCAAAGCCAGCTAAAAAGTCAATAATCAATACCTAAAACTTGAATTGTACTACTTCTTACTGGCTATTACATCAACTTAGAAGCTTCATCTGTGTTCCACTATGGTGATTTTAGTGTCCCCGCATGCCGCAGCACGCGACATAGCTTTGCAGACGATAAGTACAACCGTTTCAGAGAGCCGAGCGGCTAATGTGACGATCTGGCTTTAAGTCGATTCGATAACAAATGACGAAAACGAACGGATTTCTCAGGTTTTTACTACATATGAACACTTTACACATTCTCCCGTGCAACTCGTCTGCTAGTCCTCCTGCATGTAAAATCTTAAGTTCCTAGCTCAAGTCCGAGGCACCAAACAAGGGTAAAAAGTCAATAACCGATTCCTAAAACTTGAATGGTACTATTTCTTACTGGCTATTACATCATCTTAGAAGCTACATCTGTGTTCTACTATGGTGCTTTTAGTGTCTCCGAATACCGCAGTACGCGACATAGCTTTGCAGACGATAAGTACAACCGTTTCAGAGAGCAGAGCGGCCAATGTGACGATTTGGCTTTAAGTCGATTCGATAAAAATGACGAAAACGGACGGATTTCTCAGGTTTTTACTCTATTTGAACACTTTTCACATTCTCCCGTGCAACTCGGCTGCTAGTCCTCCTTTCATGCAGAATCTTAAGGTCCTAGCTCATGTCCAAGGCACCAAAGCCAGCTAAAAAGTCAATAATCGATACCTAAAACTTGAATTGTACTACTTCTTACTGGCTAATACATCAACTTAGAAGCTTCATCTGTGTTCTACAATGGTGCTTTTAGTGTCTCCGCATAGCGCAGCACGCGACATAGCATTGCAGACGATAAGTACAACCGTTTCAGAGAGAAGAACGGCCAATGTGACAATCTGGCTTTAAGTCGATTCGATAACAAATGACGAAAACGGACGGATTTCTCAGGTTTTTACTACATATGAACACTTTTCAAATTCTCCCGTGCAACTCGGCTGCTAGTCCTCCTTTCATGCAGAATCTTAAGGTCCTAGCTCATGTCCAAGGCATCAAAGCCAGCTAAAAAGTCAACAATCGATACCTAAAACTTGAATTATACTACTTCTTACTGGCTATTACATCAACTTAGAAGCTTCATCTGTGTTCCACTATGGTGATTTTAGTGTCTCCGCATGCCGCAGCACGCGACATAGCTTTGCAGACGATAAGTACAACCGTTTCAGAGAGAAGAGCGGCCAATGTGACAAACTGGCTTTAAGTCGATTCGATAACAAATGATGAAAACGGACGGATTTCTCAGGTTTTTACTACATATAAACACTTTTCACATTCTCCTGTGTAACTCGGCTGCTAGTCCTCCATTCATGCAGAATCTTAAGGTCCTAGCTCATGTCCAAGGCTCGAAAGCCAGCTAAAAAGCAAATAATCAGTAGCTAAAACTTGAATTGTAATACATCTTACTGGCTATTACATCAACTTAGAAGCTTCATCTGTGTTCTACTGTGGTGGTTTTAGTGTCTCCGCCTTCCGCAGCATACGACATAGCTTTGCAGACGATAAGTACAACCGTTTCGGAGAGATGAGCAGCCAATGTGACGATCTGGCTTTAAGTCGATTCGATAACAAATGACGAAAACGGGCGGATTTCTCAGGTTTTTACTACATATGAGCAATTTTCACATTCTTCTGGGTAACTCGGCTGCTAGTCCTCCTTTCATGCAGAATCTTAAGGTCCTAGCTCATGTCCAAGGCACCAAAGCCAGCTAAAAAGTCAATAATCAGTAACTAAAACTTGAATTGTACTACTTCTTACTGGCTATTACATCAACTTGGAAGTGTCATCTGTGTTCTACTATGGTGCTTTTAGTGTTTCTGCATACCGCAGCATGCGACATAGCTCTGCAGACGATAAGTACAACCGTTTCCGAGAGAAGAGCGGCCAATGTGACGATCTGGCTTTAAGTCGATTCGATAACAAATGACGAAAACGGACGGGTTTCTCAGGTTTTTACTACATATGAACACTTTTCACATTCTCCCGTGCAACTCGGCTGCTAGTCCTCCTTTAATACAGAATCCTAAGGTCCTAGCTCATCTCCAAGGCACCAAAGCCAGCTAAAAAGTAAATAATCGGTACCTAAAACTTGAATTGTACTACTTCTTACTGGCTATTACATCATCTTAGAAGCTTCATATGTGTTCTACTATGGTGCTTTTAGTGTCTCCGCATACCGCAGCTTGCGACATAGCTTTGCAGACGATAAGTACAACCGTTTCAGAGAGAAGAGCGGCCAATGTGACGATCTGGCTTTAAGTCGATTCGATAACAAATGACGAAAACGGATTTCTCAGGTTTTTACTACATATGAACACTTTTCACATTCTCCCGTGCAACGCGGCTGCTAGTCCTCCTTTCATGCAGAATCTTAAGGTCTTAGCTCATGTCCAAGGCACCAAAGCCAGCTAAAAAGTCAATAATCAATACCTAAAACTTGAATTGTACTACTTCTTACTGGCTATTACATCAACTTAGAAGCTTCATCTGTGTTCTACTATGGTGCTTTTAGTTTCTCCGCATACCGCAGCACGCGACACAGCTTTGCAGACGATAAGTACAACCGTTTCAGAGAGAAGAGCGGCCAATGTGACAATCAGGCTTTAAGTCGATTCGATAACAAATGACGAAAACGGACGGATTTCTCAGGTTTTTACTACATATGAACACTTTTCAAATTCTCCCGTGCAACTCGGCTGTTAGTCCCCCTTTCATGCAGAATCTTAAGGTCCTAGCTCATGTCCAAGGCACCAAAGCCAGCTAAAAAGTCAATAATCGATACCTAAAACGTGAATTGTACTACTTCTTACTGGGTATTACATCAACTTAGAAGCTTCATCTATGTTCCACTATGGTGCTTTTAGTGTCTCCGCATACCGCAGCACGCGACATAGCTTTGCAGACGATAAGTACAACCGTTTCAGAGAGCAGAGCGGCCAATGTGACGATCTGGCTTTAAGTCGATTCGATAACAATTGACGAAAACGGACGGATTTCTCAGGTTTTTACTACATATGAACACTTTTCACATTCTCCCGTGCAACTCGGCTGCTAGTCCTCCTTTCATGCAGAATCATAAATTATAGATCATGTCCAAGGCACCAAAGCCAGCTAAAAGGTCAATAATCGATACCTAAAACTTGAATTGTACTACTTCTTACTGGCTATTACATCAACTTAGAAGCTTCATCTGTGTTCTTCTATGGTGCTTTTAGTGTCTCCGCATAGCGCAGCACGCGACATAGCATTGCAGACGATAAGTACAACCGTTTCTGAGAGAAGAGCGGCTAATGTGACAATCTGGCTTTAAGTCGATTCGATAACAAATGACGAAAACGGACGGATTTCTCAGGTTTTTACTACATATGAACACTTTTCAAATTCTCCCATGCAACGTGGCTGCTAGTCCTCCTTTCATGCAGAATATTAAGGTCCTAGCTCATGTCCAAAGCATCAAAGCCAGCTAAAAAGTCAATAATCGATAACTAAAACTTGAATTGTACTACTTCTTACTGGCTATTACATCAACTTAGAAGCTTCATCTGTGTTCCACTATGGTGATTTTAGTGTCCCCGCATGCCGCAGCACGCGACATAGCTATGCAGACGATAAGTACAACCGTTTCAGAGAGAAGAGCGGCCAATGTGACGATCTGGCTTTAAGTCGATTCGATAACAAATGACGAAAACGAACGGATTTCTCAGGTTTTTACTACATATGAACACTTTACACATTCTCCCGTGCAACTCGTCTGCTAGTCCTCCAGATTGTGAAATCTTAAGTTCCTAGCTCATGTCCAAGGCACCAAACAAGGGTAAAAAGTCAATAACCGATTCCTAAAACTTGAATGGTACTATTTCTTACTGGCTATTACATCATCTTAGAAGCTACATCTGTGTTCTACTATGGTGCTTTTAGTGTCTCCGAATACCGCAGTACGCGACATACCTTTGCAGACGATAAGTACAACCGTTTCAGAGAGCAAAGCGGCCAATGTGACGATTTGGCTTTAAGTCGATTCGATAAAAATGACGAAAACGGACGGATTTCTCAGGTTTTTACTTTATTTGAACACTTTTCACATTCTCCCGTGCAACTCGGCTGCTAGTCCTCCTTTCATGCAGAATCTTAAGGTCCTAGCTCATGTCCAAGGCACCAAATCCATCTAAGAAGTCAATAATCGATACCATAAACTTGAAGTGTACTACTTCTTACTGGCTATTACATCAACTTAGAAGCTTCATCTGTGTTCTACTATGGTGCTTTTAGTGTCTCCGCATACCGGAGCAAGAGACATAGCTTTTCAGACGATAATTAGGACCATTTCAGAGAGAAGAGCGGCCAATGTGATGATCTGGCTTTAAGTCGAGTCGATAACAAATGACGAAAACGGACCGATTTCTCAGGTTTTTACTACATATGAACACTTTTCACATTCTCCCGTGCAACTCGGCTGCTAGTCCTCCTTTCATGCAGAATCTAAAGGTAATAGCTCATGTCCAAGGCACCAAAGACAGCTAAAAAGTCAATAATCAGAAGCTAAAACTTGAATTGTACTACATCTTACTGGCTATTACATATACTTAGAAGCTTCATCGGTGTTCTACTATAATGCTTTTAGTGTCTCCGCATACCGCAGCATGCGACATAGCTTTGCAGACGATAAGTACAACCGTTTCGGAGGGAAGATTGGCCAATGTGACGATCTGGCTTTAAGTCGATTCGATAACTAATGACGAAAACGGACGGATTTCTCAGGTTTTTACTACATATGAACACTTTTCGAATTCTCCCGTGCAACGTGGCTGCTAGTCCTCCTTTCATGCAGAATATTAAGGTCCTAGCTCATGTCCAAGGTATCAAAGCCAGCTAAAAAGTCAATAATCGATAACTAAAACTTGAATTGTACTACTTCTTACTGGCTATTACATCAACTTAGAAGCTTCATCTGTGTTCCACTATGGTGATTTTAGTGTCCCCGCATGCCGCAGCACGCGACATAGCTTTGCAGACGATAAGTACAACCGTTTCAGAGAGCCGAGCGGCTAATGTGACGATCTGGCTTTAAGTCGATTCGATAACAAATGACGAAAACGAACGGATTTCTCAGGTTTTTTACTACATATGAACACTTTACACATTCTCCCGTGCAACTCGTCTGCTAGTCCTCCTGCATGTAAAATCTTAAGTTCCTAGCTCATGTCCGAGGCACCAAACAAGGGTAAAAAGTCAATAACCGATTCCTAAAACTTGAATGGTACTATTTCTTACTGGCTATTACATCATCTTAGAAACTACATCTGTGTTCTACTATGGTGCTTTTAGTGTCTCCGAATACCGCAGTACGCGACATAGCTTTGCAGACGATAAGTACAACCGTTTCAGAGAGCAGAGCGGCCAATGTGACGATTTGGCTTTAAGTCGATTCGATAAAAATGACGAAAAATGCCGGATTTCTCAGGTTTGTACTCTATTTGAACACTTTTCACATTCTCCCGTGCAACTCGGCTGCTAGTCCTCCTTTCATGCAGAATCTTAAGGTCCTAGCTCTTGTCCAAGGCTCCAAAGCCAGCTAAAAAGTCAATAATCGATACCTAAAACTTGAATTGTACTACTTCTTACTGGCTATTACATCAACTTAGAAGCTTCATCTGTGTTCTACTATGGTGCTTTTAGTGTCTCCGCATAGCGCAGCACGCGACATAGCTTTGCAGACGATAAGTACTACCGTTTCAGAGAGAAGAACGGCCAATGTGACAATCTGGCTTTAAGTCGATTCGATAACAAATGACGAAAACGGACGGATTTCTCAGGTTTTTACTACATATGAACACTTTTCAAATTCTCCCGTGCAACGTGGCTGCTAGTCCTCCTTTCATGCAGAATATTAAGGTCCTAGCTCATGTCCAAGGTATCAAAGCCAGCTAAAAAGTCAATAATCGATAACTAAAACTTGAATTGTACTACTTCTTACTGGCTATTACATCAACTTAGAAGCTTCATCTGTGTTCCACTATGGTGATTTTAGTGTCCCCGCATGCCGCAGCACGCGACATTGCTTTGCAGACGATAAGTACAACCGTTTCAGAGAGAAGAGCGGCCAATGTGACGAACTGGCTTTAAGTCGATTCGATAACAAATGACGAAAACGGACGGATTTCTCAGGTTTTTACTACATATAAACACTTTTCACATTCTCCTGTGTAACTCGGCTGCTAGTCCTCCTTTCATGCAGAATCTTAAGGTCCCAGCTCAAGTCCAAGGCTCGAAAGCCAGCTAAAAAGCAAATAATCAGTAGCTAAAACTTGAATCGTAATACTTCTTACTGAGTATTACATCAACTTAGAAGCTTCATCTGTGTTCAACTATGGTGCTTTTAGTGTCTCCGCATACCGCAGCATGCGACATAACTTTGCAGACGATAAGTACAACCGTTTCGGAGGGAAGAGCGGCCAATGTGACGATCTGGCTTTAAGTCGATTCGATAACAAATGACGAAGCCGGACGGATTTCTCAGGTTTTTACTACATATGAACACTTTTCACATTCTCCCGTGCAACTCGGCTGCTGGTCCTCCTTCTATGCAGAATCTTAAGGTCCTAGCTCATGTCCAAGGCATCAAAGCCAGCTAAAAAGTCAATAATCAATACCTAAAACTTGAATTGTACTACTTCTTACTGGCTATTACATCAACTTAGAAGCTTCATCTGTGTTCCACTATGGTGATTTTAGTGTCCCCGCATGCCGCAGCACGCGACATAGCTTTGCAGACGATAAGTACAACCGTTTCAGAGAGCCGAGCGGCTAATGTGACGATCTGGCTTTAAGTCGATTCGATAACAAATGAGGAAAACGAACGGATTTCTCAGGTTTTTACTACATATGAACACTTTACACATTCTCCCGTGCAACTCGTCTGCTAGTCCTCCTGCATGTAAAATCTTAAGTTCCTAGCTCAAGTCCGAGGCACCAAACAAGGGTAAAAAGTCAATAACCGATTCCTAAAACTTGAATGGTACTATTTCTTACTGGCTATTACATCATCTTAGAAGCTACATCTGTGTTCTACTATGGTGCTTTTAGTGTCTCCGAATACCGCAGTACGCGACATAGCTTTGCAGACGATAAGTACAACCGTTTCAGAGAGCAGAGCGGCCAATGTGACGATTTGGCTTTAAGTCGATTCGATAAAAATGACGAAAACGGACGGATTTCTCAGGTTTTTACTCTATTTGAACACTTTTCACATTCTCCCGTGCAACTCGGCTGCTAGTCCTCCTTTCATGCAGAATCTTAAGGTCCTAGCTCATGTCCAAGGCACCAAAGCCAGCTAAAAAGTCAATAATCGATACCTAAAACTTGAATTGTACTACTTCTTACTGGCTAATACATCAACTTAGAAGCTTCATCTGTGTTCTACAATGGTGCTTTTAGTGTCTCCGCATAGCGCAGCACGCGACATAGCATTGCAGACGATAAGTACAACCGTTTCAGAGAGAAGAACGGCCAATGTGACAATCTGGCTTTAAGTCGATTCGATAACAAATGACGAAAACGGACGGATTTCTCAGGTTTTTACTACATATGAACACTTTTCAAATTCTCCCGTGCAACTCGGCTGCTAGTCCTCCTTTCATGCAGAATCTTAAGGTCCTAGCTCATGTCCAAGGCATCAAAGCCAGCTAAAAAGTCAACAATCGATACCTAAAACTTGAATTATACTACTTCTTACTGGCTATTACATCAACTTAGAAGCTTCATCTGTGTTCCACTATGGTGATTTTAGTGTCCCCGCATGCCGCAGCACGCGACATAGCTTTGCAGACGATAAGTACAACCGTTTCAGAGAGAAGAGCGGCCAATGTGACAAACTGGCTTTAAGTCGATTCGATAACAAATGATGAAAACGGACGGATTTCTCAGGTTTTTACTACATATAAACACTTTTCACATTCTCCTGTGTAACTCGGCTGCTAGTCCTCCATTCATGCAGAATCTTAAGGTCCTAGCTCATGTCCAAGGCTCGAAAGCCAGCTAAAAAGCAAATAATCAGTAGCTAAAACTTGAATTGTAATACATCTTACTGGCTATTACATCAACTTAGAAGCTTCATCTGTGTTCTACTGTGGTGGTTTTAGTGTCTCCGCCTTCCGCAGCATACGACATAGCTTTGCAGACGATAAGTACAACCGTTTCGGAGAGATGAGCAGCCAATGTGACGATCTGGCTTTAAGTCGATTCGATAACAAATGACGAAAACGGGCGGATTTCTCAGGTTTTTACTACATATGAGCAATTTTCACATTCTTCTGGGTAACTCGGCTGCTAGTCCTCCTTTCATGCAGAATCTTAAGGTCCTAGCTCATGTCCAAGGCACCAAAGCCAGCTAAAAAGTCAATAATCAGTAACTAAAACTTGAATTGTACTACTTCTTACTGGCTATTACATCAACTTGGAAGTGTCATCTGTGTTCTACTATGGTGCTTTTAGTGTTTCTGCATACCGCAGCATGCGACATAGCTCTGCAGACGATAAGTACAACCGTTTCCGAGAGAAGAGCGGCCAATGTGACGATCTGGCTTTAAGTCGATTCGATAACAAATGACGAAAACGGACGGGTTTCTCAGGTTTTTACTACATATGAACACTTTTCACATTCTCCCGTGCAACTCGGCTGCTAGTCCTCCTTTAATACAGAATCCTAAGGTCCTAGCTCATCTCCAAGGCACCAAAGCCAGCTAAAAAGTAAATAATCGGTACCTAAAACTTGAATTGTACTACTTCTTACTGGCTATTACATCATCTTAGAAGCTTCATATGTGTTCTACTATGGTGCTTTTAGTGTCTCCGCATACCGCAGCTCGCGACATAGCTTTGCAGACGATAAGTACAACCGTTTCAGAGAGAAGAGCGGCCAATGTGACGATCTGGCTTTAAGTCGATTCGATAACAAATGACGAAAACGGATTTCTCAGGTTTTTACTACATATGAACACTTTTCACATTCTCCCGTGCAACGCGGCTGCTAGTCCTCCTTTCATGCAGAATCTTAAGGTCTTAGCTCATGTCCAAGGCACCAAAGCCAGCTAAAAAGTCAATAATCAATACCTAAAACTTGAATTGTACTACTTCTTACTGGCTATTACATCAACTTAGAAGCTTCATCTGTGTTCTACTATGGTGCTTTTAGTTTCTCCGCATACCGCAGCACGCGACACAGCTTTGCAGACGATAAGTACAACCGTTTCAGAGAGAAGAGCGGCCAATGTGACAATCAGGCTTTAAGTCGATTCGATAACAAATGACGAAAACGGACGGATTTCTCAGGTTTTTACTACATATGAACACTTTTCAAATTCTCCCGTGCAACTCGGCTGTTAGTCCCCCTTTCATGCAGAATCTTAAGGTCCTAGCTCATGTCCAAGGCACCAAAGCCAGCTAAAAAGTCAATAATCGATACCTAAAACGTGAATTGTACTACTTCTTACTGGGTATTACATCAACTTAGAAGCTTCATCTATGTTCCACTATGGTGCTTTTAGTGTCTCCGCATACCGCAGCACGCGACATAGCTTTGCAGACGATAAGTACAACCGTTTCAGAGAGGAGAGCGGCCAATGTGACGATCTGGCTTTAAGTCGATTCGATAACAATTGACGAAAACGGACGGATTTCTCAGGTTTTTACTACATATGAACACTTTTCACATTCTCCCGTGCAACTCGGCTGCTAGTCCTCCTTTCATGCAGAATCATAAATTATAGATCATGTCCAAGGCACCAAAGCCAGCTAAAAGGTCAATAATCGATACCTAAAACTTGAATTGTACTACTTCTTACTGGCTATTACATCAACTTAGAAGCTTCATCTGTGTTCTTCTATGGTGCTTTTAGTGTCTCCGCATAGCGCAGCACGCGACATAGCATTGCAGACGATAAGTACAACCGTTTCTGAGAGAAGAGCGGCTAATGTGACAATCTGGCTTTAAGTCGATTCGATAACAAATGACGAAAACGGACGGATTTCTCAGGTTTTTACTACATATGAACACTTTTCAAATTCTCCCATGCAACGTGGCTGCTAGTCCTCCTTTCATGCAGAATATTAAGGTCCTAGCTCATGTCCAAAGCATCAAAGCCAGCTAAAAAGTCAATAATCGATAACTAAAACTTGAATTGTACTACTTCTTACTGGCTATTACATCAACTTAGAAGCTTCATCTGTGTTCCACTATGGTGATTTTAGTGTCCCCGCATGCCGCAGCACGCGACATAGCTATGCAGACGATAAGTACAACCGTTTCAGAGAGAAGAGCGGCCAATGTGACGATCTGGCTTTAAGTCGATTCGATAACAAATGACGAAAACGAACGGATTTCTCAGGTTTTTACTACATATGAACACTTTACACATTCTCCCGTGCAACTCGTCTGCTAGTCCTCCAGATTGTGAAATCATAAGTTCCTAGCTCATGTCCAAGGCACCAAACAAGGGTAAAAAGTCAATAACCGATTCCTAAAACTTGAATGGTACTATTTCTTACTGGCTATTACATCATCTTAGAAGCTACATCTGTGTTCTACTATGGTGCTTTTAGTGTCTCCGAATACCGCAGTACGCGACATACCTTTGCAGACGATAAGTACAACCGTTTCAGAGAGCAAAGCGGCCAATGTGACGATTTGGCTTTAAGTCGATTCGATAAAAATGACGAAAACGGACGGATTTCTCAGGTTTTTACTTTATTTGAACACTTTTCACATTCTCCCGTGCAACTCGGCTGCTAGTCCTCCTTTCATGCAGAATCTTAAGGTCCTAGCTCATGTCCAAGGCACCAAATCCATCTAAGAAGTCAATAATCGATACCATAAACTTGAAGTGTACTACTTCTTACTGGCTATTACATCAACTTAGAAGCTTCATCTGTGTTCTACTATGGTGCTTTTAGTGTCTCCGCATACCGGAGCAAGAGACATAGCTTTTCAGACGATAATTAGGACCATTTCAGAGAGAAGAGCGGCCAATGTGATGATCTGGCTTTAAGTCGAGTCGATAACAAATGACGAAAACGGACCGATTTCTCAGGTTTTTACTACATATGAACACTTTTCACATTCTCCCGTGCAACTCGGCTGCTAGTCCTCCTTTCATGCAGAATCTAAAGGTAATAGCTCATGTCCAAGGCACCAAAGACAGCTAAAAAGTCAATAATCAGAAGCTAAAACTTGAATTGTACTACATCTTACTGGCTATTACATATACTTAGAAGCTTCATCGGTGTTCTACTATAGTGCTTTTAGTGTCTCCGCATACCGCAGCATGCGACATAGCTTTGCAGACGATAAGTACAACCGTTTCGGAGGGAAGATTGGCCAATGTGACGATCTGGCTTTAAGTCGATTCGATAACTAATGACGAAAACGGACGGATTTCTCAGGTTTTTACTACATATGAACACTTTTCGAATTCTCCCGTGCAACGTGGCTGCTAGTCCTCCTTTCATGCAGAATATTAAGGTCCTAGCTCATGTCCAAGGTATCAAAGCCAGCTAAAAAGTCAATAATCGATAACTAAAACTTGAATTGTACTACTTCTTACTGGCTATTACATCAACTTAGAAGCTTCATCTGTGTTCCACTATGGTGATTTTAGTGTCCCCGCATGCCGCAGCACGCGACATAGCTTTGCAGACGATAAGTACAACCGTTTCAGAGAGCCGAGCGGCTAATGTGACGATCTGGCTTTAAGTCGATTCGATAACAAATGACGAAAACGAACGGATTTCTCAGGTTTTTACTACATATGAACACTTTACACATTCTCCCGTGCAACTCGTCTGCTAGTCCTCCTGCATGTAAAATCTTAAGTTCCTAGCTCATGTCCGAGGCACCAAACAAGGGTAAAAAGTCAATAACCGATTCCTAAAACTTGAATGGTACTATTTCTTACTGGCTATTACATCATCTTAGAAACTACATCTGTGTTCTACTATGGTGCTTTTAGTGTCTCCGAATACCGCAGTACGCGACATAGCTTTGCAGACGATAAGTACAACCGTTTCAGAGAGCAGAGCGGCCAATGTGACGATTTGGCTTTAAGTCGATTCGATAAAAATGACGAAAAATGCCGGATTTCTCAGGTTTGTACTCTATTTGAACACTTTTCACATTCTCCCGTGCAACTCGGCTGCTAGTCCTCCTTTCATGCAGAATCTTAAGGTCCTAGCTCTTGTCCAAGGCTCCAAAGCCAGCTAAAAAGTCAATAATCGATACCTAAAACTTGAATTGTACTACTTCTTACTGGCTATTACATCAACTTAGAAGCTTCATCTGTGTTCTACTATGGTGCTTTTAGTGTCTCCGCATAGCGCAGCACGCGACATAGCTTTGCAGACGATAAGTACTACCGTTTCAGAGAGAAGAACGGCCAATGTGACAATCTGGCTTTAAGTCGATTCGATAACAAATGACGAAAACGGACGGATTTCTCAGGTTTTTACTACATATGAACACTTTTCAAATTCTCCCGTGCAACGTGGCTGCTAGTCCTCCTTTCATGCAGAATATTAAGGTCCTAGCTCATGTCCAAGGTATCAAAGCCAGCTAAAAAGTCAATAATCGATAACTAAAACTTGAATTGTACTACTTCTTACTGGCTATTACATCAACTTAGAAGCTTCATCTGTGTTCCACTATGGTGATTTTAGTGTCCCCGCATGCCGCAGCACGCGACATTGCTTTGCAGACGATAAGTACAACCGTTTCAGAGAGAAGAGCGGCCAATGTGACGAACTGGCTTTAAGTCGATTCGATAACAAATGACGAAAACGGACGGATTTCTCAGGTTTTTACTACATATAAACACTTTTCACATTCTCCTGTGTAACTCGGCTGCTAGTCCTCCTTTCATGCAGAATCTTAAGGTCCCAGCTCAAGTCCAAGGCTCGAAAGCCAGCTAAAAAGCAAATAATCAGTAGCTAAAACTTGAATCGTAATACTTCTTACTGAGTATTACATCAACTTAGAAGCTTCATCTGTGTTCAACTATGGTGCTTTTAGTGTCTCCGCATACCGCAGCATGCGACATAACTTTGCAGACGATAAGTACAACCGTTTCGGAGGGAAGAGCGGCCAATGTGACGATCTGGCTTTAAGTCGATTCGATAACAAATGACGAAGCCGGACGGATTTCTCAGGTTTTTACTACATATGAACACTTTTCACATTCTCCCGTGCAACTCGGCTGCTGGTCCTCCTTCTATGCAGAATCTTAAGGTCCTAGCTCATGTCCAAGGCATCAAAGCCAGCTAAAAAGTCAATAATCAATACCTAAAACTTGAATTGTACTACTTCTTACTGGCTATTACATCAACTTAGAAGCTTCATCTGTGTTCCACTATGGTGATTTTAGTGTCCCCGCATGCCGCAGCACGCGACATAGCTTTGCAGACGATAAGTACAACCGTTTCAGAGAGCCGAGCGGCTAATGTGACGATCTGGCTTTAAGTCGATTCGATAACAAATGACGAAAACGAACGGATTTCTCAGGTTTTTACTACATATGAACACTTTACACATTCTCCCGTGCAACTCGTCTGCTAGTCCTCCTGCATGTAAAATCTTAAGTTCCTAGCTCAAGTCCGAGGCACCAAACAAGGGTAAAAAGTCAATAACCGATTCCTAAAACTTGAATGGTACTATTTCTTACTGGCTATTACATCATCTTAGAAGCTACATCTGTGTTCTACTATGGTGCTTTTAGTGTCTCCGAATACCGCAGTACGCGACATAGCTTTGCAGACGATAAGTACAACCGTTTCAGAGAGCAGAGCGGCCAATGTGACGATTTGGCTTTAAGTCGATTCGATAAAAATGACGAAAACGGACGGATTTCTCAGGTTTTTACTCTATTTGAACACTTTTCACATTCTCCCGTGCAACTCGGCTGCTAGTCCTCCTTTCATGCAGAATCTTAAGGTCCTAGCTCATGTCCAAGGCACCAAAGCCAGCTAAAAAGTCAATAATCGATACCTAAAACTTGAATTGTACTACTTCTTACTGGCTAATACATCAACTTAGAAGCTTCATCTGTGTTCTACAATGGTGCTTTTAGTGTCTCCGCATAGCGCAGCACGCGACATAGCATTGCAGACGATAAGTACAACCGTTTCAGAGAGAAGAACGGCCAATGTGACAATCTGGCTTTAAGTCGATTCGATAACAAATGACGAAAACGGACGGATTTCTCAGGTTTTTACTACATATGAACACTTTTCAAATTCTCCCGTGCAACTCGGCTGCTAGTCCTCCTTTCATGCAGAATCTTAAGGTCCTAGCTCATGTCCAAGGCATCAAAGCCAGCTAAAAAGTCAACAATCGATACCTAAAACTTGAATTATACTACTTCTTACTGGCTATTACATCAACTTAGAAGCTTCATCTGTGTTCCACTATGGTGATTTTAGTGTCCCCGCATGCCGCAGCACGCGACATAGCTTTGCAGACGATAAGTACAACCGTTTCAGAGAGAAGAGCGGCCAATGTGACAAACTGGCTTTAAGTCGATTCGATAACAAATGATGAAAACGGACGGATTTCTCAGGTTTTTACTACATATAAACACTTTTCACATTCTCCTGTGTAACTCGGCTGCTAGTCCTCCATTCATGCAGAATCTTAAGGTCCTAGCTCATGTCCAAGGCTCGAAAGCCAGCTAAAAAGCAAATAATCAGTAGCTAAAACTTGAATTGTAATACATCTTACTGGCTATTACATCAACTTAGAAGCTTCATCTGTGTTCTACTGTGGTGGTTTTAGTGTCTCCGCCTTCCGCAGCATACGACATAGCTTTGCAGACGATAAGTACAACCGTTTCGGAGAGATGAGCAGCCAATGTGACGATCTGGCTTTAAGTCGATTCGATAACAAATGACGAAAACGGGCGGATTTCTCAGGTTTTTACTACATATGAGCAATTTTCACATTCTTCTGGGTAACTCGGCTGCTAGTCCTCCTTTCATGCAGAATCTTAAGGTCCTAGCTCATGTCCAAGGCACCAAAGCCAGCTAAAAAGTCAATAATCAGTAACTAAAACTTGAATTGTACTACTTCTTACTGGCTATTACATCAACTTGGAAGTGTCATCTGTGTTCTACTATGGTGCTTTTAGTGTTTCTGCATACCGCAGCATGCGACATAGCTCTGCAGACGATAAGTACAACCGTTTCCGAGAGAAGAGCGGCCAATGTGACGATCTGGCTTTAAGTCGATTCGATAACAAATGACGAAAACGGACGGGTTTCTCAGGTTTTTACTACATATGAACACTTTTCACATTCTCCCGTGCAACTCGGCTGCTAGTCCTCCTTTAATACAGAATCCTAAGGTCCTAGCTCATCTCCAAGGCACCAAAGCCAGCTAAAAAGTAAATAATCGGTACCTAAAACTTGAATTGTACTACTTCTTACTGGCTATTACATCATCTTAGAAGCTTCATATGTGTTCTACTATGGTGCTTTTAGTGTCTCCGCATACCGCAGCTCGCGACATAGCTTTGCAGACGATAAGTACAACCGTTTCAGAGAGAAGAGCGGCCAATGTGACGATCTGGCTTTAAGTCGATTCGATAACAAATGACGAAAACGGATTTCTCAGGTTTTTACTACATATGAACACTTTTCACATTCTCCCGTGCAACGCGGCTGCTAGTCCTCCTTTCATGCAGAATCTTAAGGTCTTAGCTCATGTCCAAGGCACCAAAGCCAGCTAAAAAGTCAATAATCAATACCTAAAACTTGAATTGTACTACTTCTTACTGGCTATTACATCAACTTAGAAGCTTCATCTGTGTTCTACTATGGTGCTTTTAGTTTCTCCGCATACCGCAGCACGCGACACAGCTTTGCAGACGATAAGTACAACCGTTTCAGAGAGAAGAGCGGCCAATGTGACAATCAGGCTTTAAGTCGATTCGATAACAAATGACGAAAACGGACGGATTTCTCAGGTTTTTACTACATATGAACACTTTTCAAATTCTCCCGTGCAACTCGGCTGCTAGTCCTCCTTTCATGCAGAATCTTAAGATCCTAGCTCATGTCCAAGGCATCAAAGCCAGCTAAAAAGTCAATAATCGATACCTAAAACTTGAATTGTACTACTTCTTACTGCCTATTACATCAACTTAGAAGCTTCATCTGTGTTCCACTATGGTGCTTTTAGTGTCTCCGCATACTGCAGCACGCGACATAGCTTTGCAGACGATAAGTACAACCGTTTCAGAGAGGAGAGCGGCCAATGTGACGATTTTGCTTTAAGTCGATTCGATAACAAATGACCAAAACGGACGGATTTTTCAGGTTTTTACTACATATGAACACTTTTCACATTCTCCTGTGCAACTCGGCTGCTAGTCCTCCTTTCATGCAGAATCTTAAGGTCCTAGCCCATGTCCAAGGCTCCAAAGCCAGCTAAAAAGTCAATAATCAGTAGCTATAACTTGAATTGTACTACATCTTACTGGCTATTACATCAACTTAGAAGCTTCATCGGTGTTTTACTATGGTGCCTTTACTGTCTCCGCATACCGCAGCATGCGACATAGCTTTGCAAACGATAAGTACAACCGTTTCAGAGAGAAGAGCGGCCAATGTGACAATCAGGCTTTAAGTCGATTCGATAACAAATGACGAAAACGGACGGATTTCTCAGGTTTTTACTACATATGAACACTTTTCGAATTCTCCCGTGCAACTTGGCTGCTAGTCCTCCTTTCATGCAGAATATTAAGGTCCTAGCTGGTGTCCAAGGTATCGAAGCCAGCTAAAAAGTGAATAATCGATAACTAAAACTTGAATTGTACTACTTCTTACTGGCTATTACATCAACTTAGAAGCTTCATCTGTGTTCCACTATGGTGATTTTAGTGTCCCCGCATGCCGCAGCACGCGACATAGCTTTGCAGACGATAAGTACAACCGTTTCAGAGAGCCGAGCGGCTAATGTGACGATCTGGCTTTAAGTCGATTCGATAACAAATGACGAAAACGAACGGATTTCTCAGGTTTTTACTACATATGAACACTTTACACATTCTCCCGTGCAACTCGTCTGCTAGTCCTCCTGCATGTAAAATCTTAAGTTCCTAGCTCAAGTCCGAGGCACCAAACAAGGGTAAAAAGTCAATAACCGATTCCTAAAACTTGAATGGTACTATTTCTTACTGGCTATTACATCATCTTAGAAGCTACATCTGTGTTCTACTATGGTGCTTTTAGTGTCTCCGAATACCGCAGTACGCGACATAGCTTTGCAGACGATAAGTACAACCGTTTCAGAGAGCAGAGCGGCCAATGTGACGATTTGGCTTTAAGTCGATTCGATAAAAATGACGAAAACGGACGGATTTCTCAGGTTTTTACTCTATTTGAACACTTTTCACATTCTCCCGTGCAACTCGGCTGCTAGTCCTCCTTTCATGCAGAATCTTAAGGTCCTAGCTCATGTCCAAGGCACCAAAGCCAGCTAAAAAGTCAATAATCGATACCTAAAACTTGAATTGTACTACTTCTTACTGGCTAATACATCAACTTAGAAGCTTCATCTGTGTTCTACAATGGTGCTTTTAGTGTCTCCGCATAGCGCAGCACGCGACATAGCATTGCAGACGATAAGTACAACCGTTTCAGAGAGAAGAACGGCCAATGTGACAATCTGGCTTTAAGTCGATTCGATAACAAATGACGAAAACGGACGGATTTCTCAGGTTTTTACTACATATGAACACTTTTCAAATTCTCCCGTGCAACTCGGCTGCTAGTCCTCCTTTCATGCAGAATCTTAAGGTCCTAGCTCATGTCCAAGGCATCAAAGCCAGCTAAAAAGTCAACAATCGATACCTAAAACTTGAATTATACTACTTCTTACTGGCTATTACATCAACTTAGAAGCTTCATCTGTGTTCCACTATGGTGATTTTAGTGTCCCCGCATGCCGCAGCACGCGACATAGCTTTGCAGACGATAAGTACAACCGTTTCAGAGAGAAGAGCGGCCAATGTGACAAACTGGCTTTAAGTCGATTCGATAACAAATGACGAAAACGGACGGATTTCTCAGGTTTTTACTACATATAAACACTTTTCACATTCTCCTGTGTAACTCGGCTGCTAGTCCTCCTTTCATGCAGAATCTTAAGGTCCTAGCTCATGTCCAAGGCTCGAAAGCCAGCTAAAAAGCAAATAATCAGTAGCTAAAACTTGAATTGTAATACATCTTACTGGCTATTACATCAACTTAGAAGCTTCATCTGTGTTCTACTGTGGTGGTTTTAGTGTCTCCGCCTTCCGCAGCATACGACATAGCTTTGCAGACGATAAGTACAACCGTTTCGGAGAGATGAGCAGCCAATGTGACGATCTGGCTTTAAGTCGATTCGATAACAAATGACGAAAACGGGCGGATTTCTCAGGTTTTTACTACATATGAGCAATTTTCACATTCTTCTGGGTAACTCGGCTGCTAGTCCTCCTTTCATGCAGAATCTTAAGGTCCTAGCTCATGTCCAAGGCACCAAAGCCAGCTAAAAAGTCAATAATCAGTAACTAAAACTTGAATTGTACTACTTCTTACTGGCTATTACATCAACTTGGAAGTGTCATCTGTGTTCTACTATGGTGCTTTTAGTGTTTCTGCATACCGCAGCATGCGACATAGCTCTGCAGACGATAAGTACAACCGTTTCCGAGAGAAGAGCGGCCAATGTGACGATCTGGCTTTAAGTCGATTCGATAACAAATGACGAAAACGGACGGGTTTCTCAGGTTTTTACTACATATGAACACTTTTCACATTCTCCCGTGCAACTCGGCTGCTAGTCCTCCTTTAATACAGAATCCTAAGGTCCTAGCTCATCTCCAAGGCACCAAAGCCAGCTAAAAAGTAAATAATCGGTACCTAAAACTTGAATTGTACTACTTCTTACTGGCTATTACATCATCTTAGAAGCTTCATATGTGTTCTACTATGGTGCTTTTAGTGTCTCCGCATACCGCAGCTCGCGACATAGCTTTGCAGACGATAAGTACAACCGTTTCAGAGAGAAGAGCGGCCAATGTGACGATCTGGCTTTAAGTCGATTCGATAACAAATGACGAAAACGGATTTCTCAGGTTTTTACTACATATGAACACTTTTCACATTCTCCCGTGCAACGCGGCTGCTAGTCCTCCTTTCATGCAGAATCTTAAGGTCTTAGCTCATGTGCAAGGCACCAAAGCCAGCTAAAAAGTCAATAATCAATACCTAAAACTTGAATTGTACTACTTCTTACTGGCTATTACATCAACTTAGAAGCTTCATCTGTGTTCTACTATGGTGCTTTTAGTTTCTCCGCATACCGCAGCACGCGATACAGCTTTGCAGACGATAAGTACAACCGTTTCAGAGAGAAGAGCGGCCAATGTGACAATCAGGCTTTAAGTCGATTCGATAACAAATGACGAAAACGGACGGATTTCTCAGGTTTTTACTACATATGAACACTTTTCAAATTCTCCCGTGCAACTCGGCTGCTAGTCCTCCTTTCATGCAGAATCTTAAGATCCTAGCTCATGTCCAAGGCATCAAAGCCAGCTAAAAAGTCAATAATCGATACCTAAAACTTGAATTGTACTACTTCTTACTGCCTATTACATCAACTTAGAAGCTTCATCTGTGTTCCACTATGGTGCTTTTAGTGTCTCCGCATACCGCAGCACGCGACATAGCTTTGCAGACGATAAGTACAACCGTTTCAGAGAGGAGAGCGGCCAATGTGACGATCTGGCTTTAAGTCGATTCGATAACAAATGACGAAAACGAACGGATTTCTCAGGTTTTTACTACATATGAACACTTTTCACATTCTCCCGCGCAACTCGGCTGCTAGTCCTCTTTCAAGCAGAATCTTAAGGTAATAGCTCATGTCCAAGGCACCAAAGCCAGCTAAAAAGTCAATAATCGATACCTAAAACTTGAATTGTACTACTTCTTACTGGCTATTACATCAACTTAGAAGCTTCATCTGTGTTCTACTATTGTGCTTTTAGTGTCCCCGCATGCCGCAGCACGCGACATAGCTTTACAGACGATAAGTACAACCGTTTCAGGGAGAAGAGCGGCCAATGTGACGATTTTGCTTTAAGTCGATTCGATAACAAATGACCAAAACGGGCGGATTTTTCAGGTTTTTACTACATATGAACACTTTTCACATTCTCCTGTGCAACTCGGCTGCTAGTCCTCCTTTCATGCAGAATCTTAAGGTCCTAGCCCATGTCCAAGGCTCCAAAGCCAGCTAAAAAGTCAATAATCAGTAGCTATAACTTGAATTGTACTACATCTTACTGGCTATTACATCAACTTAGAAGCTTCATCGGTGTTTTACTATGGTGCCTTTACTGTCTCCGCATACCGCAGCATGCGACATAGCTTTGCAAACGATAAGTACAACCGTTTCAGAGAGAAGAGCGGCCAATGTGACAATCAGGCTTTAAGTCGATTCGATAACAAATGACGAAAACGGACGGATTTCTCAGGTTTTTACTACATATGAACACTTTTCGAATTCTCCCGTGCAACTTGGCTGCTAGTCCTCCTTTCATGCAGAATATTAAGGTCCTAGCTGATGTCCAAGGTATCGAAGCCAGCTAAAAAGTGAATAATCGATAACTAAAACTTGAATTGTACTACTTCTTACTGGCTATTACATCAACTTAGAAGCTTCATCTGTGTTCCACTATGGTGATTTTAGTGTCCCCGCATGCCGCAGCACGCGACATAGCTTTGCAGACGATAAGTACAACCGTTTCAGAGAGCCGAGCGGCTAATGTGACGATCTGGCTTTAAGTCGATTCGATAACAAATGACGAAAACGAACGGATTTCTCAGGTTTTTACTACATATGAACACTTTACACATTCTCCCGTGCAACTCGTCTGCTAGTCCTCCTGCATGTAAAATCTTAAGTTCCTAGCTCAAGTCCGAGGCACCAAACAAGGGTAAAAAGTCAATAACCGATTCCTAAAACTTGAATGGTACTATTTCTTACTGGCTATTACATCATCTTAGAAGCTACATCTGTGTTCTACTATGGTGCTTTTAGTGTCTCCGAATACCGCAGTACGCGACATAGCTTTGCAGACGATAAGTACAACCGTTTCAGAGAGCAGAGCGGCCAATGTGACGATTTGGCTTTAAGTCGATTCGATAAAAATGACGAAAACGGACGGATTTCTCAGGTTTTTACTCTATTTGAACACTTTTCACATTCTCCCGTGCAACTCGGCTGCTAGTCCTCCTTTCATGCAGAATCTTAAGGTCCTAGCTCATGTCCAAGGCACCAAAGCCAGCTAAAAAGTCAATAATCGATACCTAAAACTTGAATTGTACTACTTCTTACTGGCTAATACATCAACTTAGAAGCTTCATCTGTGTTCTACAATGGTGCTTTTAGTGTCTCCGCATAGCGCAGCACGCGACATAGCATTGCAGACGATAAGTACAACCGTTTCAGAGAGAAGAACGGCCAATGTGACAATCTGGCTTTAAGTCGATTCGATAACAAATGACGAAAACGGACGGATTTCTCAGGTTTTTACTACATATGAACACTTTTCAAATTCTCCCGTGCAACTCGGCTGCTAGTCCTCCTTTCATGCAGAATCTTAAGGTCCTAGCTCATGTCCAAGGCATCAAAGCCAGCTAAAAAGTCAACAATCGATACCTAAAACTTGAATTATACTACTTCTTACTGGCTATTACATCAACTTAGAAGCTTCATCTGTGTTCCACTATGGTGATTTTAGTGTCCCCGCATGCCGCAGCACGCGACATAGCTTTGCAGACGATAAGTACAACCGTTTCAGAGAGAAGAGCGGCCAATGTGACAAACTGGCTTTAAGTCGATTCGATAACAAATGAC
This sequence comes from Schistocerca gregaria, assembly GCF_023897955.1. NCBI lineage: Eukaryota > Metazoa > Arthropoda > Insecta > Orthoptera > Acrididae > Schistocerca > Schistocerca gregaria. The sequence continues at coordinate 1,095,575 of NW_026062021.1, read as the reverse complement.
GAAAACGGACGGATTTCTCAGGTTTTTACTACATATAAACACTTTTCACATTCTCCTGTGTAACTCGGCTGCTAGTCCTCCTTTCATGCAGAATCTTAAGGTCCTAGCTCATGTCCAAGGCTCGAAAGCCAGCTAAAAAGCAAATAATCAGTAGCTAAAACTTGAATTGTAATACATCTTACTGGCTATTACATCAACTTAGAAGCTTCATCTGTGTTCTACTGTGGTGGTTTTAGTGTCTCCGCCTTCCGCAGCATACGACATAGCTTTGCAGACGATAAGTACAACCGTTTCGGAGAGATGAGCAGCCAATGTGACGATCTGGCTTTAAGTCGATTCGATAACAAATGACGAAAACGGGCGGATTTCTCAGGTTTTTACTACATATGAGCAATTTTCACATTCTTCTGGGTAACTCGGCTGCTAGTCCTCCTTTCATGCAGAATCTTAAGGTCCTAGCTCATGTCCAAGGCAACAAAGCCAGCTAAAAAGTCAATAATCAGTAACTAAAACTTGAATTGTACTACTTCTTACTGGCTATTACATCAACTTGGAAGTGTCATCTGTGTTCTACTATGGTGCTTTTAGTGTTTCTGCATACCGCAGCATGCGACATAGCTCTGCAGACGATAAGTACAACCGTTTCCGAGAGAAGAGCGGCCAATGTGACGATCTGGCTTTAAGTCGATTCGATAACAAATGACGAAAACGGACGGGTTTCTCAGGTTTTTACTACATATGAACACTTTTCACATTCTCCCGTGCAACTCGGCTGCTAGTCCTCCTTTAATGCAGAATCCTAAGGTCCTAGCTCATCTCCAAGGCACCAAAGCCAGCTAAAAAGTAAATAATCGGTACCTAAAACTTGAATTGTACTACTTCTTACTGGCTATTACATCATCTTAGAAGCTTCATATGTGTTCTACTATGGTGCTTTTAGTGTCTCCGCATACCGCAGCTCGCGACATAGCTTTGCAGACGATAAGTACAACCGTTTCAGAGAGAAGAGCGGCCAATGTGACGATCTGGCGTTAAGTCGATTCGATAACAAATGACGAAAACGGATTTCTCAGGCTTTTACTACATATGAACACTTTTCACATTCTCCCGTGCAACGCGGCTGCTAGTCCTCCTTTCATGCAGAATCTTAAGGTCTTAGCTCATGTCCAAGGCACCAAAGCCAGCTAAAAAGTCAATAATCAATACCTAAAACTTGAACTGTACTACTTCTTACTGGCTATTACATCAACTTAGAAGCTTCATCTGTGTTCTACTATGGTGCTTTTAGTTTCTCCGCATACCGCAGCACGCGACACAGCTTTGCAGACGATAAGTACAACCGTTTCAGAGAGAAGAGCGGCCAATGTGACAATCAGGCTTTAAGTCGATTCGATAACAAATGACGAAAACGGACGGATTTCTCAGGTTTTTACTACATATGAACACTTTTCAAATTCTCCCGTGCAACTCGGCTGCTAGTCCTCCTTTCATGCAGAATCTTAAGGTCCTAGCTCATGTCCAAGGCATCAAAGCCAGCTAAAAAGTCAATAATCGATACCTAAAACTTGAATTGTACTACTTCTTACTGCCTATTACATCAACTTAGAAGCTTCATCTGTGTTCCACTATGGTGCTTTTAGTGTCTCCGCATACCGCAGCACGCGACATAGCTTTGCAGACGATAGGTACAACCGTTTCAGAGAGGAGAGCGGCCAATGTGACGATCTGGCTTTAAGTCGATTCGATAACAAATGACGAAAACGAACGGATTTCTCAGGTTTTTACTACATATGAACACTTTTCACATTCTCCCGTGCAACTCGGCTGCTAGTCCTCTTTCAAGCAGAATCTTAAGGTAATAGCTCATGTCCAAGGCACCAAAGCCAGCTAAAAAGTCAATAATCGATACCTAAAACTTGAATTGTACTACTTCTTACTGGCTATTACATCAACTTAGAAGCTTCATCTGTGTTCTAGTATGGTGATTTTAGTGTCCCCGCATGCCGCAGCACGCGACATAGCTTTACAGACGATAAGTACAACCGTTTCAGAGAGAAGAGCGGCCAATGTGACGATTTTGCTTTAAGTCGATTCGATAACAAATGACCAAAACGGACGGATTTTTCAGGTTTTTACTACATATGAACACTTTTCGAATTCTCCCGTGCAACTTGGCTGCTAGTCCTCCTTTCATGCAGAATATTAAGGTCCTAGCTGATGTCCAAGGTATCGAAGCCAGCTAAAAAGTGAATAATCGATAACTAAAACTTGAATTGTACTACTTCTTACTGGCTATTACATCAACTTAGAAGCTTCATCTGTGTTCCACTATGGTGATTTTAGTGTCCCCGCATGCCGCAGCACGCGACATAGCTTTGCAGACGATAAGTACAACCGTTTCAGAGAGCCGAGCGGCTAATGTGACGATCTGGCTTTAAGTCGATTCGATAACAAATGACGAAAACGAACGGATTTCTCAGGTTTTTACTACATATGAACACTTTACACATTCTCCCGTGCAACTCGTCTGCTAGTCCTCCTGCATGTAAAATCTTAAGTTCCTAGCTCAAGTCCGAGGCACCAAACAAGGGTAAAAAGTCAATAACCGATTCCTAAAACTTGAATGGTACTATTTCTTACTGGCTATTACATCATCTTAGAAGCTACATCTGTGTTCTACTATGGTGCTTTTAGTGTCTCCGAATACCGCAGTACGCGACATAGCTTTGCAGACGATAAGTACAACCGTTTCAGAGAGCAGAGCGGCCAATGTGACGATTTGGCTTTAAGTCGATTCGATAAAAATGACGAAAACGGACGGATTTCTCAGGTTTTTACTCTATTTGAACACTTTTCACATTCTCCCGTGCAACTCGGCTGCTAGTCCTCCTTTCATGCAGAATCTTAAGGTCCTAGCTCATGTCCAAGGCACCAAAGCCAGCTAAAAGTCAATAATCGATACCTAAAACTTGAATTGTACTACTTCTTACTGGCTAATACATCAACTTAGAAGCTTCATCTGTGTTCTACAATGGTGCTTTTAGTGTCTCCGCATAGCGCAGCACGCGACATAGCATTGCAGACGATAAGTACAACCGTTTCAGAGAGAAGAACGGCCAATGTGACAATCTGGCTTTAAGTCGATTCGATAACAAATGACGAAAACGGACGGATTTCTCAGGTTTTTACTACATATGAACACTTTTCAAATTCTCCCGTGCAACTCGGCTGCTAGTCCTCCTTTCATGCAGAATCTTAAGGTCCTAGCTCATGTCCAAGGCATCAAAGCCAGCTAAAAAGTCAACAATCGATACCTAAAACTTGAATTATACTACTTCTTACTGGCTATTACATCAACTTAGAAGCTTCATCTGTGTTCCACTATGGTGATTTTAGTGTCCCCGCATGCCGCAGCACGCGACATAGCTTTGCAGACGATAAGTACAACCGTTTCAGAGAGAAGAGCGGCCAATGTGACAAACTGGCTTTAAGTCGATTCGATAACAAATGACGAAAACGGACGGATTTCTCAGGTTTTTACTACATATAAACACTTTTCACATTCTCCTGTGTAACTCGGCTGCTAGTCCTCCTTTCATGCAGAATCTTAAGGTCCTAGCTCATGTCCAAGGCTCGAAAGCCAGCTAAAAAGCAAATAATCAGTAGCTAAAACTTGAATTGTAATACATCTTACTGGCTATTACATCAACTTAGAAGCTTCATCTGAGTTCTACTGTGGTGGTTTTAGTGTCTCCGCCTTCCGCAGCATACGACATAGCTTTGCAGACGATAAGTACAACCGTTTCGGAGAGATGAGCAGCCAATGTGACGATCTGGCTTTAAGTCGATTCGATAACAAATGACGAAAACGGGCGGATTTCTCAGGTTTTTACTACATATGAGCAATTTTCACATTCTTCTGGGTAACTCGGCTGCTAGTCCTCCTTTCATGCAGAATCTTAAGGTCCTAGCTCATGTCCAAGGCACCAAAGCCAGCTAAAAAGTCAATAATCAGTAACTAAAACTTGAATTGTACTACTTCTTACTGGCTATTACATCAACTTGGATTTGTCATCTGTGTTCTACTATGGTGCTTTTAGTGTTTCTGCATACCGCAGCATGCGACATAGCTCTGCAGACGATAAGTACAACCGTTTCCGAGAGAAGAGCGGCCAATGTGACGATCTGGCTTTAAGTCGATTCGATAACAAATGACGAAAACGGACGGGTTTCTCAGGTTTTTACTACATATGAACACTTTTCACATTCTCCCGTGCAACTCGGCTGCTAGTCCTCCTTTAGTGCAGAATCCTAAGGTCCTAGCTCATCTCCAAGGCACCAAAGCCAGCTAAAAAGTAAATAATCGGTACCTAAAACTTGAATTGTACTACTTCTTACTGGCTATTACATCATCTTAGAAGCTTCATATGTGTTCTACTATGGTGCTTTTAGTGTCTCCGCATACCGCAGCTCGCGACATAGCTTTGCAGACGATAAGTACAACCGTTTCAGAGAGAAGAGCGGCCAATGTGACGATCTGGCTTTAAGTCGATTCGATAACAAATGACGAAAACGGATTTCTCAGGTTTTTACTACATATGAACACTTTTCACATTCTCCCGTGCAACGCGGCTGCTAGTCCTCCTTTCATGCAGAATCTTAAGGTCTTAGCTCATGTACAAGGCACCAAAGCCAGCTAAAAAGTCAATAATCAATACCTAAAACTTGAATTGTACTACTTCTTACTGGCTATTACATCAACTTAGAAGCTTCATCTGTGTTCTACTATGGTGCTTTTAGTTTCTCCGCATACCGCAGCACGCGACACAGCTTTGCAGACGATAAGTACAACCGTTTCAGAGAGAAGAGCGGCCAATGTGACAATCAGGCTTTAAGTCGATTCGATAACAAATGACGAAAACGGACGGATTTCTCAGGTTTTTACTACATATGAACACTATTCAAATTCTCCCGTGCAACTCGGCTGCTAGTCCTCCTTTCATAAAGAATCTTAAGGTCCTAGCTCATGTCCAAGGCATCAAAGCCAGCTAAAAAGTCAATAATCGATACCTAAAACTTGAATTGTACTACTTCTTACTGCCTATTACATCAACTTAGAAGCTTCATCTGTGTTCCACTATGGTGCTTTTAGTGTCTCCGCATACCGCAGCACGCGACATAGCTTTGCAGACGATAAGTACAACCGTTTCAGAGAGAAGAGCGGCCAATGTGACGATCTGGCTTTAAGTCGATTCGATAACAAATGACGAAAACGAACGGATTTCTCAGGTTTTTACTACATATGAACACTTTTCACATTCTCCCGTGCAACTCGGCTGCTAGTCCTCTTTCAAGCAGAATCTTAAGGTAATAGCTCATGTCCAAGGCACCAAAGCCAGCTAAAAAGTCAATAATCGATACCTAAAACTTGAATTGTACTACTTCTTACTGGCTATTACATCAACTTAGAAGCTTCATCTGTGTTCTACTATTGTGCTTTTAGTGTCCCCGCATGCCGCAGCACGCGACATAGCTTTGCAGACGATAAGTACAACCGTTTCGGAGAGAAGAGCGGCCAATGTGACGATCTGGCTTTAAGTCCATTCGATATCAAATGATAAAAACGGACCGATTTCTCAGGTTTTTACTACATATGACCACTTTTCACATTCTCCTGGGCAACTCGGCTGCTACTCCTCCTTTCATGCAGAATCTTAAGGTCCTACCTCATGTCCAAGGCACCAAAGCCAGCTATAAAGTCAATAATCAGTAACTAAAACTTGAATTGTGCTACTTCTTACTGGCTATTACATCAACTTGGAAGTGTCATCTGTGTTCTACTATGGTGCTTTTAGTGTCTCTGCATACCGCAGCACGCGACATAGCTCTGCAGACGATAAGTACAACCGTTTCAGAGAGAAGAGCGGCCAATGTGACGATCGGGCTTTAAGTCGATTCGATAAAAATGATGAAAACGGACGGATTTCTCAGGTTTTTACTCTATTTGAACACTTTTCACATTCTCCCGTGCAACTCGGCTGCTAGTCCTCCTTTCATGCAGAATCTTAAGGTAATAGCTCATTTCCAAGGCACCAAAGCCAACTAAGAAGTCAAAAATCGATAACTAAAACTTGAATTGTACTACTTCTTACTGGCTATTACAGCAACTTAGAAGCTTCATCTGTGTTCAGGTATGGTGATTTTAGTGTCCCCGCATACCGCAGCACGCGACATAGCTTTACAGACGATAAGTACAACCGTTTCAGAGAGTAGAGGGGCCAATGTGACGATTTGGCTTTAAGTCGATTCGATAACAAATGACCAAAACGGACGGATTTCTCAGGTTTTTACTACATATGAACACTTTTCACATTCTCCTGTGCAACTCGGCTGCTAGTCTTCCTTTCATGCAGAATCTTAAGGTCCTAGCCCATGTCCAAGGCTCCAAAGCCAGCTAAAAAGTCAATAATCAGTAGCTATAACTTGAATTGTACTACATCTTACTGGCTATTACATAAACTTAGAAGCTTCATCGGTGTTTTACAATGGTGCTTTTACTGTCTCCGCATACCGCAGCATGCGACATAGCTTTGCAGACGATAAGTACAACCGTTTCTGAGAGAAGAGCGGCCAATGTGACAATCTGGCTTTAAGTCGATTCGATAACAAATGACGAAAACGGACGGATTTCTCTGGTTTTTACTACATATGAACACTTTTCGAATTCTCCCGTGCAACTTGGCTGCTAGTCCTCCTTTCATGCAGAATATTAAGGTCCTAGCTCATGTCCAAGGTATCAAAGCCAGCTAAAAAGTCAATAATCGATAACTAAAACTTGAATTGTACTACTTCTTACTGGCTATTACATCAACTTAGAAGCTTCATCTGTGTTCCACTATGGTGATTTTAGTGTCCCCGCATGCCGCAGCACGCGACATAGCTTTGCAGACGATAAGTACATCCGTTTCAGAGAGCCGAGCGGCTAATGTGACGATCTGGCTTTAAGTCGATTCGATAACAAATGACGAAACCGGACGGATTTCTCAGGTTTTTACTACATATAAACACTTTTCACATTCTCCTGTGTAACTCGGCTGCTAGTCCTCCTTTCATGCAGAATCTTAAGGTCCTAGCTCATGTCCAAGGCTCGAAAGCCAGCTAAAAAGCAAATAATCAGTAGCTAAAACTTGAATTGTAATACATCTTACTGGCTATTACATCAACTTAGAAGCTTCATCTGTGTTCAACTATGGTGCTTTTAGTGTCTCCGCATACCGCAGCATGCGACATAGCTTTGCAGACGATAAGTACAACCGTTTCGGAGGGAAGAGCGGCCAATGTGACGATCTGGCTTTAAGTCGATTCGATAACAAATGACGTAGACGGACGGATTTCTCAGGTTTTTACTACATATGAACACTTTTCACATTCTCCCGTGCAACTCGGCTGCTAGTCCACCTTCTATGCAGAATCTTAAGGTCCTAGCTCATGTCCAAGGCATCAAAGCCAGCTAAAAAGTCAATAATCAATACCTAAAACTTGAATTGTACTACTTCTTACTGGCTATTACATCAAATTAGAAGCTTAATCTGTGTTCTACTGTGGTGGGTTTAGTGTCTCCGCCTACCGCAGCATACGACATAGCTTTGCAGACGATAAGTACAACCGTTTCAGAGAGAAGAGCGGCCAATGTGACGATCTGGCTTTAAGTCGATTCGATAACAAATGACGAAAACGAACGGATTTCTCAGGTTTTTACTACATATGAACACTTTTCACATTCTCCCGTGCAACTCGGCTGCTAGTCCTCCTTTCATGCAGAATCTTAAGGTCCTAGCTCATGTGCAAGGCACCAAAGCCAGCTAAAAAGTCAATAATCGATACCTAAAACTTGAATTGGACTACTTCTTACTGGCTATTACATCAACTTAGAAGCTTCATCTATGTTCGACTATAGTGCTTTTAGTGTCTCCGCATACCGCATCACGCGACATAGCTTTGCAGACGATAAGTACAACCGTTTCAGAGAGAAGAGCGGCAAATGTGACGATCTGGCTTTAAGTCGATTCGATAACAAATGACGAAAACGGACGGATTTCTCAGGTTTTTACTATATATGAACACTTTTCACATTCTCCCGTGCAACTCGGCTGCTAGTCCTCCTTTCATGCAGAATCTTAAGGTCCTAGCTCATGTCCAAGTCATCAAAGCCAGCTAAAAAGTCAATAATCGATACCTAAAACTTGAATTGTACTAGTTCTTACTGGCTATTACATCAACTTAGAAGCTTCATCTGTGTTCCACTATGGTGCTTTTAGTGTCTCCGCATACCGCAGCACGCGACATAGCTTTGCAGACGATAAGTACAACCGTTTCAGAGAGGAGAGCGGCCAATGTGACGATCTGGCTTTAAGTCGATTCGATAACAAATGACGAAAACGGACGGATTTCTCAGGTTTTTACTACATATGAACACTTTTCAGATTCTCCCGTGCAACGCGGCTGCTAGTCCTCCTTTCATGCAGAATCTTAAGGTAATAGCTCATGTCCAAGGCACCAAAGCCAGCTAAAAAGTCAATAATCGATACCTAAAACTTGAATTGTACTACTTCTTACTGGCTATTACATCAACTTAGAAGCTTCATCTGTGTTCTACTATGGTGCTTTTAGTGTCTCCGCATAGCGCAGCACGCGACATAGCATAGCAGACGATAAGTACAACCGTTTCAGAGAGAAGAGCGGCCAATGTGACGATCGGGCTTTAAGTCGATTCGATAACAAATGACGAAAACGGACGGATTTCTCAGGTTTTTACTACATATGAACACTTTTCACATTATCCCGTGCAACTCGGCTGCTAGTCCTCCTTTCATGCAGAATCTTAAGGTCCTAGCTCATGTCCAAGGCATCAAGGCCAGCTAAAAAGTCAATAATCGATACCTAAAACTTGAATTGTACTACTTCTTACTGGCTATTACATCAACTTAGAAGTGTCATCTGTGTTCTACTATGGTGCTTTTAGTGTCTCTGCATACCGCAGCACGCGACGTAGCTCTGCAGACGATAAGTACAACCGTTTCAGAGAGAAGAGCGGCCAATGTGACGATCGGGTTTTAAGTCGATTCGATAAAAATGATGAAAACGGACGGATTTCTCAGGTTTTTACTCTATTTGAACACTTTTCACATTCTCCCGTGCAACTCGGCTGCTAGTCCTCCTTTTATGCAGAATCTTAAGGTCCTAGCTCATTATCCAAGGCACAAAAGCCACATAAAAATTCAATAATCGATACCTAAAACTTGAATTGTACTACTTCTTATTGGCTATTACATCAACTTAGAAGCTTCATCTGTGTTCTACTATGGAGATTTTAGTGTCTCCGCATACCGCAGCACGCAACATAGCATTGCAGACGATAAGTACAACCGTTTCAGAGAGAAGAGCGGCCAATGTCACGATCGGGCTTTAAGTCGATTCGATAACAAATGACGAAAACGGACGGATTTCTCGGGTTTTTACTACATATGAACACTTTTCACATTCTCCCATGCAACTCGGCTGCTAGTCCTCCTTTCATGCAGAATCTTAAGGTAATAGCTCATGTCCAAGGCACCAAAGCCAACTAAGAAGTCAATAATCGATACCTAAAACTTGAATTGTACTACTTCTTACTGGCTATTACATCAACTTAGAAGCTTCATCTGTGTTCTACTATGGTGATTTTAGTGTCTCCGCATACCGCAGCATGCGACATAGCTTTGCAGACGATAAGTACAACCGTTTCAGAGAGAAGAGTGGCCAGTGTGACGATCTGCCTTTAAGTCGATTCGATAACAAATGACAAAAACGGACGGATTTCTCACGTTTTTACTACATATGAACACTTTTCACATTCTCCCGTGCAACTCGGCTGCTAGTCCTCCTTTCATGCAGAATCTTAAGGTCCTAGCTCATGTCCAAGGTACCAAAGCCAACAAAAAAGTCAATAATCGATACCAAAATCTTGAATTCTACTACTTCTTACTGGCTATTACATCAACTTAGAAGCTTCATCGGTGTTCTACTATGGTGCTTTTAGTGTCTCCGCATACCGCAGCATGCGACATAGCTTTGCAGACGATAAGTACAACCGTTTCAGAGAGAAGAGCGGAAAATGTGACGATCTTGCTCTAAGTCGATTCGATAACAAATGACGAAAACGAACGGATTTCTCAGGTTTTTACTACATATGAACACTTTACACATTCTCCAGTGCAACTCGGCTGCTAGTCCTCCTTTCATGCAGAATCTTAAGGTCCTAGCTCATGTCCAAGGCACCAAAGCCAGCTAAAAATTCAATAATCAATACCTAAAACTTGAATTGTACTACATCTTACTGGCTATTACATCAACTTAGAAGCTTCATCTGTGTTCTACTATGGAGATTTTAGTGTCTCCGCATACCGCAGAACGCGACATAGCATTGCAGACGATAAGTACAACCGTTTCAGAGAGAAGAGCGGCCAATGTGACGATCGGGCTTTAAGTCGATTCGATAACAAATGACGAAAACGGACGGATTTCTCAGGTTTTTACTACATATGAACACTTTTCACATTCTCCCGTGCAACTCGGCTGCTAGTCCTCCTTTCATGCAGAATCTTAAGGTAATAGCTCATGTCCAAGGCACCGAAGCCAACTAAGAAGTCAATAATCGATACCTAAAACTTGAGTTGTACTACATCTTACTGGCTATTACATCAACTTAGAAGCTTCATCTGTGTTCTACTATGGAGATTTTAGTGTCTCCGCATACCGCAGCACGCGACATAGCATTGCAGACGATAAGTACAACCGTTTCAGAGAGAAGAGCGGCCAATGTGACGATCGGGCTTTAAGTCGATTCGATAACAAATGACGAAAACGGACGGATTTCTCAGGTTTTTACTACATATGAACACTTTTCACATTATCCCGTGCAACTCGGCTGCTAGTCCTCCTTTCATGCAGAATCTTAAGGTAATAGCTCATGACCAATTCACCAAAACCAACTAAGAAGTCAGTAATGGATACCTAGAACTTGAATTGTACTACTTCTTACTGGCTATTACATCAACTTAGAAGCTTCATCTGTGTTCTACTATGGAGATTTTATTGTCTCCGCATACCGCAGCACGCGACATAGCATTGCAGACGATAAGTACAACCGTTTCAGAGAGAAGAGCGGCCAATGTGACGATCGGGCTTTAAGTCGATTCGATAACAAATGACGAAAACGGACGGATTTCTCAGGTTTTTACTACATATGAACACTTTTCACATTCTCCCGTGCAACTCGGCTGCTAGTCCTCCTTTCATGCAGAATCTTAAGGTAATAGCTCATGTCCAAGGCACCAAAGCCAACTAAGAAGTCAATAATCGATACCTAAAACTTGAATTCTACTACTTTTTAGTGGCTATTACATCAACTTAGAAGCTTCATCTGTGTTCTAGTATGGTGATTTTAGTGTCCCCGCATACCGCAGCACGCGACATAGCTCTGCAGACGGTAAGTACAACCGTTTCAGAGAGAAGGGCGGCCAATGTGACCATCTGGCTTTAAGTCGATTCGATAACGAATGACGAAAACGGACGGATTTCTCAGGTTTTTACTACATATGAACACTTTACACATTCTCCCGTGCAACTCGGCTGCTAGTCCTCCTTTCATGCAGAATCTTAAGGTGCTAGCTCATGTCCAAGTCACCAAACAAGGGTAAAAAGTCAATAACCGATTCCTAAAACTTGAATTGTACTATTTCTTACTACCTATTACATCATCTTAGAAGCTTCATCTGTGTTCTACTATGGTGCTTTTAGTGTCTCCGAATACCGCAGTACGCGACATAGCTTTGCAGACGATAAGTACAACCGTTTCAGAGAGAAGAGCGGCCAATGTGACGATTTGGCTTGAAGTCGGTTCGATAACAAATGACGGAAACGAACGGATTTCTCAGGTTTTTACTCTATATGAACACTTTTCACATTCTCCCGTGCAATTAGGCTGCTAGTCCTCCTTTCATGCAGAATCTTAAGGTCCTAGCTCATGTCCAAGGCACCAAAGCCAGCTAAAAAGTCAATAATCAGTACCTAAAACTTGAATTTTACTACTTCTTACTGGCTATTACACCAACTTGGAAGTATCATCTGTGTTCTACTATGGTGCTTTTAGTGTCTCTGCATACCGCAGCACGCGACATAGCTCTGCAGACGGTAAGTACAACCGTTTCAGAGAGAAGAGCGGCCAATGTGACCATCTGGCTTTAAGTCGATTCGATAACAAATGATGAAAACGAACGGATTTCTCAGGTTTTTACTACATATGAACACTTTACACATTCTCCCGTGCAACTCGGCTGCTAGTCCTCCTTTCATGCAGAATCTTAAGGTGCTAGCTCATGTCCAAGTCACCAAACAAGTGTAAAAAGACAATAACCGAATCCTAAAACTTGAATTGTACTATTTCTTACTGCCTATTACATCATCTTAGAAGCTTCATCTGTGTTCTACTATGGTGCTTTTAGTGTCTCCGAATACCGCAGTACGCGACATAGCTTTGCAGACGATAAGTACAACCGTTTCAGAGAGAAGAGCGGCCAATGTGACGATTTGGCTTTAAGTCGATTCGATAACAAATGATGAAAACGAACGGATTTCTCAGGTTTTTACTCTATATGAACACTTTTCACATTCTCCCGTGCAACTCGGCTGCTAGTCCTCCTTTCATGCAGAATCTTAAGGTCCTAGCTCATGTCCAAGGCACCAAAGCCAGCTAAAAAGTCAGTAATCAGTACCTAAAACTTGAATTTTACTACTTCTTACTGGCTATTACATCAACTTGGAAGTATCATCTGTGTTCTACTATGGTGCTTTTAGTGTCTTTGCATACCGCAGCACGCGACATAGCTCTGCAGACGGTAAGTACAACCGTTTCAGAGAGAAGAGCGGCCAATGTGACCATCTGGCTTTAAGTCGATTCGATAACAAATGACGAAAACGAACGGATTTCTCAGGTTTTTACTCTATATTAACACTTTTCACATTCTCCCGTGCAATTAGGCAGCTAGTCCTCCTTTTTTGCAGAATCTTAGGGTCCTAGCTCATGTCCAAGGCACCAAAGCCAGCTAAAAAGTCAATAATCGATACAAAAAACTTGAATTGTACTAGTTCTCACTGGCTATTACATCAACTTAGAAGCTTCATCTGTGTTCTACTATGATGATTTTCGTGTCTCCGCATACCGCAGCACGCGACATAGTTTTGCAGACGATAAGTACAACCGTTTCAGAGAGAAGAGCGGCCAATGTGACGATCTGGCTTTAAGTCGATTCGATAACAAATGACGAAAACGGACGGATTTCTCAGGTTTTTACTACATATGAACACTTTTCACATTCTCCCGTGCAACTCGGCTGCTAGTCCTCCTTTCATGCAGAATCTTAAGGTCCTAGCTCATGTCCAAGGCACCAAAGCCAGCTAAAAAGTCAATAATCAGTACCTAAAAGTTGAATTTTACTATTTTTTACTGGCTATTACATTAACTTGGAAGTATCATCTGTGTTCTACTATGGTGCTTTTAGTGTTTCTGCATACCGCAGCACGCGACATAGCTCTGCAGACGGTAAGTACAACCGTTTCAGAGAGAAGAGCGGCCAATGTGACCATCTGGCTTTAAGTCGATTCGATAACAAATGACGAAAACGAACGGATTTCTCAGGTTTTTACTACATATGAAAACTTTTCACATTCTCCCGTGCAACTCGGCTGCTAGTCCTCCTTTCATGCAGAATCTTAAGGTCCTAGCTCATGTCCAAGGCACCAAAGCCAGCTAAAAAGTCAATAATCAGTATCTAAAACTTGAATTTTACTACTTCTTACTGGCTATTACATCAACTTGGAATTATCATCTGTGTTCTACTATGGTGCTTTTAGTGTCTCTGCATACCGCAGCACGCGACATAGCTCTGCAGACGGTAAGTACAACCGTTTCAGAGAGAAGAGCGGCCAATGTGACCATCTGGCTTTAAGTCGATTCGATAACAAATGACGAAAACGAACGGATTTCTCAGGTTTTTACTACATATGAACACTTTTCATATTCTCCCGTGCAACTCGGCTGCTAGTCCTCCTTTCATGCAGAATCTTAAGGTCCTAGCTCATGTCCAAGGCACCAAAGCCAGCTAAAAAGTCAGTAATCAGTACCTAAAACTTGAATTTTACTACTTCTTACTGGCTATTACATCAACTTGGAAGTATCATCTGTGTTCTACTATGGTGCTTTTAGTGTCTCTGCATACCGCAGCACGCGACATAGCTCTGCAGACGGTAAGTACAACCGTTTCAGAGAGAAGAGCGGCCAATGTGACCATCTGGCTTTAAGTCGATTCGATAACAAATGACGAAAACGAACGGATTTTTCAGGTTTTTACTCTATATGAACACTTTTCACATTCTCCCGTGCAATTAGGCAGCTAGTCCTCCTTTCATGCAGAATCTTAAGGTCCTAGCTCATGTCCAAGGCACCAAAGCCAGCTAAAAAGTCAATAATCGATACCTAAAACTTGAATTGAACTAGTTCTTACTGGCTATTACATCAACTTAGAAGCTTCATCTGTGTTCTACTATGATGATTTTCGTGTCTCCGCATACCGCAGCACGCGACATAGTATTGCAGACGATAAGTACAACCGTTTCAGCGAGAAGAGCGGCCAATGTGACGATCTGGCTTTAAGTCGATTCGATAACAAATGACGAAAACGGACGGATTTCTCAGGTTTTTACTACATTTGAACACTTTTACATTCTCCCGTGCAACTCGGCTGCTAGTCCTCCTTTCATGCAGAATCTTAAGGTCCTAGCTCATGTCCAAGGCACCAAAGCCAGCTAAAAAGTCAATAACCGGTACCTAAAACTTGAATTGTACTACTTCTTACTGGGTATTACATCAACTTAGAAGCTTCATCGGTGTTCTACTATGGTGCTTTTAGTGTCTCCACATAGCGCAGCAAGGGACATAGCTTTGCAGGCGATAAGTACAACCTTCTCAGAGAGAAGAGCGGCCAATGTGACGATCTGGCTTTAAGTCGATTCGATAACAAATGACGAAAACGAACGGATTTCTCAGGATTTTACTACATATGAACACATTTCACATTCTCCCGTGCAACGCGGCTGCTAGTACTCCTTCTATGCAGAATCTTAAGGTCCTAGCTCATGTCCAAGGTACCAAAGCCAGCTAAAAAGTCAATAATCGATACCTAAAACTTGAATTGTACTACTTCTTACTGGCTATTACATCAACTTAGAAGCTTCATCTGTGTTCTACTATGGTGCTTTTAGTGTCTCCGCACACCGCAGCACGCGACATAGCTTTGCAGACGATAAGTACAACCGTTTCAGAGAAAAGAGGGGCCAATGTGACGATCTGTCTTTAAGTCGATTCGATAAAGAATGACGAAAACGAACGGATTTCTCAGGTTTCTACTACATATGAACACATTTCACATTCTCCCGTGCAACTCGGCTGCTAGTCCTCCTTTCATGCAGAATCTTAAGGTCCTAGCTCATGTCCAAGTCACCAAACAAGAATAAAAAGGCAATAACCGATTCCTAAAACTTGAATTGTACTATTTCTTACTGCCTATTACATCATCTTAGAAGCTTCATCTGTGTTCTACTATGGTGCTTTTAGTGTCTCCGAATACCGCAGTACGCGACATAGCTTTGCAGAAGATAAGTACAACCGTTTCAGAGAGAAGAGCGGCCAATGTGACTATTTGGCTTTAAGTCGATTCGATAACAAAAGACGAAAACGAACGGATTTCTCAGGTTTTTACTCTATATGAACACTTTTCACATTCTCCCGTGCAATTAGGCTGCTAGTCCTCCTTTCATGCAGAATCTTAAGGTCCTAGCTCATGTCCAAGGCACCAAAGCCAGCTAAAAAGTCAATAATCAGTACCTAAAAGTTGAATTTTACTATTTCTTTCTGGCTATTACATTAACTTGGAAGTATCATCTGTGTTCTACTATGGTGCTTTTAGTGTCTCTGCATACCGCAGCACGCGACATAGCTCTGCAGACGGTAAGTACAACCGTTTCAGAGAGAAGAGCGGCCAATGTGACCATCTGGCTTTAAGTCGATTCGATAACAAATGACGAAAACGAACGGATTTCTCAGGTTTTTACTACATATGAACACTTTTCACATTGTCCCATGCAACTCGGCTGCCAGTCCTCCTTTCATGCAGAATCTTAAGGTCCTAGCTCATGTCCAAGGCACCAAAGCCAGCTAAAAAGTCAATAATCACTATCTAAAACTAGAATTTTACTACTTCTTACTGGCTATTACATCAACTTGGAAGTATCATTTGTGTTCTACTATGGTGCTTTTAGTGTCTCTGCATACCGCAGCACGCGACATAGCTCTGCAGACGGTAAGTACAACCGTTTCAGAGAGAAGAGCGGCCAATGTGACCATCTGGCTTTAAGTCGATTCGATAACAAATGACGAAAACGGACGGATTTCTCAGGTTTTTACTCTATAATAACACTTTTCTCATTCTACCGGGCAATTAGGCAGCTAGTCCTCCTTTCATGCAGAATCTTAAGGTCCTAGCTCATGTCCAAGGCACCAAAGCGAGCTAAAAAGTCAATAATCGATACCTAAAACTTGAATTGTACTAGTTCTTACTGGCTATTACATCAACTTAGAAGCTTCATCTGTGTTCTACTATGATGATTTTCGTGTCTCCGCATACCGCAGCACGCGACATAGTTATGCAGACGATAAGTACAACCATTTCAGAGAGAAGAGCGGCCAATGTGACGATCTGGCTTTAAGTCGATTCGATAACAAATGACGAAAACGGACGGATTTCTCAGGTTTTTCTACATTTGAACACTTTTACATTCTCCCGTGCAACTCGGCTGCTAGTCCTCCTTTCATGCAGAATCCTAAGGTCCTAGCTCATGTCCAAGGCACCAAAGCCAGCTAAAAAGTCAATAACCGGTACCTAAAACTTGAATTGTACTACTTAATACTGGCTATTACATCAACTTAGAAGCTTCATCTGTGTTCTACTATGGTGCCTTTAGTGTCTCCGCATAGCGCAGCACGCGACATAGCTTTGCAGACGATAAGTACAACCGTCTCAGAGAGAAGAGCGGCCAATGTGACGATCTGGCTTTAAGTCGATTCGATAACAAATGACGAAAACGGACGGATTTCTCAGGTTTTTACTACATATGAACACTTTTCACATTCTCCCGTGCAACTCGGCTGCTAGTCCTCCTTTCATGCAGAATCTTAAGGTCATAGCTCATGTCCAAGGCACCAAATCCAGCTAAAAAGTCAATAACGATACCTAAAACTTGAATTGTACTATTTCTTACTGGCTATTACATCAACTTAGAAGCTTCATCTGTGTTCCACTATGGTGCTTTTAGTGTCTCCGCATACCGCAGTACGCGACATAGCTTTGCAGACGATAAGTACAACCGTTTCACGGAGAAGAGTGGCCAATCTGACGATCTGGCTATAAGTCGATTCGATAACAAATCACGAAAACGGACGGATATCTCAGGTTTTTACTACATATGAACACTTTTCACATTCTCCCGTGCAACTCGGCTGCTACTCCTTCTTTCATGAAGAATCTTAAGGTCCTAGCTCATGTCCAAGGCACCAAAGCCAGCTAAAAAGTCAATAATCAGTACCTAAAACTTGAATTTTACTACTTCTTACTGGCCATTACACCAACTTGGAAGTATCATCTGTGTTCTACTATGGTGCTTTTAGTGTCTCTGCTTACCGCAGCACGCGACATAGCTCTGCAGACGGTAAGTACAACCGTTTCAGAGAGAAGAGCGGCCAATGTGACCATCTGGCTTTAAGTCGATTCGGTAACAAATGACGAAAACGAACGGATTTCTCAGGTTTTTACTACATATGAACACTTTACACATTCTCCCGTGCAACTCGGCTGCTAGTCCTCCTTTCATGCAGAATCTTAAGGTGCTAGCTCATGTCCAAGTCACCAAACAAGGGTAAAAAGGCAATAACCGATTCCTAAAACTTGAATTGCACTATTTCTTACTGCCTATTACATCATCTTAGAAGCTTCATCTGTGTTCTACTATGGTGCTTTTAGTGTCTCCGAATACCGCAGTACGCGACATAGCTTTGCAGACGATAAGTACAACCGTTTCAGAGAGAAGAGCGGCCAATGTGACGATTTGGCTTTAAGTCGATTCGATAACGAAAGACGAAAACGAATGGATTTCTCAGGTTTTTACTCTATATGAACACTTTTCACATTCTCCCGTGCAATTAGGCTGCTAGTCCTCCTTTCATGCAGAATCTTAAGGTCCTAGCTCATGTCCAAGGCACCAAAGCCAGCTAAAAAGTCAATAATCAGTACCTAAAAGTTGAATTTTACTACTTCTTACTGGCTATTACACCAACTTAGAAGCTTCATCTGTGTTCTACTATGGTGCTTTTAGTGTCTCCGCATACCGCAGCACGCGACATAGCTTTGCAGACGATAAGTACAACCGTTTCACGGAGAAGAGTGGCCAATCTGACGATCTGGCTATAAGTCGATTCGATAACAAATGACGAAAACGGACGGATTTACAAGGATTTTACTACATATGAACACTTTTCACATTCTATCTTGCAACTCGGCTGCTAGTCCTCCTTTCATGCAGAACGTTAAGGTCCTAGCTCATGTCCAATGCACCAAAGCCAGCTAAAAAGTCAATAATCGATACCTAAAACTTGAACTGTACTACTTGTTACTGGCTATTACATCAACTAAGAAGCTTCATCTGTGTTCTACTACGGTGCTTTTAGTTTCTCCGCATACCGCAGCACGCGATACAGTTTTGCAGACGATAAGCACAACCGTTTCAGAGAGAAGTGCGGCCAATGTGACGATCTGGCTAAAAGTCGATTCGATAACAAATGACGAAAACGGACGGATTTCTCAGTTTTTTACTACATATGAACACTTTTCACACTCTCCCGTGCAACTCGGCTGCTAGTCCTCCTTTCATGCAGAATCTTAAGGTCCTAGCTCATGTCCAAGGCACCAAAGCCAGCTAAAAGGTCAATATTCAGTACCTAAAACTTGAATTGTACTACTTCTTACTGGCTATTACATCAACTTAGAAGCTTGATCTGTGTTGTACTATGGTGCTTTTAGTGTCTCAGCATACCGCAGCACGCGACATAGCTTTGCAGACGATAAGTACAACCGTTTCAGAGAGAAGAGCGGCCAATGTGACGATCTGGCTTTAAGTCGATTCGATAACAAATGACGAAAACGGACGGATTTCTTAGGTTTTTACTACATATGAACACTTTTCACATTCTCCCGTGCAACTCGGCAGCTAGCCCTTTCATGCAGAATCTTAAGGTCCTAGCTCATGTCCAAGGCACCAAAGCCAGCTAAAAAGTCAATAACCGATACCTAAAACTTGAATTGTACTACTTCTTACTGGCTATTACATCAACGTAGAAGCTTCATCTGTGTTCTACTACGGTGCTTTTAGTGTCTACGCATACCGCAGCACGCGACATAGCTTTGTAGACGATAAGTATAAATGACGAAATCGGACGGATTTCTCAGGTTTTTACTACATGCGAACACTTTTCACATTCTCCCGTGCAACTCGGCTGCTACTCCTCCTTTCATGCAGAATCTTAAGGTCCTAGCTCATGTCCAAGGCATCAAAGCCAGCTACAAAGTCAGTAATCGATAACTAAAAATTCAATTGTACTACTTCTTACTGGCTATTACATCAACTTAGAAGCTTCATCTCTGTTCTACTATGGTGCTTTTAGTGTCTCCGCATACCGCAGCACGCGACATAGATTTGCAGACGATAAGTACAACCGTTTCAGAGAGAAGAGCGGCCAATGTGACGATCTGGCTTTAAGTCGATTCGATAACAAATGACGAAAACGGACGGATTTCTCAGGTTTTTATTACATATGAACACTTTTCACATTCTCCCGTGCAACTCGGCTGCTAGTCCTCCTTTCATGCAGAATCATAAGGTCCTAGCTAATGTCCAAGGCACCAAAGCCACCTAAAAAGTCAATAATCAATACCTAAAACTTGAATTCTACTACTTCTTACTGGCTATTACATCAACTTAGAAGCTTCATCTCTGTTCTACTATGGTGCTTTTAGTGTCTCCACATAACGCAGCACGCAACATGGCTTTGCAGAAGATAAGTACGACCGTTTCAGAGAGAAGTGCGGCCAATGTGACGATCTGGCTTTAAGTCGATTCGATAACAAATGACGAAAACGGACGGATGTCTCAGGTTTTTACTACATGTGAACACTTTTCACATTCTCCCGTGCAACTGGGCTGCTAGTCCTCCTTTTATGCAGAATCTTAAGGTCCTAGCTCATGTCCAAGGCACCAAAGCCAACTAAAAAGTCAATAATCTATACCTAAAACTTGAATTGGACTACTTCTTACTGGCTATTACATCAACTAAGAAGCTTCATCTGTATTCTACTACGGTGCTTTTAGTTTCTCCGCATATCGCAGCACGCGATATAGTTTTGCAGACGATAAGCACAACCGTTTCAGAGAGAAGAGCCGCCAATGTGACGATCTGGCTAAAAGTCGATTCGATAACAAATGACGAAAACGGACGGATTTCTCAGGTTTTTACTACATATGAACACTTTTCACACTCTCCCGTGCAACTCGGCTGCTAGACCTCCTTTCATGCAGAATCTTACGGTCCTAGCTCATGTCCAAGGCACCAAAGCCAGCTAAAAGGTCAGTATTCAATACCTAAAACTTGAATTGTACTACTTCTTACTGGCTATTACATCAACTTAGAAGCTTGATCTGTGTTGTACTATGGTGCTTTTAGTGTCTCAGCATACCGCAGCACGCGACATAGCTTTGCAGACGAATAGTACAACCGTTTCAGAGAGAAGAGCGGCCAATGTGACGATCTGGCTTTAAGTCGATTCGATAACAAATGAAGAAAACGGACGGATTTCTCCGGTTTTTACTACATGCGAAAATTTTTCACATTCTCCCGTGCAACTCTGCTGCTAGTCCTCCATTCACGCAGAGTCTCAAGGTCGTAGCTCATGTCCAAGGCACCAAAGCCAACTAAAAAGTCAATAATCGATACCTAAAACTTAAATTGTACTACTTCTTACTGACTATTACATCAACTTAGAAGCTTCATCTGTGTTCTACTATGGTGCTTTTAGTGTCTCCACATACCGCAGCACGCGACATAGCTTTGTAGACGATAAGTACAACCGTTTCAGAGAGAAGAGCGGCCAATGTGACGATCTGGCTTTAAGTCGATTCGATAACAAATGACGAAAACGGACGGATTTCTCAGGTTTTTATGACATATGAACACTTTTCACATTCTCCCGTGCAACTCGGTTTCTAGTCCTCCTTTCATGCAGAATCTTAAGGTCCTAGCTCATGTCCAAGTCACCAAAGCCAGCTAAAAAGTCAATAATCGATACATAAAACTTGAACTGTACTACTTCTTACTGGCTATTACATCAACTTAGAAGCTTCATCTGTGTTCTACTACGGTGCTTTTAGTTTCTCCGCATACCGCAGCACGCGACATAGTTTTACAGACGATAAGCACAACCGTTTCAGAGAGAAGTGCGGCCAATGTGACGATCTGGCTTTAAGTCGATTCGATAACAAATGACGAAAACGGACGGATTTCTCAGGTTTTTACTACATGCGAACACTTTTCACATTCTCCCGTGCAACTCTGCTGCTAGTCCTCCTTTCACGCAGAATCTCAAGGTCCTAGCTCATGTCCAAAGCACCAAAGCCAGCTAAAAAGTCAATAATCGATACATAAAACTTGAATTGTACTACTTCTTACTGGCTATTACACCAACTTAGAAGCTTCATCTGTGTTCTACTATGATGATTTTCGTGTCTCCGCATACCGCAGCACGCGACATAGCTTTGCAGACGATAAGTACAACCGTTTCACGGAGAAGAGTGGCCAATGTGACGATCTGGCTATAAGTCGATTCGATAACAAATGACGAAAACAGACGGATTTACAAGGATTTTACTACATATGAACACTTTTCACATTCTCCCGAGCAACGCGGCTGCTACTCCTCCTTTCATGCAGAATGTTAAGGTCCTAGCTCATGTCCAAGGCACAAAAGCCAGCTAAAAAGTACATAATCGATACCTAACTTCTTACTGGCTATTACATCAACTTAGAAGCTTCATCTGTGTTCTACTACGGTGCTTTCAGTTTCTCCGCATACCGCAGCACGCAACACAGCTTTGCAGACGATAAGTACAACCGTTCCAGAGAGAAGAGCGGCCAATGTGACGATCTGGCTTTAAGTCGATTCGATAACAAATGACGAAAACAGACGGATTTCTCAGGTTTTTACTTCATATGAACACTTTTCAAATTCTCCCGTGCAACTCGGCTGCTAGTCCTCCTTTCATGCAGAATCTGAAGGTAATAGCTCATGTCCAATGCACCAAAGCCAGCTAAGAAGTCAATAATCGATACCTAAAACTTGAATTGTACTACTTCTTACTGGCTATTACATCAACTTAGAAGCTTCATCTGTGTTCTACTATGGTGCTTTTAGTGTCTCCGCATACCGCAGCACGCGACATAGCTTTGTAGACGATAAGTACAACCGTTTCAGAGAGAAGAGCGGCCAATGTGACGATCTGGCTTTAAGTCGATTCGATAACAAATGACGAAAACGGACGGATTTCTCAGGTTTTTATTACATATGAACACTTTTCACATTCTCCCGTGCAACTCGGTTGCTAGTCCTCCTTTCATGCAGAATGTTAAGGTCCTAGCTCATGTCCAAGTCACCAAAGCCAGCTAAAAAGTCAATAATCGATACCTAAAACTTAAATTGGACGACTTCTTAATGGCTATTACATCAACTTAGATGCTTCATCTGTGTTCTACTATGGTGCTTTTAGTGTCTCAGCATACAGCGGCACACGACATAGCTGTGCAGACGATAAGTACAACCGTTTCAGAGAGAAGAGCGCCCAATGTGACGATCTGGCTTTAAGTCGATTCGATAACAAATGACGAAAACGGACGGATTTATCAGGTTTTTACTACATATGAACACTTTTCACATTCTCCCGTGCAACTCGGCTGCTAGTCCTCCTTTCATGCAGAATCTTAAGGTCCTAGCTCATGTCCAAGGCACCAAAGCCAGCTAAAAAGTCAATAACCGATACCTACAACTTGAATTGTACTACTTCTTACTGGCTATTACATCATCTTAGGAGCTTCATCTGTGTTCTACTATGGTGCTTTTCTGTTTCCGCCTACGGCAAAACGCGACATAGCTTTGCAGGCGATACGTACAACCATTTCAGAGAGAAGAGCGGCCAATGTGACGATCTGGCTTTAGGTCGATTCGATAGCAAATGACGAAAACGGACGGATTTCTCAGGTTTTTACTACATCTGAACACTTTTCACATTCTCCCGTGCAACTCGGCTGCTAGTACTCCTTTCATGCAGAATGTTAAGGTCCTAGCTCATGTCCAAGGCACCAAAGCCAGCTAAAAAGTCAATAATCGATACCTAATTTCTTACTGGCTATTACATCAACTTACAAGCTTCATCTGTGTTCTACTACGGTGCATTTAGTTTCTCCGCATACCGCAGCACGCGACACAGCTTTGCAGACGATAAGTACAACCGTTTCAGAGAGAAGAGCGGCCAATGTGACGATCTGGCTAAAAGTCGATTCGATAACAAATGACGAAAACGGACGGATTTATCAGGTTTTTACTACATATGAACACTTTTCACATTCTCTCGTGCAACTCGGCTGCTAGTCCTCCTTTCATGCAGAATCTTAAGGTCCCAGCTCATGTCCAAGGCACCAAAGCCAGCTATGAAGTCAATAATCGATACCTAAAACTTGAATAGTACTACTTCTTACTGGCTATTACATCAACTTAGAAGCTTCATCTCTGTTCTACTATGGTGCTTTTAGTGCCTCCGCATACCGCAGCACGCGACATAGCTTTGCAGACGATAAGTACAACCGTTTCAGAGAGAAGAACGGCCAATGTGACGATCTGGCTTTCAGTCGATTCGATAACAAATGACGAAAACGGACGAATTTCTCCGGTTTTTACTACATATAAACACTTTTCACATTCTCCCGTGCAACTCGGCTGCTACTCGTCCTTTCATGCAGAATCTTAAGGTCCTAGCCCATGTACAAGGCACCAAAGCCAGCTAAGAAGTCAATAATCGATACCTAAAACTTGAATTGTACTACTTCTTACTGGCTATTACATCAACTTAGAAGCTTCATCTGTGTTCTACTATGGTGCTTTTAGTGTCTCCGCATAGCGCAGCACGCGACATAGCTTTGCAGACGATAAATACAACCGTTTCAGAGAGAAGAGCGGAAAATGTGACGATCTGGCTTTAAGTCGATTCGATAACAAATGACGAAAACGGACGGATTTCTCAGGTTTTTACTACATATGAACACTTTTCACATTCTCCCGTGCAACTCGGCTGCTAGTCCTCCTTTCATGCAGAATCTTAAGGTCCTTGCTCATGTCCAAGGCATTAAAGCCAGCTAAAAAGTCAATAATCGATACCTAAAACTTGAATTGTACTACTTCTTACTGGCTATTACATCATCTTAGGAGCTTCATCTGTGTTCTACTATGGTGCTTTTAGTGTCTCCAAATACCGCAGTACGCGACATAGCTTTGCAGACGATAAGTACAACCGTTTCAGAGAGCAGAGCGGCCAATGTGATGATCTGGCTTTAAATCGATTCGATAACAAATGACGAAAACGGACGGATTTCTCAGGTTTTTACTACATATGAACACTTTTCACATTCTCCCGTGCAACTCGGCTGCTAGTCCTCCTTTCATGCAAAATCTTAAGGTCCTTGCTCATGTCCAAGGCACCAAAGCCAGCTAAAAAGTCAATAATCGATACCTGAAACTTGAATTCTACTTCTTCTTACTGGCTATTACATCAACTTAGAAGCTTCATCTCTGTTCTACTATGGTGCTTTTAGTGTCTCCACATACCGCAGCACGCGACATAGCTTTGCAGAAGATAAGTACAACCGTTTCAGAGAGAAGAGGAGCCAATGTGAAGATCTGGCTTTAAGTCGATTCGATAACAAATGACGAAAACGGACGGATTTCTAAGGTTTTTATTACATATGAACACTTTTCACATTTTCCCGTGCAACTCGGCTGATAGTGCTCCTTTCATGCAGAATCTTAAGGTCCTAGCTCATGTCCAAGGCACCAAAGACAGCTAAAAAGTCAATAATTGATATCTAAAACTTGAACTGTACTACTTCTTACTGACTATTGCATCAACTTAGAAGCTTCATCTGTGTTCTACTACGGTGCTTTTAGTTTCTCCGCATACCGCAGCACGCGACATAGCTTTGCAGACGATAAGTACAACCGTTTCAGAGAGAAGTGCGGCCAATGTGACGATCTGGCTGTAAGTCGATTCGATAACAAATGACGAAAACGGACGGATTTCTCAGGTTTTTACTACATATGAACACCTTTCACATTCTCCCGTGCAACTCGGCTGCTAGTCCTCCTTTAATGCAGAATCTTAAGGTCCTAGCTCATGCCCAAGGCACCAAAGCCAGCTAAAAAGTCAATAATCCATACCTAAAACTTGAATTGTACTACTTCTTATTGTCTATTACATCAACTTAGAAGCTTCATCTGTGTTCTACTATGGTGATTTTAGTGTCTCCGCATACCGCAGCACGCGACATAGCTTTGCGGACGATAAGTACAACCGTTTCAGAGAGAAGAGCGGCCAATGTGACTATCTGGCTTTAAGTCGATTCGATAACAAATGACGAAAACGGACGGATTTCTCAGGTTTCTACTACATATGAACACATTTCACATTCTCCCGTGCAAAACGGCTGCTACTCCTCCTTTAATGCAGAATCTTAAGGTCCTAGCTCATCTCCAAGGCACCAAAGCCAGCTAAAAAGTCAATAATCGATACCTAAAACTTGAATTGTACTACTTCTTACTGGCTATTACATCATCTTAGAAGCTTCATCTGTGTTCTACTATGGTGCTTTTAGTGTCTCCGCATACCGCAGCACGCGACAAAGCTTTCCAGACGATAAGTAGAACCGTTTCAGAGAGAAGAGCAGCCAATGTGACGATCTGGCTTTAAGTCGATTCGAAAACAAATGACGAAAACGGACGGATTTCTCAGGTTTTTACTACATATGAACACTTTTCACATTGTCCCGTGCAACTCGGCTGCTAGTCCTCCTTTTGATGCAGAATCTTAAGGTCCTAGCTCATGTCCAAGGCATCAAATCCAGCTAAAAAATCAATAATCGATACCTAAAACTTGAATTGTACTACTTCTTACTGGCTATTACATCAACTTAGAAGCTTCATCTGTGTTCTACTATGGTGCTTTTAGTGTCACCGCATACCGCAGCACGCGACATAGCTTTGAAGACGATAAGTATAACCGTTTCAGAGAGAAGAGCGGCCAATGCGACGATCTGGCTTTAAGTCGATTCGATAACAAATGACGAAAACGGACGGATTTCTCAGGTTTTTACTACATATGAATACTTTTCACATTCTGCCGTGCAACTCGGCTGCTAGTCCTCCTTTAATGCAGAATCTTAAGGTCCTAGCTCATCTCCAAGGCACCAAAGCCAGCTAAAAAGTCAATAATCGATACCTAAAACTTGAATTGTACTACATCTTACTGGCTATTACATCATCATAGAAGCTTCATCTGTGTTCTACTATGGTGCTTTTAGTGTCTCCGCATACCGCAGCACGCGACATAGCTTTGCAGACGATAAGTACAACCGTTTCAGAGAGAAGAGCGGCCAATGTGACGATCTGGCTTTAAGTCGATTCGATAACAAATGACGAAAACGGGCGGATTTCTCAGGTTTTTACTACATATGAACACTTTTCAGATTCTCCCGTGCAACTCGGCTGCTAGTCCTCCTTTAATGCAGAATCTTAAGGTCCTAGCTCATCTCCAAGGCACCAAAGCCAGCTAAAAAGTCAATAATCGATACCAAAAACTTGAATTGTACTACATCTTACTGGCTATTACATCAACTTAGAAGCTTCATCTGTGTTCTACCATGGTGCTTTTAGTGTCTCCGCACACCGCAGTACGCGACATAGCTTTGCAGACGATAAGTACAACCGTTTCAGAGAAAAGAGGGGCCAATGTGACGATCTGGCTTTAAGTCGATTCGATAACAAATGACGAAAACGGACGGATTTCTCAGGTTTTTACTACATATGAACACTTTTCACACTCTCCCATCCAACGCGGCTGCTAGTCCTCCTTTCATGCAGAATCTTAAGGTCCTAGCTCATGTCCAAGGCACCAAAGCCAGCTAAAAAATCAATAATCGATACCTAAAACTTGAATTGTACTACTTCTTACTGGCTATTACATCATCATAGAAGCTTCATCTGTGTTCTACTATGGTGCTTTTAGTGTCTCCGCATACCGCAGCACGCGACATAACTTTGCAGACGATAAGTACAACCGTTTCAGAGAGAAGAGCGGCCAATGTGACGATCTGGCTTTAAGTCGATTCGATAACAAATGACGAAAACGGGCGGATTTCTCAGGTTTTTACTACATATGAACACTTTTCAGATTCTCCCGTGCAACTCGGCTGCTAGTCCTCCTTTCATGCAGAATCTTAAGGTCCTAGCTCATGCCCAAGGCACCAAAGCCAGCTAAAAAGTCAATAATCCATACCTAAAACTTGAATTGCACTACTTCTTATTGTCTATTACATTATCTTAGAAGCTTCATCTGTGTTCTACTATGGTGATTTTAGTGTCTCCGCATACCGCAGCACGCGACATAGCTTTGCAGACGATAAGTACAACCGTTTCAGAGAGAAGAGCGGCCAATGTGACGATCTGGCTTTAAGTCGATTCGATAACAAATGACGAAAACGGACGGATTTCTCAGGTTTTTACTACATATGAACACTTTTCACATTGTCTCGTGCAACTCGGCTGCTAGTCCTCCTTTCATGCAGAATCTTATGGTCCTAGCTCATGTCCAAGGCACCAAAGCCAGCTAAAAAGTCAATAATCGATACCTAAAACTTGAATTGTACTACTTCTTACTGGCTATTACATCATCTTAGAAGCTTCATCTGTGTTCTACTATGGTGCTTTCAGTATCTCCGCATACCGCAGCACGCGACAAAGCTTTCCAGACGATAAGTACATCCGTTTCAGAGAGAAGAGCAGCCAATGTGACGATCTGGCTTTAAGTCGATTCGATAACAAATGACGAAAACGGACGGATTTCTCAGGTTTTTACTACATATGAACACCCTTCACATTCTCCCGTGCAACTCGGCTGCTAGTCCTCCTTTCATGCAGAATCTTAAGGTCCTAGCTCATGTCCAAGGCACCAAAGCCAGCTAAAAAATCAATAATCGATACCTAAAACTTGAATTGTACTACTTTTTATTGGCTATTACATCAAATTAGAAGCATCATCTGTGTTCAATTGTGGTGGTTTTAGTGTCTCCGCCTACCGCAGCATACGACATAGCTTTGCAGACGATAAGTACGACCGTTTCAGAGAGAAGAGCGGCCAATGTGACGATCTGTCTTTAAGTCGATTCGATAACAAATGACGAAAACGGACGGATTTCTCAGGTTTTTACTACATATGAACACTTTTCACATTGTCCCGTGCAACTCGGCTGCTAGTCCTCCTTTTGATGCAGAATCTTAAGGTCCTAGCTCATGTCCAAGGCACCAAAGCCAGCTAAAAAATCAATAATCGATACCTAAAACTTGAATTGTACTACTTCTTACTGGCTATTACATCAACTTAGAAGCTTCATCTGTGTTCTACTATGGTGCTTTTAGTGATCCGCATACCGCAGCACGCGACATAGCTTTGAAGACGATAAGTACAACCGTTTCAGAGAGAAGAGCGGCCAATGTGACGATCTGGCTTTAAGTCGATTCGATAACAAATGACGAAAACGGACGGATTTCTCAGCTTTTTACTACATATGAATACTTTTCACATTCTCCCGTGCAACTCGGCTGCTAGTCCTCCTTTAATGCAGAATCTTAAGGTCCTAGCTCATGTCCAAGGCACCAAAGCCAGCTAAAAAGTCAATAATCGATACCTAAAACTTGAATTGTACTACTTCTTACTGGCTATTACATCATCTTAGAAGCTTCATCTGTGTTCTACTATGGTGCTTTTAGTGACTCCGTATACCGCAGCACGCGACAAAGCTTTCCAGACGATAAGTGCAACCGTTTCAGAGAGAAGAGCGGCCAATGTGACGATCTGGCTTTAAGGCGATTCGATAACAAATGACGAAAACGGACGGATTTCTCAGGTTTTTACTACATATGAACACTTTTCACACTCTCCCATCCAACGCGGCTGCTAGTCCTCCTTTCATGCAGAATCTTAAGGTCCTAGCTCATGTCCAAGGCACCAAAGCCAGCTAAAAAATCAATAATCGATACCTAAAACTTGAATTGTACTACTTCTTACTGGCTATTACATCATCATAGAAGCTTCATCTGTGTTCTACTATGGTGCTTTTAGTGTCTCCGCATACCGCAGCACGCGACATAGCTTTGCAGACGATAAGTACAACCGTTTCAGAGAGAAGAGCGGCCAATGTGACGATCTGGCTTTAAGTCGATTCGATAACAAATGACGAAAACGGACGGATTTCTCAGGTTTTTACTACATATGAACACCTTTCACATTCTCACGTGCAACTCGGCTGCTAGTCCTCCTTTCATGCAGAATCTTAAGGTCCTAGCTCATGTCCAAGGCACCAAAGCCAGCTAAAAAATCAATAATCGATACCTAAAACTTGAATTGTACTACTTTTTACTGGCTATTACATCAAATTAGAAGCATCAACTGTGTTCAATTGTGGTGGTTTTAGTGTCTCCGCCTACCGCAGCATACGACATAGCTTTGCAGACGATAAGTACGACCGTTTCAGAGAGAAGAGCGGCCAATGTGACGATCTGGCTTTAAGTCGATTCGATAACAAATGACGAAAACGGACGGATTTCTCAGGTTTTTACTACATATGAACACTTTTCACATTGTCCCGTGCAACTCGGCTGCTAGTCCTCCTTTTGATGCAGAATCTTAAGGTCCTAGCTCATGTCCAAGGCACCAAAGCCAGCTAAAAAATCAATAATCGATACCTAAAACTTGAATTGTACTACTTCTTACTGGCTATTACATCAACTTAGAAGCTTCATCTGTGTTCTACTATGGTGCTTTTAGTGATCCGCATACCGCAGCACGCGACATAGCTTTGAAGACGATAAGTACAACCGTTTCAGAGAGAAGAGCGGCCAATGTGACGATCTGGCTTTAAGTCGATTCGATAACAAATGACGAAAACGGACGGATTTCTCAGGTTTTTACTACATATGAACACTTTTCACATTCTCCCGTGCAACTCGGCTGCTCGTCCCCCTTTCATGCAGAATCTTCAGGTCCTAGCTCATGTCCAAGGCACCAAAGCCAGCTAAAAAGTCAATAATCAGTACCTAAAACTTGAATTGTACTACTTCTTACTGGCTATTACATCGACTTTGAAGCTTCATCTGTGTTCTGCTATGGTGATTTTATTGTCTCCGCATTCCGCAGCACGCGACATAGCTTTGAAGACGATAAGTACAACCGTTTCAGAAAGAAGAACGGCCAATGTGACGATCGGGCTTTAAGTCGATTCGATAACAAATGACGAAAACGGACGGATTTCTCAGGTTTCTACTACATATGAACACATTTCACATTCTCCCGTGCAACGCGGCTGCTAGTCCTCCTTTCATGCAGAATCTTAAGGTCCTAGCTCATGTTCAAGGCACCAAAGAAAGCTAAAAAATCAATAATCGATACCTAAAACTTGAATTGTACTACTTCTTACTGGCTATTACATCAACTTAGAAGCTTCATCTGTGTTCTACTATGGTGCTTTTAGTGTCTCCGCATACCGCAGCACGCGACATAGCTTTGAAGACGATAAGTACAACCGTTTCACAGAGAAGAGCGGCCAATGTGACGATCTGGCTTTAAGTCGATTCGATAACAAATGACGAAAACGGACGGATTTCTCAGGTTTTTACTACATATGAACACTTTTCACATTCTGCCGTGCAACTCGGCTGCTCGTCCTCCTTTCATGCAGAATCTTAAGGTCCTAGCTCATGTCCAAGGCACCAAAGCCAGCTAAAAAGTCAGTAATCAGTACCTAAAACTTGAATTGTACTACTTCTTACTGGCTATTACATCGACTTAGAAGCTTCATCTGTGTTCTACTATGGTGATTTTATTGTCTCCGCATACCGCAGCACGCGACATAGCTTTGAAGACGATAAGTACAACCGTTTCAGAGAGAAGAGCGGCCAATGTGACGATCTGGCTTTAAGTCGATTCGATAACAAATGACGAACACGGACGGATTTCTCAGGTTTTTACTACATATGAATACTTTTCACATTCTCCCGTGCAACTCGGCTGCTAGTCCTCCTTTAATGCAGAATCTTAAGGTCCTAGCTCATCTCCAAGGCACCAAAGCCAGCTAAAAAGTCAATAATCGATACCTAAAACTTGAATTGTACTACATCCTACTGGCTATTACATCAACTTAGAAGCTTCATCTGTGTTCTACCATGGTGCTTTTAGTGTCTCCGCACACCGCAGTACGCGACATAGCTTTGCAGACGATAAGTACAACCGTTTCAGAGAAAAGAGGGGCCAATGTGACGATCTGGCTTTAAGTCGATTCTATAACAAATGACGAAAACGGACGGATTTCTCAGGTTTTTACTACATATGAACACTTTTCACATTCTCCCGTGCAACTCGGCTGCTCGTCCCCCTTTCATGCAGAATCTTAAGGTCCTAGCTCATGTCCAAGGCACCAAAGCCAGCTAAAAAGTCAATAATCAGTACCTAAAACTTGAATTGTACTACATCCTACTGGCTATTACATCAACTTAGAAGCTTCATCTGTGTTCTACCATGGTGCTTTTAGTGTCTCCGCACACCGCAGTACGCGACATAGCTTTGAAGACGATAAGTACAACCGTTTCAGAGAGAAGAGCGGCCAATGTGACGATCTGGCTTTAAGTCGATTCGATAACAAATGACGAAAACGGACGGATTTCTCAGGTTTTTACTACATATGAACACTTTTCACATTGTCCCGTGCAACTCGGCTGCTAGTCCTCCTTTTGATGCAGAATCTTAAGGTCGTAGCTCATGTCCAAGGCACCACAGCCAGCTAAAAAATCAATAATCGATACCTAAAACTTGAATTGTACTACTTCTTACTGGCTATTACATCAACTTAGAAGCTTCATCTGTGTTCTACTATGGTGCTTTTAGTGTCTCCGCATACCGCAGCACGCGACATAGCTTTGAGGACGATAAGTACAACCGTTTCAGAGAGAAGAGCGGCCAATGTGACGATCTGGCTTTAAGTCGATTCGATAACAAATGACGAAAACGGACGGATTTCTCAGGTTTTTACTACATATGAACACTTTTCACATTCTCCCGTGCAACTCGGCTGCTAGTCCTCCTTTCATGCAGAATCTTAAGGTCCTAGCACATGTCCAAGGCACCAAAGCCAGCTAAAAAGTCAATAATCAGTACCTAAAACTTGAATTGTACTACTTCTTACTGGCTATTACATCGACTTAGAAGCTTCATCTGTGTTCTACTATGGTGATTTTATTGTCTCCGCATACCGCAGCACGCGACATAGCTTTGCAGACGATAAGTACAACCGTCTCAGAGAGAAGAGCACCCAATGTGACGATCGGGCTTTAAGTCGATTCGATAACAAATGACGAAAACGGACGGATTTCTCAGGTTTTTACTACATATGAACACTTTTCACATTCTCCCGTGCAACTCGGCTGCTAGTCCTCTTTTCATGCAGAATCTTAAGGTCCTAGCTCATGTCCAAGGCATCAAAGCCAGCTAAAAAGTCAATAATCGATACCTAAAACTTGAATTGTACTACTTCTTACTGGCTATTACATCATCTTAGAAGCTTCATCTGTGTTCTACTATGGTGCTTTTAGTGTCTCCGCATACCGCAGCACGCGAAAAAGCTTTCCAGACGATAAGTACAACCGTTTCAGAGAGAAGAGCAGCCAATGTGACGATCTGGCTTTAAGTCGATTCGATAACAAATGACGAAAACGGACGGATTTCTCAGGTTTTTACTACATATGAACACTTTTCACATTCTCCCGTACAACGCGGCTGCTAGTCCTCCTTTCATGCAGAATCTTAAGGTCGTAGCTCATGTCCAAGGCACCACAGCCAGCTAAAAAATCAATAATCGATACCTAAAACTTGAATTCTACTACTTTTTAGTGGCTATTACATCAACTTAGAAGCTTCATCTGTGTTCTACTATGGTGCTTTTAGTGTCTCCGCATACCGCAGCACGCGACATAGCTTTGAGGACGATAAGTACAACCGTTTCAGAGAGAAGAGCGGCCAATGTGACGATCTGGCTTTAAGTCGATTCGATAACAAATGACGAAAACGGACGGATTTCTCAGGTTTTTACTACATATGAACACTTTTCACATTCTCCCGTGCAACTCGGCTGCTAATCCTCCTTTCATGCAGATTCTTAAGGTCCTAGCTCATGTCCAAGGCATCAGAGCCAGCTTAAAAGTCAATAATCAATACCTAAACTTGAATTGTACTACTTCTTACTGGCTATCACATCAACTTAGAAGCTTCATCTGTGTTCTACTATGGTGCTTTTAGTGTCTCCGCATACCGCAGCACGCGACATAGCTTTGCAGACGATAAGTACAACCGTTTCAGACAGAAGAGCGGCCAATGTGACGATCTGGCTTTAACTCGATTCGATAACAAATGACGAAAACGGACGGATTTCTCAGTTTTTTACTACATATGAACACTTTTCACATTGTCCCGTGCAACTCGGCTGCTTGTCCTCCTTTTGATGCAGAATCTTAAGGTCGTAGCTCATGTCCAAGGCACCACAGCCAGCTAAAAAATCAATAATCGATACCTAAAACTTGAATTGTACTACTTCTTACTGGCTATTACATCAACTTAGAAGCTTCATCTGTGTTCTACTATGGTGCTTTTAGAGTCTCCGCATACCGCAGCACGCGACATAGCTTTGAAGACGATAAGTACAACCGTGGCAGAGAGAAGAGCGGCCAATGTGACGATCTGGCTTTAAGTCGATTCGATAACAAATGACGAAAACGGACGGATTTCTCAGGTTTTTACTACATATGAATACTTATCACATTCTCCCGCGCAACTCGGCTGCTAGTCCTCCTTTAATGCAGAATCTTAAGGTCCTAGCTCATGTCCAAGGCACCAAAGCCAGCTAAAAAGTCAGTAATCGACACCTAAAACTTGAATTGTACTACTTCTTACTGGCTATTACATCAAATTAGAAGCTTCATCTGTGTTCAATTGTGGTGGTTTTAGTGTCTCCGCCTACCGCAGCATACGACATAGCTTTGCAGACGATAAGTACAACCGTTTCAGAGAGAAGAGCGGCCAATGTGACGATCTGGCTTTAAGTCGATTCGATAACAAATGACGAAAACGGACGGATTTCTCAGGTTTTTACTACATATGAACACTTTTCACATTGTCCCGTGCAACTTGGCTGCTAGTCCTCCTTTTGATGCAGAATCTTAAGGTCTTAGCTCATGTCCAAGGCACCAAAGCCAGCTAAAAAATCAATAATCGATACCTAAAACTTGAATTGTACTACTTCTTACTGGCTATTACATCAACTTAGAAGCTTCATCTGTGTTCTACTATGGAGCTTTTAGTGTCTCCGCATACCGCAGCACGCGACATAGCTTTGAAGACGATAAGTACAACCGTTTCAGAGAGAAGAGCGGCCAATGTGACGATCTGACTTTAAGTCGATTCGATAACAAATGACGAAAACGGACGGATTTCTCAGGTTTTTACTACATATGAACACTTTTCTCATTCTCCCGTGCAACTCGGCTGCTAATCCTCCTTTCATGCAGATTCTCAAGGTCCTAGCTCATGTCCAAGGCATCAAAGCCAGCATAAAAGTCAATAATCAATACCTAAACTTGAATTGTACTACTTCTTACTGGCTATTACATCAAATTAGAAGCTTCATCTGTGTTCTACTGTGGTGGTTTTAGTGTCTCCGCCTACCGCAGCATACGACATAGCTTTGCAGACGATAAGTACAACCGTTTCAGAGAGAAGAGCGGCCAATGTGTCGATCTGGCTTTAAGTCGATTCGATAACAAATGACGAAAACGGACGGATTTCTCAGGTTTTTACTACATATGAACACTTTTCACATTCTCCCGTGCAACTCGGCTGCTAGTCCTCCTTTCATGCAGAATCTTAAGGTCCTAGCTCATGTCCAAGGCACCAAAGCCAGCTAAAAAGTCAATAATCGATACCTAAAACTTGAATTGTACTACTTCTTACTGGCTATTACATCAACTTAGAAGCTTCATCTGTGTTCTACTATGGTGCTTTTAGTGTCTGCGCATACCGCATCACGCGACATAGCTTTGCAGACGATAAGTACAACCGATTCAGAGAGAAGAGCGGCCAATGTGACGATCTGGCTTTAAGTCGATTAGATAACAAATGACGAAAATGGACGGATTTCTCAGGTTTTTACTACATATGAACACTTTTCACATTCTCCCGTGCAACTCGGCTGCTATTCCTCCTTTCATGCAGAATCTTAAGGTAATAGCTCATGTCCAAGGCACCAAAGCCAGCTAAAAAGTCAATAATCAGTACCTCAAACTTGAATTGTACTACTTCTTACTGGCTATTACATCAACTTAGAAGCTTCATATGTGTTCTACTATGGTGCTTTTAGTGTCTCCGCATACCGCAGCACGCGACATAGCTTTGCAGACGATAAGTACAACCGTCTCAGAGAGAAGAGCGGCCAATGTGACGATCGGGCTTTAAGTCGATTCGATAACAAATGACGAAAACGGACGGATTTCTCAGGTTTTTACTACATATGAACACTTTTCACATTCTCCCGTGCAACTCGGCTGCTAGTCCTCCTTTCATGCAGAATCTTAAGGTCCTAGCTCATGTCCAAGGCATCAAAGCCAGCTAAAAAGTCAATAATCGATACCTAAAACTTGAATTGTACTACTTCTTACTGGCTATTACATCATCTTAGAAGCTTCATCTGTGTTCTACTATGGTGCTTTTAGTGTCTCCGCATACCGCAGCACGCGAAAAAGCTTTCCAGACGATAAGTACAACCGTTTCAGAGAGAAGAGCAGCCAATGTGACGATCTGGCTTTAAGTCGATTCGATAACAAATGACGAAAACGGACGGATTTCTCAGGTTTTTACTACATATGAACACTTTTCACATTCTCCCGTACAACGCGGCTGCTAGTCCTCCTTTCATGCAGAATCTTAAGGTCCTAGCTCATGTCCAAGGCACCAAAGCCAGCTAAAAAGTCAATAATCGATACCTAAAACTTGAATTGTACTACGTCTTACTGGCTATCACATCAACTTAGAAGCTTCATCTGTGTTCTAGTATGGTGCTTTTAGTGTCTCCGCATACCGCAGCACGCGACATAGCTTTGCAGACGATAAGTACAACCGTTTCAGACAGAAGAGCGGCCAATGTGACGATCTGGCTTTAAGTCGATTCGATAACAAATGACGAAAACGGACGGATTTCTCAGGTTTTTACTACATATGAACACTTTTCACATTGTCCCGTGCAACTCGGCTGCTAGTCCTCCTTTTGATGCAGAATCTTAAGGTCGTAGCTCATGTCCAAGGCACCACAGCCAGCTAAAAAATCAATAATCGATACCTAAAACTTGAATTGTACTACTTCTTACTGGCTATTACATCAACTTAGAAGCTTCATCTGTGTTCTACTATGGTGCTTTTAGTGTCTCCGCATACCGCAGCACGCGACATAGCTTTGAGGACGATAAGTACAACCGTTTCAGAGAGAAGAGCGGCCAATGTGACGATCTGGCTTTAAGTCGATTCGATAACAAATGACGAAAACGGACGGATTTCTCAGGTTTTTACTACATATGAATACTTATCACATTCTCCCGCGCAACTCGGCTGCTAGTCCTCCTTTAATGCAGAATCTTAAGGTCCTAGCTCATGTCCAAGGCACCAAAGCCAGCTAAAAAGTCAATAATCGATACCTAAAACTTGAATTGTACTACTTCTTACTGGCTATTACATCAAATTAGAAGCTTCATCTGTGTTCAGTTGTGGTGATTTTAGTGTCTCCGCCTACCGCAGCATACGACATAGCTTTGCAGACGATAAGTACAACCGTTTCAGAGAGAAGAGCGGCCAATGTGACGATCTGGCTTTAAGTCGATTCGATAACAAATGACGAAAACGGACGGATTTCTCAGGTTTTTACTACATATGAACACTTTTCACATTGTCCCGTGCAACTTGGCTGCTAGTCCTCCTTTTGATGCAGAATCTTAAGGTCTTAGCTCATGTCCAAGGCACCAAAGCCAGCTAAAAAATCAATAATCGATACCTAAAGCTTGAATTGTACTACTTCTTACTGGCTATTACATCAACTTAGAAGCTTCATCTGTGTTCTACTATGGAGCTTTTAGTGTCTCCGCATACCGCAGCACGCGACATAGCTTTGAAGACGATAAGTACAACCGTTTCAGAGAGAAGAGCGGCCAATGTGACGATCTGACTTTAAGTCGATTCGATAACAAATGACGAAAACGGACGGATTTCTCAGGTTTTTACTACATATGAACACTTTTCACATTCTCCCGTGCAACTAGGCTGCTAATCCTCCTTTCATGCAGATTCTTAAGGTCCTAGCTCATGTCCAAGGCATCAAAGCCAGCTTAAAAGTCAATAATCAATACCTAAACTTGAATTGTACTACTTCTTACTGGCTATTACATCAAATTAGAAGCTTCATCTGTGTTCTACTGTGGTGGTTTTAGTGTCTCCGCCTACCGCAGCATACGACATAGCTTTGCAGACGATAAGTACAACCGTTTCAGAGAGAAGAGCGGCCAATGTGTCGATCTGGCTTTAAGTCGATTCGATAACAAATGACGAAAACGGACGGATTTCTCAGGTTTTTACTACATATGAACACTTTTCACATTCTCCCGTGCAACTCGGCTGCTAGTCCTCCTTTCATGCAGAATCCTAAGGTCCTAGCTCATGTCCAAGGCACCAAAGCCAGCTAAAAAGTCAATAATCGATACCTAAAACTTGAATTGTACTACTTCTTACTGGCTATTACATCAACTTAGAAGCTTCATCTGTGTTCTACTATGGTGCTTTTAGTGTCTGCGCATACCGCATCACGCGACATAGCTTTGCAGACGATAAGTACAACCGATTCAGAGAGAAGAGCGGCCAATGTGACGATCTGGCTTTAAGTCGATTAGATAACAAATGACGGAAATGGACGGATTTCTCAGGTTTTTACTACATATGAACACTTTTCACATTCTCCCGTGCAACTCGGCTGCTATTCCTCCTTTCATGCAGAATCTTAAGGTAATAGCTCATGTCCAAGGCACCAAAGCCAGCTAAAAAGTCAATAATCAGTACCTCAAACTTGAATTGTACTACTTCTTACTGGCTATTACATCAACTTAGAAGCTTCATATGTGTTCTACTATGGTGCTTTTAGTGTCTCCGCATACCGCATCACGCGACATAGCTTTGCAGACTATAAGTACAACCGTTTCAGAGAGAAGAGCGGCCAATGTGACGATCTGGCTTTAAGTCGATTCGATAACAAATGACGAAAACGGACGGATTTCTCAGGTTTTTACTACATATGAATACTTTTCACATTCTCCCGTGCAACTCGGCTGCTAGTCCTCCTTTCATGCAGAATTTTAAGGTCCTAGCTCATGTCCAAGGCACCAAAGCCAGCTAAAAAGTCAATTATCGATACCTAAAACTTGAATTGTACTACTTCTTACTGGCTATTACATCAAATTAGAAGCTTCATCTGTGTTCAATTGTGGTGGTTTTAGTGTCTCCGCCTACCGCAGCATACGACATAGCTTTGCAGACGATAAGTACAACCGTTTCAGAGAGAAGAGCGGCCAATGTGACGATCTGGCTTTAAGTCGATTCGATAACAAATGACGAAAACGGACGGATTTCTCAGGTTTTTACTACATATGAACACTTTTCACATTGTCCCGTGCAACTCGGCTGCTAGTCCTCCTTTTGATGCAGAATCTTAAGGTCCTAGCTCATGTCCAAGGCACCAAAGTCAGCTAAAAAATCAATAATCGATACCTAAAACTTGAATTGTACTACTTCTTACTGGCTATTACATCAACTTAGAAGCTTCATCTGTGTTCTACCATGGTGCTTTTAGTGTCTCCGCATACCGTAGCACGCGACATAGCTTTGAAGACGATAAGTACAACCGTTTCAGAGAGAAGAGCGGCCAATGTGACGATCTGGCTTTAAGTCGATTCGATAACAAATGACGAAAACGGACGGATTTCTCAGGTTTTTACTACATATGAACACTTTTCACATTTTCCCGTGCAACTCGGCTGCTAATCCTCCTTTCATGCAGATTCTTAAGGTCCTAGCTCATGTCCAAGGCATCAAAGCCAGCTTAAAAGTCAATAATCAATACCTAAAACTTGAATTGTACTACTTCTTACTGGCTATTACATCAAATTAGAAGCTTCATCTGTGTTCTGCTATGGTGATTTTATTGTCTCCGCATACCGCAGCACGCGACATAGCTTTGCAGACGATAAGTACTACCGTTTCAGAGAGAAGAGCGGCCAATGTGACGATCGGGCTTTAAGTCGATTCGATAACAAATGACGAAAACGGACGGATATCTCAGGTTTCTACTACACATGAACACATTTCACATTCTCCCGTGCAACGCGGCTGCTAGTCCTCCTTTCATGCAGAATCTTAAGGTCCTAGCTCATGTCCAAGGCACCAAAGCCAGCTAAAAAGTCAATAATCGATACCTAAAACTTGAATTGTACTACTTCTTACTGGCTATTACATCAACTTAGAAGCTTCATCTGTGTTCTACCATGGTGCTTTTAGTGTCTCCGCACACCGCAGCACGCGACATAGCTTTGCAAACGATAAGTACAACCGTTTCAGAGAAAAGAGGGGCCAATGTGACGATCTGGCTTTAAGTCGATTCGATAACAAATGACGAAAACGGACGCATTTCTCAGGTTTTTACTACATATGAACACTTTTCACATTCTCCCGTGCAACTCGGCTGCTAGTCCTCTTTTCATGCAGAATCTTAAGGTCCTAGCTCATGTCCAAGGCATCAAAGCCAGCTAAAAAGTCAATAATCGATACCTAAAACTTGAATTGTACTACTTCTTACTGGCTATTACATCATCTTAGAAGCTTCATCTGTGTTCTACTATGGTGCTTTTAGTGTCTCCGCATACCGCAGCACGCGAAAAAGCTTTCCAGACGATAAGTACAACCGTTTCAGAGAGAAGAGCAGCCAATGTGACGATCTGGCTTTAAGTCGATTCGATAACAAATGACGAAAACGTACGGATTTCTCAGGTTTTTACTACATATGAACACTTTTCACATTCTCCCGTACAACGCGGCTGCTAGTCCTCCTTTCATGCAGAATCTTAAGGTCCTAGCTCATGTCCAAGGCACCAAAGCCAGCTAAAAAGTCAATAATCGATACCTAAAACTTGAATTGTACTACTTCTTACTGGCTATTACATCAAATTAGAAGCTTCATCTGTGTTCAATTGTGGTGGTTTTAGTGTCTCCGCCTACCGCAGCATACGACATAGCTTTGCAGACGATAAGTACAACCGTTTCAGAGAGAAGAGCGGCCAATGTGACGATCTGGCTTTAAGTCGATTCGATAACAAATGACGAAAACGGACGGATTTCTCAGGTTTTTACTACATATGAACACTTTTCACATTGTCTCGTGCAACTTGGCTGCTAGTCCTCCTTTTGATGCAGAATCTTAAGGTCTTAGCTCATGTCCAAGGCACCAAAGCCAGCTAAAAAATCAATAATCGATACCTAAAACTTGAATTGTACTACTTCTTACTGGCTATTACATCAACTTAGAAGCTTCATCTGTGTTCTACTATGTTGCTTTTAGTGTCTCCGCATACCGCAGCACGCGACATAGCTTTGAAGACGATAAGTACAACCGTTTCAGAGAGAAGAGCGGCCAATTTGACGATCTGGCTTTAAGTCGATTCGATAACAAATGACGAAAACGGACGGATTTCTCAGGTTTTTACTACATATGAACACTTTTCACATTCTCCCGTGCAACTCGGCTGCTAATCCTCCTTTCATGCAGATTCTTAAGGTCCTAGCTCAAGTCCAAGGCATCAAAGCCAGCTTAAAAGTCAATAATCAATACCTAAACTTGAATTGTACTACTTCTTACTGGCTATTACATCAAATTAGAAGCTTCATCTGTGTTCTACTGTGGTGGTTTTAGTGTCTCCGCCTACCGCAGCATACGACATAGCTTTGCAGACGATAAGTACAACCGTTTCAGAGAGAAGAGCGGCCAATGTGACGATCTGGCTTTAAGTCGATTCGATAACAAATGACGAAAACGGACGGATTTCTCAGGTTTTTACTACATATGAACACTTTTCACATTTTCCCGTGCAACTCGGCTGCTAATCCTCCTTTCATGCAGATTCTTAAGGTCCTAGCTCATGTCCAAGGCATCAAAGCCAGCTTAAAAGTCAATAATCAATACCTAAAACTTGAATTGTACTACTTCTTACTGGCTATTACATCAAATTAGAAGCTTCCTCTGTGTTCTGCTATGGTGATTTTATTGTCTCCGCATACCGCAGCACGCGACATAGCTTTGCAGACGATAAGTACTACCGTTTCAGAGAGAAGAGCGGCCAATGTGACGATCGGGCTTTAAGTCGATTCGATAACAAATGACGAAAACGAACGGATATCTCAGGTTTCTACTACACATGAACACATTTCACATTCTCCCGTGCAACGCGGCTGCTAGTCCTCCTTTCATGCAGAATCTTAAGGTCCTAGCTCATGTCCAAGGCACTAAAGCCAGCTAAAAAATCAATAATCGATACCTAAAACTTGAATTGTACTACTTCTTACTGGCTATTACATCAACTTAGAAGCTTCATCTGTGTTCTACCATGGTGCTTTTAGTGTCTCCGCACACCGCAGCATGCGACATAGCTTTGCAGACGATAAGTACAACCGTTTCAGAGAAAAGAGGGGCCAATGTGACGATCTGGCTTTAAGTCGATTCGATAACAAATGACGAAAACGGACGGATTTCTCAGGTTTTTACTACATATGAACACTTTTCACATTCTCCCGTACAACGCGGCTGCTAGTCCTCCTTTCATGCAGAATCTTAAGGTCCTAGCTCATGTCCAAGGCACCAAAGCCAGCTAAAAAGTCAATAATCGATACCTAAAACTTGAATTGTACTACTTCTTACTGGCTATTACATCAAATTAGAAGCTTCATCTGTGTTCAATTGTGGTGGTTTTAGTGTCTCCGCCTACCGCAGCATACGACATAGCTTTGCAGACGATAAGTACAACCGTTTCAGAGAGAAGAGCGGCCAATGTGACGATCTGGCTTTAAGTCGATTCGATAACAAATGACGAAAACGGACGGATTTCTCAGGTTTTTACTACATATGAACACTTTTCACATTGTCTCGTGCAACTTGGCTGCTAGTCCTCCTTTTGATGCAGAATCTTAAGGTCTTAGCTCATGTCCAAGGCACCAAAGCCAGCTAAAAAATCAATAATCGATACCTAAAACTTGAATTGTACTACTTCTTACTGGCTATTACATCAACTTAGAAGCTTCATCTGTGTTCTACTATGTTGCTTTTAGTGTCTCCGCATACCGCAGCACGCGACATAGCTTTGAAGACGATAAGTACAACCGTTTCAGAGAGAAGAGCGGCCAATGTGACGATCTGGCTTTAAGTCGATTCGATAACAAATGACGAAAACGGACGGATTTCTCAGGTTTTTACTACATATGAACACTTTTCACATTCTCCCGTGCAACTCGGCTGCTAATCCTCCTTTCATGCAGATTCTTAAGGTCCTAGCTCATGTCCAAGGCATCAAACCAGCTTAAAAGTCAATAATTAATACCTGAACTTGAATTGTACTACTTCTTACTGGCTATTACATCAAATTAGAAGCTTCATCTGTGTTCTACTGTGGTGGTTTTAGTGTCTCCGCCTACCGCAGCATACGACATAGCTTTGCAGACGATAAGTACAACCGTTTCAGAGAGAAGAGCGGCCAATGTGACGATCTGGCTTTAAGTCGATTCGATAACAAATGACGAAAACGGACGGATTTCTCAGGTTTTTACTACATATGAACACTTTTCACATTTTCCCGTGCAACTCGGCTGCTAATCCTCCTTTCATGCAGATTCTTAAGGTCCTAGCTCATGTCCAAGGCATCAAAGCCAGCTTAAAAGTCAATAATCAATACCTAAAACTTGAATTGTACTACTTCTTACTGGCTATTACATCAAATTAGAAGCTTCCTCTGTGTTCTGCTATGGTGATTTTATTGTCTCCGCATACCGCAGCACGCGACATAGCTTTGCAGACGATAAGTACTACCGTTTCAGAGAGAAGAGCGGCCAATGTGACGATCTGGCTTTAAGTCGATTCGATAACAAATGACGAAAACGGACGGATAACTCAGGTTTCTACTACACATGAACACATTTCACATTCTCCCGTGCAACGCGGCTGCTAGTCCTCCTTTCATGCAGAATCTTAAGGTCCTAGCTCATGTCCAAGGCACCAAAGCCAGCTAAAAAATCAATAATCGATACCTAAAACTTGAATTGTACTACTTCTTACTGGCTATTACATCAACTTAGAAGCTTCATCTGTGTTCTACCATGGTGCTTTTAGTGTCTCCGCACACCGCAGCATGCGACATAGCTTTGCAGACGATAAGTACAACCGTTTCAGAGAAAAGAGGGGCCAATGTGACGATCTGGCTTTAAGTCGATTCGATAACAAATGACGAAAACGGACGGATTTCTCAGGTGTTTACTACATATGAACACTTTTCACATTCTCCCGTACAACGCGGCTGCTAGTCCTCCTTTCATGCAGAATCTTAAGGTCCTAGCTCATGTCCATGGCACCAAAGCCAGCTAAAAAGTCAATAATCGATACCTAAAACTTGAATTGTACTACTTCTTACTGGCTATCACATCAACTTAGAAGCTTCATCTGTGTTCTACTATGGTACTTTTAGTGTCTCCGCATACCGCAGCACGCGACATAGCTTTGCAGACGATAAGTACAACCGTTTCAGACAGAAGAGCGGCCAATGTGACGATCTGGC
This sequence comes from Schistocerca gregaria, assembly GCF_023897955.1. Taxonomy (NCBI): domain Eukaryota; kingdom Metazoa; phylum Arthropoda; class Insecta; order Orthoptera; family Acrididae; genus Schistocerca; species Schistocerca gregaria. The sequence continues at coordinate 1,051,008 of NW_026062021.1, read as the reverse complement.
TTTAAGTCGATTCGATAACAAATGACGAAAACGGACGGATTTCTCAGGTTCTTTACTACATATGAACACTTTTCACATTGTCCCGTGCAATTCGGCTGCTAGTCCTCCTTTTGATGCAGAATCGTAAGGTCGTAGCTTATGTCCAAGGCACCAAAGCCAGCTAAAAAATCAATAATCGATACCTAAAACTTGAATTGTAATACTTCTTACTGGCTATTACATCAACTTAGAAGCTTCATCTGTGTTCTACTATGGTGCTTTTAGTGTCTCCGCATACCGCAGCACACGACATAGCTTTGAAGACGATAAGTACAACCGTTTCAGAGAGAAGAGCGGCCAATGTGACGATCTGGCTTTAAGTCGATTCGATAACAAATGACGAAAACGGACGGATTTCTCAGGTTTTTACTACATATGAATACTTTTCACATTCTCCCGTGCAACTCGGCTGCTAGTCCTCCTTTCATGCAGAATCTTAAGGTCCTAGCTCATGTCCAAGGCACCAAAGCCAGCTAAAAAATCAATAATCGATACCTAAAACTTGAATTGTACTACATTTTACTGGCTATTACATCAAATTAGAAGCATCATCTGTGTTCAATTGTGGTGGTTTTAGTGTCTCCGCCTACCGCAGCATACGACATAGCTTTGCAGACGATAAGTACAAGCAATTCAGAGAGAAGAGCGGCCAATGTGACGATCTGGCTTTAAGTCGATTCGATAACAAATGACGAAAACGGACGGATTTCTCAGGTTTTTACTACATATGAACACTTTTCACATAATCCCGTGCAACTCGGCTGCTAGTCCTCCTTTCATGCAGAATCTTAAGGTCCTAGCTCATGTCCAAGGCACCAAAGCCAGCTAAGAAGTCTATAATCGATACCTAAAACTTGAATTGTACTACTTCTTACTGGCTATTACATCAACTTAGAAGCTTAATCTGTGTTCTACTATGGTGCTTTTAGTGTCTCCGCATACCGCAACACGCGACATAGCTTTGCAGACGATAAGTACAACCGTTTCAGAGAGAAGAGCGGCCAATGTGACGATCTGGCTTTAAGTCGATTCGATAACAAATGACGAAAACGGACGGATTTCTCAGGCTTTTACTACATATGAACACTTTTCACATTCTCCCGTGCAACTCGGCTGCTAGTCCTCCTTCCATGCAGAATCTTAAGGTCCAAGCTCATGTCCAAGGGACCAAAGCCAGCTAAAAAGTCAATAATCGATACCTCAAACTTGAATTGTACTACTTCTTACTGGCTATTACATCATCATAGAAGCTTCATCTGTGTTCTACTATGGTGCTTTTAGTGTCTCCGCATACCGCCTCACGCAACATAGCTTTGCAGACGATAAGTACAACCGTTTCAGAGAGAAGAGCGGCCAAGTGACGATCTGGCTTTAAGGCGATTCGATAACAAATGACGAAAACGGACGGTTTTCTCAGGTTTTTACTACATATGAACACTTTTCATATTGTCCCGTGCATCTCGGCTGCTAGTCCTCCTTTCATGCAGAATCTTAAGGTCCTAGCTCATGTCCAAGGCACCAAATCCATCTAAGAAGTCAATAATCGATACCTAAAACTTGAATTGTACTACTTCTTACCGGCTATTACATCATCTTAGAAGCTTCATCTGTGTTCTACTATGGTGCGTTTAGTGTCTCCGCATACCGCAGCACGCGACATAGCTTTGAAGACGATAAGTACAACCGTTTCAGAGAGAAGAGCGGCCAATGTGACGATCTGGCTTTAAGTCGATTCGATAACAAATGACGAAAACGGACGGATTTCTCAGGTTTTTACTACATATGAACACTTTTCACATTCTCCCCTGCAAATCGGCTGCTAGTCCTCCTTTCATGCAGAATCTTAAGGTCCTAGCTCATGTCCAAGGCACCAAAGCCAGCTAAAAAGTCAATAATCGATACCTAAAACTTGAATTGTACTACTTCTTACCGGCTATTACATCATCTTAGAAGCTTCATCTGTGTTCTACTATGGTGCGTTTAGTGTCTCCGCATACCGCAGCACGCGACAAAGCTTTCCAGACGATAAGTACAACCGTTTCAGAGAGAAGAGCAGCCAATGTGACGATCTGGCTTTAAGTCGATTTGATAACAAATGACGAAAACGGACGGATTTCTCAGGTTTTTACTACATATGAACACATTTCACATTCTCCCGTACAACGCGGCTGCTAGTCCTCCTTTCATGCAGAATCTTAAGGTCCTAGCTCATGTCCAAGGCACCAAAGCCAGCTAAAAAGTCAATAATCAATACCTAAAACTTGAATTGTACTACTTCTTACTGGCTATCACATCAACTTAGAAGCTTCATCTGTGTTGTACTATGGTGCTTTTAGTGTCTCCGCATACCGCAGCACGCGACATAGCTTTGAAGACGATAAGTACAACCGTTTCAGAGAGAAGAGCGGCCAATGTGACGATCTGGCTTTAAGACGATTCGATAACAAATGACGAAAAGGGACGGATTTCTCAGGTTTTTACTACGTATGAACACTTTTCACATTGTCCCGTGCAACTCGGCTGCTAGTCCTCCTTATGATGCAGAATCTTAAGATCCTAGCTCATGTTCAAGGCACCAAAGCCAGCTAAAAAATCAATAATCGATACCTAAAACTTGAATTGTACTACTTCTTACTGGCTATTACATCAACTTAGAAGCTTCATCTGTGTTCTACTATGGTGCTTTTAGTGTCTCCGCATACCGCAGCACGCGACATAGCTTTGAAGACGATATGTACAACCGTTTCAGAGAGAAGAGCGGCCAGTGTGACGATCTGGCTTTAAGTCGATTCGATAACAAATGACGAAAACGGACGGATTTCTCAGGTTTTTACTACATATGAACACTTTTCACATTCTCCCGTGCAACTCGGCTGCTAATCCTCCTTTCATGCAGATTCTTAAGGTCCTAGCTCATGTCCAAGGCATCAAAGCCAGCTTAAAAGTCAATAATCATTACCTAAAACTTGAATTGTACTACTTCTTACTGGCTATTACATCAAATTAGAAGCTTCATCTGTGTTCTACTGTGGTGGTTTTAGTGTCTCAGCCTACCGCAGCATACGACATAGCTTTGCAGACGATAAGTACAACCGTTTCAGAGAGAAGAGCGGCCAATATGGCGATCTGGCTTTAAGTCGATTCGATAACAAATGACGAAAACGGACGGATTTCTCAGGTTTTTACTACATATGAACACTTTTCACATTCTCCCGTGCAACTCGGCTGCTAGTCCTCCTTTCATGCAGAATCTTAAGGTACTAGCTCATGTCCAAGGCACCAAAGCCAGCTAAAAAGTCAATAATCGATACCTAAAACTTGAATTGTACTACTTCTTACTGGCTATTACATCAACTTAGAAGCTTAATCTGTGTTCTACTATGGTGCTTTCAGTGTCTCCGCATACCGCAGCACGCGACATAGCTTTGCAGACGATAAGTACAACCGTTTCAGAGAGAAGAGCGGCCAAGTGACGATCTGGCTTTAAGGCGATTCGATAACAAATGACGAAAACGGACGGATTTCACAGGTTTTTACTACATATGAACACTTTTCACATTCTCCCGTGCAACTCGGCTGCTACTCCTATTTTCATCCAGAATCTTAAGGTATAAGCTCATCTCCAAGGCACCAAAGCCAGCTAAAAAGTCAATAATCGATACCTAAAACTTGAACTGTCCTACTTCTTACTGGCTATTACATCATCTTAGAAGCTTCATATGTGTTCTACTATGGTGCTTTTAGTGTCTCCGCATACCGCAGCACGCGACATAGCTTTGCAGACGATAAGTACAACCGTTTCAGAGAGAAGAGCGGCCAATGTGACGATCTGGCTTTAAGTCGATTCGATAACAAATGACGAAAACGGACGGATTTCTCAGGTTGGTTTTTACTACATATGAACACTTTTCACATTCTCCCGTGCAATTCGGCTGCTACTCCTCCTTTCATCCAGAATCTTAAGGTCCTACCTCATCTCCAAGGCACCAAAGCCAGCTAAAAAGTCAATAATCGATACCTAAAACTTGAACTGTCCTACTTATTACTGGCTATTACATCATCTTAGAAGCTTCATATGTGTTCTACTATGGTGCTTTTAGTGTCTCCGCATACCGCAGCACGCGACAAGCTTTGCAGACGATAAGTACAACCGTTTCAGAGAGAAGAGCGGCCAATGTGACGATCTGGCTTTAAGTCGATTCGATAACAAATGTCGAAAACGAACGGATTTCTCAGGTTTTTACTACATATGAACACTTTACACATTGTCCCGTGCAACTCGGTTGCTAGTCCTCCTGCATGTAAAATCTTAAGTTCCTAGCTCATGTCCAAGGCACCAAACAAGGGTAAAAAGTCAATAACCGATTCCTAAAACTTGAATTGTAGTATTTCTTACTGGCTATTACGTCATCTTAGAAGCTACATCTGTGTTCTACTATGGTGCTTTTAGTGTCTCCGAATACCGCAGTACGCGACATAGCTTTGCAGACGATAAATACAACCGTTTCACAGAGCAGAGCGGCCAATGTGACGATTTGGCTTTAAGTCGATTCGATAAAAATGACGAAAACGGACGAATTTCTCAGGTTTTTACTCTATTTGAACACTTTTCACATTCTCCCGTGCAGCTCGGCTGCTTGTCCTCCTTTCATGCAGAATCTTAAGGTCCTAGCTCATGTCCAAGGCACCAAAGCCAGCTAAAAAGTCAATAATCGATACCTAAAACTTGAATTGTACTACTTCTTACTGGCTATTACATCAACTTAGAAGCTTCACCTGTGTTCTACTATGGTGCTTTTAGTGTCTCCGCATAGGGCAGCACGAGACATAGCATTGCAGACGATAAGTACAACCGTTTCAGAAGGAAGAGCGGCCAATGTGACGATCTGGCTTTAAGTCGATTCGATAACAAATGACGAAAACGGACGGATTTCTCAGGTTTTTGCTATATATAAACACTTTTCACATTCTCCTGTGTAACTCGGCTGCTAGTCCTCCTTTCATGCAGAATCTTAAGGTCCTAGCTCATGCCCAATGCTCCAAAGCCAGCTAAAAAGTCAATAATCAGTAGCTAAAACTTGAATTGTACTACATCTTACTGGCTATCACATCAACTTAGAAGCTTCATCTGTGTTCTACTATGGTGCTTTTAGTGTCTCCGCATACCGCAGCATGCGACATAGCTTTGCAGACGATAAGTACAACCGTTTCGGAGGGAAGAGCCGCCAATGTGACGATCTGGCTTTAAGTCGATTCCATAACAAATGACGAAAACGGACGGATTTCTCAGGTTTTTACTACATATGAACACTTTACACATTCTCCCGTGCAACTCGGCTGATAGTCCTCCTGCATGTAAAATCTTAAGTTCCTAGCTCATGTCCAAGGCACCAAACAAGGGTAAAAAGTCAATAACCGATTCCTAAAACTTGAATTGTACGATTTCTTACTGGCTATTACATCATCTTAGAAGCTACATCTGTGTTCTACTATGGTGCTTTTAGTGTCTCCGAATACCGCCGTTCGCGACATAGCTTTTAGACGATAAGTACAACCGTTTCAGAGAGCAGAGCGGCCAATGTGACGATTTGGCTTTAAGTCGATTCGATAAAAATGACGAAAATGGACGGATTTCTCAGGTTTTTACTCTATTTGAACACTTTTCACATTCTCCCGTACAACTCGGCTGCTAGTCCTCCTTTAATGCAGATTCTTAAGGTCCTAGCTCATGTCCAAGGCACCAAAGCCAGCTAAACAGTCAATAATCGATACCTAAAACTTGAATTGTACTACTTCTTACTGGCTATTACTTCAACTTAGAAGCTTCATCTGTGTTCTACTATGGTGCTTTTAGTGTCTCCGCATACCGCAGCACGCGACATAGCTTTGAAGACGATAAGTACAACCGTTTCAGAGAGAAGAGCGGCCAATGTGACGATCTGGCTTTAAGTCGATTCGATAACAAATGACGAAAACGGACGGATTTCTCAGGTTTTTACTACATATGAACACTTTTCACATTCTCCTGTGCAACTCGGCTGCTAGTCCTACTTTCATGCAGAATCTTAAGGTCCTAGCTCATGTCCAAGGCACCAAAGCTAGCTATAAAGTCAATAATCGATACCTAAAACTTGAATAGTACTACTTCTTACTGGCTATTACATCATCTTAGAAGCTTCATCTGTGTTCTACTATGGTGCTTTTAGTGTCTCCGCATACCGCAGCACGCGACAAAGCTTTCCAGACGATAAGTACAACCGTTTCAGAGAGAAGAGCAGCCAATGTGACGATCTGGCTTTAAGTCGATTTGATAACAAATGACGAAAACGGACGGATTTCTCAGGTTTTTACTACATATAAACACTTTTCACATTCTCCTGTGTAACTCGGCTGCTAGTCCTCCTTTCATGCTGAATCTTAAGGTCCTAGCTCATGTCCAAGGCACCAAAGCCAGCTAAAATGTCAATAATCAGTAACTAAAACTTGAATTGTACTACTTCTTACTGGCTATTACATCAACTTGGAAGTGTCATTTGTGTTCTACTATGTTGCTTTTAGTGTCTCTGCATACCGCAGCACGCGACATAGCTCTGCACACGATAAGTACAACCGTTTCAGAGAGAAGAGCGGCCAATGTGACGATCTGGCTTTAAGTCGATTCGATAACAAATGACGAAAACGGACGGATTTCTCAGGTTTTTACTACATATGAACACTTTACACATTTTCCCGTGGAACTCAGCTGCTAGTCCTCCTGCATGTAAAATCTTAAGTTCCTAGCTCACGTCCAAGGCACCAAACAAGGGTAAAAAGTCAATAACCGATTCCTAAAACTTGAAACGTACTATTTCTTACTGGCTATTACATCATCTTAGAAGCTACATCTGTGTTCTACAATGGTGCTTTTAGTGTCTCCGAATACCGCCGTTCGCGACATAGCTTTGCAGACGATAGGTACAACCGTTTCAGAGAGCAGAGCGGCCAATGTGACGATTTGGCTTTAAGTCGATTCGATAAAAATGACGAAAACGGACGGATTTCTCAGGTTTTTACTCTATTTGAACACTTTTCACATTCTCCCGTGCAACTCGGCTGCTAGTCCTCCTTCTATGCAGAATCTTAAGGTCCTAGCCCATGTCCAAGGCATCAAAGCCAGCTAAAAAGTCAATAATCAATACCTAAAACTTCAATTGTACTACATCTTACTGGCTATTACATCAAATTAGAAGCTTCATCTGTGTTCTACTGTGGTGGTTTTAGTGTCTCCGCCTACCGCAGCATACGACATAGCTTTGCAGACGATAAGTACAACCGTTTCAGAGAGAAGAGTTGCCAATGTGACGATCTGGCTTTAAGTCGATTCGATAACAAATGATGAAAACGGACGGATTTCTCAGGTTTTTACTACATATGAACACTTTTCACATTCTCCCGTGCAACTCGGCTGCTAGTCCTCCTTCTATGCAGAATCTTAAGGTCCTAGCTCATGTCCAAGGCATCAAAGCCAGCTAAAAAGTCAATAATCAATACCTAAAACTTCAATTGTACTACTTCTTACTGGCTATTACATCAAATTAGAAGCTTCTTCTGTGTTCTACTGTGGTGGTTTTAGTGTCTCCGCCTACCGCAGCATACGACATAGCTTTGCAGACGATAAGTACAACCGTTTCAGAGAGAAGAGTTGCCAATGTGACGATCTGACTTTAAGTCGATTCGATAACAAATGACGAAAACGGACGGATTTCTCAGGTTTTTACTACATATGAACACTTTTCACATTCTCCCGTGCAACTCGGCTGCTAGTCCTCCTTTCATGCAGAATCGTAAGGTCCTAACTCATGTCCAAGGCACCAAAGCCAGCTAAAAAGTCAATAATCGATACTTAAAACTTGAATTGTACTACTTCTTACTGGCTATTACATCAACTTAGAAGCTTCATCTGCGTTCTACTATGGTGCTCTTAGTGTCTCCGCATACCGCAGCACGCGACATAGCTTTGAAGACGATAAGTACAACCGTTTCAGAGAGAAGAGCGGCCAATGTGACGATCTGGCTTTAAGTCGATTCGATAACAAATGACGAAAACGGACGGATTTCTCAGGTTTTTACTACATATGAACACTTTTCACATTCTCCCCTGCAACTCGGCTGCTACTCCTCCTTTCATGCAGAATCTTAAGGTACCAGCTCATGTCCAAGGCACCAAAGCCAGCTAAAAAGTCAATAATCGATACCTAAAACTTGAATTGTACTACTTCTTACTGGCTATTACATCATCTTAGAAGCTTCATCTGTGTTCTACTATGGTGCTTTTAGTGTCTCCGCATACCGCAGCACGCGACAAAACTTTCCAGACGATAAGTACAACCGTTTCCGAGAGAAGAGCAGCCAATGTGACGATCTGGCTTTAAGTCGATTTGATAACAAATGACGAAAACGGACGGATTTCTCAGGTTTTTACTACATATGAACACATTTCACATTCTCCCGTACAACGCGGCTGCTAAACCTCCTTTCATGCAGAATCTTATGGTCCTAGCTCATGTCCAAGGCACCAAAGCCAGCTAAAAAGTCAATAATCCATACCTAAAACTTGAATTGTACTACTTCTTACTGGCTATCACATCAACTTAAAAGCTTCATCTGTTTCTACTATGGTGCTTTTAGTGTCTCCGCATACCGCAGCACGCGACATAGCTTTGAAGACGATAAGTACAACCGTTTCAGAGAGAAGAGCGGCCAATGTGACGATCTGGCTTTAAGTCGATTCGATAACAAATGACGAAAAGGGACGGATGTCTTAGGTTTTTACTACGTATGAACACTTTTCACATTGTCCCGTGCAACTCGGCTGCTAGTCCTCCTTTTGATGCAGAATCTTAAGATCCTAGCTCATGTCCAAGGCACCAAAGCCAGCTAAAAAATCAATAATCGATACCTAAAACTTGAATTGTACTACTTCTTACTGGCTATTACATCAACTTAGAAGCTTCATCTGTGTTCCACTATGGTGCTTTTAGTGTCTCCGCATACCGCAGCACGCGACATAGCTTTGAAGACGATAAGTACAACCGTTTCAGAGAGAAGAGCGGCCAATGTGACGATCTGGCTTTCAGTCGATTCGATAACAAATGACGAAAACGGACGGATTTCTCAGGTTGTTACTACATATGAACACTTTTCACATTCTCCCGTGCAACTCGGCTGCTAATCCTCCTTTCAAGCAGATTCTTAAGGTCCTAGCTCATGTCCAAGGCGTCAAAGCCAGCTTAAAAGTCAATAATCAATACCTAAAACTTGAATTGTACTACTTCTTACTGGCTATCACATCAACTTAGAAGCTTCACTGTGTCCTACTATGGTGCTTTTAGTGTCTCCGCATACCGCAGCACGCGACATAGCTTTGAAGACGATAAGTACAACCGCTTCAGAGAGAAGAGCGGCCAATGTGACGATCTGGCTTTAAGTCGATTCGATAACAAATGACGAAAACGGACGGATTTCTCAGGGTTTTACTACATATGAACACTTTTCACATTCTCCCGTGCAACGCGGCTGCTAGTCCTCCTTTCATGCAAAATCTTAAGGTCCTAGGTCATGTCCAAGTCACCAAAGCCGGCTAAAAAATGAAAATCGACAACTAAAACTTGAATTGTACTACTTCTTACTGGCTATTACATCAAATTAGAAGCTTCATCTGTGTTCTACTGTGGTGGTTTTAGTGTCTCCGCCTACCGCAGCATACGATATAGCTTTGCAGACGATAAGTACAACCGTTTCAGAGAGAAGAGCGGCCAAGTGACGATCTGGCTTTAAGGCGATTCGATAACAAATGACGAAAACGGACGGATTTCTCAGGTTTTTACTACATATGAACACTTTTCACATTCTCCCGTGCAACTCGGCTGCTACTCCTCCTTTCATCCAGAATCTTAAGGTCCTACCTCATCTCCAAGGCACCAAAGCCAGCTAAAAAGTCAATAATCGATACCTAAAACTTGAACTGTCCTACTTCTTACTGGCTATTACATCATCTTAGAAGCTTCATATGTGTTCTACTATGGTGCTTTTAGTGTTTCCGCATACCGCAGCACGCGACATAGCTTTGCAGACGATAAGTACAACCGTTTCAGAGAGAAGAGCGGCCAATGTGACGATCTGGCTTTAAGTCGATTCGATAACAAATGACGAAAACGAACGGATTTCTCAGGTTTTTACTACATATGAACACTTTACACATTGTCCCGTGCAACTCGGCTGCTAGTCCTCCTGCATGTAAAATCTTAAGTTCCTAGCTCATGTCCAAGGCACCAAACAAGGGTAAAAAGTCAATAACCGATTCCTAAAACTTGAATTGTACTATTTCTTACTGGCTATTACATCATCTTAGAAGCTACATCTGTGTTCTACTATGGTGCTTTTAGTGTCTCCGAATACCGCAGTACGCGACATAGTTTTGCAGACGATAAATACAACCGTTTCAGAGAGCAGAGCGGCCAATGTGACGATTTGGCTTTAGGTCGATTCGATAAAAATGACGAAAACGGACGGATTTCTCAGGTTTTTACTCTATTTGAACACTTTTCACATTCTCCCGTGCAACTCGGCTGCTTGTCCTCCTTTCATGCAGAATCTTAAGGTCCTAGCTCATGTCCAAGGCACCAAAGCCAGCTAAAAGTCAATAATTGATACCTAAAACTTGAATTGTACTACTTCTTACTGGCTATTACATCAACTTAGAAGCTTCATCTGTGTTCTACTATGGTGCTTTTAGTGTCTCCGCATAGCGCAGCACGCGACATAGCATTGCAGACGATAGGTACAACCGTTTCAGAGAGGAGAGCGGCCAATGTGACAATCTGGCTTTAAGTCGATTCGATAACAAATGACGAAAACGGACGGATTTCTCAGGTTTTTACTACATATGAACACTTTTCAAATTCTCCCGTGCAACTCGGCTGCTAGTCCTCCTTTCATGCAGAATCTTAAGGTCCTAGCTCATGTCCAAGGCATCAAAGCCAGCTAAAAAGTCAATAATCGATACCTAAAACTTGAATTGTACTACTTCTTACTGGCTATTACATCAACATAGAAGCTTCATCTGTGTTCCACTAGGGTGATTTTAGTGTCCCCGCATGCCGCAGCACGCGACATAGCTTTGCAGACGATAAGTACAACCGTTTCAGAGAGAAGAGCGGCCAATGTGACGATCTGGCTTTAAGTCGATTCGATAACAAATGACGAAAACGGACGGATTTCTCAGGTTTTTACTACATATGAACACTTTTCACATTCTCCCGTGGAACTCGGCTGCTAGTCCTCCTTTCATGCAGAATCTTAAGGTCCTAGCTCATGTCCAAGGCACCAAATCCATCTAAGAAGTCAATAATCGATACCTTAAACTTGAATTGTACTACTTCTTACTGGCTATTACATCAACTTAGAAGCTTCATCTGTGTTCTACTATGGTGCTTTTAGTGTCTCCGCATACCGCAGCACGCGACATAGCTTTGAAGACGATAAGTACAACCGTTTCCGAGAGAAGAGCGGCCAATGTGACGATCTGGCTTTAAGTCGATTCGATAACAAATGACGAAAACGGACGGATTTCTCAAGTTTGTACTACATATGAACACTTTTCACATTCTCCCGTAAAACTCGGCTGCTACTCCTCCTTTCATGCAGAATCTTATGGTCCAAGCTCATCTCCAAGGCACCAAAGCTAGCTAAAAAGTCAATAATCGATACCTAAAACTTGAATTGTACTACTTCTTACTGGCTATTACATCTTCTTAGAAGCTTCATATGTGTTCTACTATGGTGCTTTTAGTGTCTCCGCATACCGCAGCACGCGACATAGCTTTGCAGACGATAAGTACAACCGTTTCAGAGAGAAGAGCGGCCAATGTGACGATCTGGCTTTAAGTCGATTCGATAACAAATGACGAAAACGGACGGATTTCTCAGGTTTTTACTACATATAAACACTTTTCACATTCTCCTGTGTAACTCGGCTGCTAGTCCTCTTTCATGTAGAATCTTAAGGTCCTAGCTCATGTCCAAGGCTCCAAAGCCAGCTAAAAAGTCAATAATCAGTAGATAAAACTTGAATTGTACTACTTCTTACTGGCTATTACATCTTCTTAGAAGCTTCATATGTGTTCTACTATGGTGCTTTTAGTGTCTCCGCATACCGCAGCACGCGACAAAACTTTCCAGACGATAAGTACAACCGTTTCAGAGAGAACAGCAGCCAATGTGACGATCTGGCTTTAAGTCGATTTGATAACAAATGACGAAAACGGACGGATTTCTCAGGTTTTTACTACATATGAACACATTTCACATTCTCCCGTACAACGCGGCTGCTAGACCTCCTTTCATGCAGAATCTTATGGTCCAAGCTCATGTCCAAGCACCAAAGCCAGCTAAAAAGTCAATAATCCATACCTAAAACTTGAATTGTACTACTTCTTACTGGCTATCACATCAACTTAAAAGCTTCATCTGTTTCTACTATGGTGCTTTTAGTGTCTCCGCATACCGCAGCACGCGACATAGCTTTGAAGACGATAAGTACAACCGTTTCAGAGAGAAGAGCTGCCAATGTGACGATCTGGCTTTAAGTCGATTCGATAACAAATGACGAAAAGGGACGGATGTCTTAGGTTTTTACTACGTATGAACACTTTTCACATTGTCCCGTGCAACTCGGCTGCTAGTCCTCCTTTTGATGCAGAATCTTAAGATCCTAGCTCATGTCCAAGGCACCAAAGCCAGCTAAAAAATCAATAATCGATACCTAAAACTTGAATTGTACTACTTCTTACTGGCTATTACATCAACTTAGAAGCTTCATCTGTGTTCCACTATGGTGCTTTTAGTGTCTCCGCATACCGCAGCACGCGACATAGCTTTGAAGACGATAAGTACAACCGTTTCAGAGAGAAGAGCGGCCAATGTGACGATCTGGCTTTAAGTCGATTCGATAACAAATGACGAAAACGGACGGATTTCTCAGGTTGTTACTACATATGAACACTTTTCACATTCTCCCGTGCAACTCGGCTGCTAATCCTCCTTTCAAGCAGATTCTTAAGGTCCTAGCTCATGTCCAAGGCATCAAAGCCAGCTTAAAAGTCAATAACCAATACCTAAAACTTGAATTGTACTACTTCTTACTGGCTATCACATCAACTTAGAAGCTTCACTGTGTCCTACTATGGTGCTTTTAATGTCTCCGCATACCGCAGCACGCGACATAGCTTTGAAGACGATAAGTACAACCGTTTCAGAGAGAAGAGCGGCCAATGTGACGATCTGGCTTTAAGTCGATTCGATAACAAATGACGAAAACGGACGGATTTCTCAGGGTTTTACTACACATGAACACTTTTCACATTCTCCCGTGCAACGCGGCTGCTAGTCCTCCTTTCATGCAAAATCTTAAGGTCCTAGGTCATGTCCAAGTCACCAAAGCCGGCTAAAAAATGAAAATCGACAACTAATACTTGAATTGTACTACTTCTTACTGGCTATTACATCAAATTAGAAGCTTCATCTGTGTTCTACTGTGGTGGTTTTAGTGTCTCCGCCTACCGCAGCAAACGACATAGCGTTGCAGACGATAAGTACAACCGTTTCAGAGAGAAGAGCGGCCAAGTGACGATCTGGCTTTAAGGCGATTCGATAACAAATGACGAAAACGGACGGATTTCTCAGGTTTTTACTACATATGAACACTTTTCACATTCTCCTGTGCAACTCGGCAGCTACTCCTCCTTTCATAAAGAATCTTAAGGTCCAAGCTCATATCCAAATCACCAAAGCCAGCTACAAATCAATAATCGATACCTAAAACTTGAACTGTCCTACTTCTTACTGGCTATTACATCATCTTAGGAGCTTCATATGTGTTCTACTATGGTGCTTTTAGTGTTTCCGCATACCGCAGCACGCGACATAGCTTTGCAGACGATAAGTACAACCGTTTCAGAGAGAACAGCGGCCAATGTGACGATCTGGCTTTAAGTCGATTCGATAACAAATGACGAAAACGAACGGATTTCTCAGGTTTTTACTACATATGAACACTTTACACATTGTCCCGTGCAACTCGGCTGCTAGTCCTCCTGCATGTAAAATCTTAAGTTCCTAGCTCATGTCCAAGGCACCAAACAAGGGTAAAAAGTCAATAACTGATTCCTAAAACTTGAATTGTACTATTTCTTACTGGCTATTACATCATCTTAGAAGTTACATCTGTGTTCTACTATGGTGCTTTTAGTGTCTCCGAATACCGCAGTACGCGACATAGTTTTGCAGACGATAAATACAACCGTTTCAGAGAGCAGAGCGGCCAATGTGACGATTTGGCTTTAAGTCGATTCGATAAAAATGACGAAAACGGACGGATTTCTCAGGTTTTTACTACATATAAACACTTTTCACATTCTCCTGTGTAACTCGGCTGCTAGTCCTCTTTCATGTAGAATCTTAAGGTCCTAGCTCATGTCCAAGGCTCCAAAGCCAGCTAAAAAGTCAATAATTGATACCTAAAACTTGAATTGTACTACTTCTTACTGGCTATTACATCAACTTAGAAGCTTCATCTGTGTTCTACTATGGTGCTTTTAGTGTCTCCGCATAGCGCAGCACGCGACATAGCATTGCAGACGATAGGTACAACCGTTTCAGAGAGAAGAGCGGCCAATGTGACAATCTGGCTTTAAGTCGATTCGATAACAAATGACGAAAACGGACGGATTTCTCAGGTTTTTACTACATATGAACACTTTTCAAATTCTCCCGTGCAACTCGGCTGCTAGTCCTCCTTTCTTGCAGAATCTTAAGGTCCTAGCTCATGTCCAAGGCATCAAAGCCAGCTAAAAAGTCAATAATCGATACCTAAAACTTGAATTGTACTACTTCTTACTGGCTATTACATCAACTTAGAAGCTTCATCTGTGTTCCACTAGGGTGATTTTAGTGTCCCCGCATGCTGCAGCACGCGACATAGCTTTGCAGACGATAAGTACAACCGTTTCAGAGAGAAGAGCGGCCAATGTGACGATCTGGCTTTAAGTCGATTCGATAACAAATGACGAAAACGGACGGATTTCTCAGGTTTTTACTACATATGAACACTTTTCACATTCTCCCGTGCAACTCGGCTGCTAGTCCTCCTTTCATGCAGAATCTTAAGGTCCTAGCTCATGTCCAAGGCACCAAATCCATCTAAGAAGTCAATAATCGATACCTTAAACTTGAATTGTACTACTTCTTACTGGCTATTACATCAACTTAGAAGCTTCATCTGTGTTCTACTATGGTGCTTTTAGTGTCTCCGCATACCGCAGCACGCGACATAGCTTTGAAGACGATAAGTACAACCGTTTCCGAGAGAAGAGCGGCCAATGTGACGATCTGGCCTTAAGTCGATTCGATAACAAATGACGAAAACGGACGGATTTCTCAAGTTTGTACTACATATGAACACTTTTCACATTCTCCCGTAAAACTCGGCTGCTACTCCTCCTTTCATGCAGAATCTTATGGTCCAAGCTAATCTCCAAGGCACCAAAGCTAGCTAAACAGTCAATAATCGATACCTAAAACTTGAATTGTACTACTTCTTACTGGCTATTACATCTTCTTAGAAGCTTCATCGGTGTTCTACTATGGTGCTTTTAGTGTCTCCGCATACCGCAGCACGCGACATAGCTTTGCAGACGATAAGTACAACCGTTTCAGAGAGAAGAGCGGCCAATGTGACGATCTGGCTTTAAGTCGATTCGATAACAAATGACGAAAACGGACGGATTTCTCAGGTTTTTACTACATATAAACACTTTTCACATTCTCCTGTGTAACTCGGCTGCTAGTCCTCTTTCATGTAGAATCTTAAGGTCCTAGCTCATGTCCAAGGCTCCAAAGCCAGCTAAAAAGTCAATAATCAGTAGCTAAAACTTGAATTGTACTACATCTTACTGGCTATTACATCAACTTAGAATCTTCATCTGTGTTCTACTATGGTGCTTTTAGTGTCTCCGCATACCGCAGCATGCGACATAGCTTTGCAGACGATAAGTACAACCGTTTCGGAGGGAAGAGCGGCCAATGTGACGATCTGGCTTTAAGTCGATTCGATAACAAATGACGAAAACGGACGGATTTCTCAGGTTTTTACTACATATGAACACTTTTCACATTCTCCTGGGCAACTCGGCTGCTAGTCCTCCTTTCATACAGAATCTTAAGGTCCTAGCTCATGTCCAAGGCACCAAATCCATCTAAGAAGTCAATAATCGATACCTTAAACTTGAAGTGTACTACTTCTTACTGGCTATTACATCAACTTAGAAGCTTCATCTGTGTTAAAAAAAGGTGCTTTTAGTGTCACCGCATACCGCAGCACGCGACATAGCTTTGCAGACGATAAGTACAACCGTTTCAGAGAGAAGAACGGCCAATGTGACGATCTGGCTTTAAGTCGATTCGATAACAAATGACGAAAATGGACCGATTTCTCAGGTTTTTACTACATATGAACACTTTTCACATTCTCCTGTGCAACTCGGCTTCTAGTCCTCCTTTCAGGTAGAATCTTAAGGTAATAGCTCATGTCCATGGCACCAAAGCCAGCTAAAAAGTCAATAATCAGTAGCTAAAACTTGAATTGTACTACATCTTACTGGATATTACATCAACTTAGAAGGTTCATCGGTGTTTTACTATGGTGGTTTTACTGTCTCCGCATACCGCAGCATGCGACATAGCTTTACAGACGATAAGTACAACCGTTTCAGAGAGAAGAGTGGCCAGTGTGACGATCTGGCTTTAAGTCGATACGATAACAAATGACAAAAACGGACGGATTTCTAACGTTTTTACTACATATGAACACTTTTCACATTCTCCCGTGCAACTCGGCTGTTAGTCCTCCTTTCATGCAGAATCTTAAGGTCCTAGCTCATGTCCAAGGCACCAAAGCCAGCTAAAAAGTCAATAATCGATAC
Source organism: Schistocerca gregaria (assembly GCF_023897955.1). Lineage (NCBI taxonomy): Eukaryota > Metazoa > Arthropoda > Insecta > Orthoptera > Acrididae > Schistocerca > Schistocerca gregaria. The sequence goes on along the minus strand of NW_026062021.1, from coordinate 1,033,951 downwards.
CTAAAACGTGAATTGTACTACTTCTTACTGGGTATTACATCAACTTAGAAGCTTCATCTGTGTTCTACTATGGTGTTTTTAGTTTCTCCGCATACCGCAGCACGCGACACAGCTTTGCAGACGATAAGTACAACCGTTTCAGAGAGAAGAGCGGCCAATGTGACAATCAGGCTTAAGTCGATTCGATAACAAATGACGTAAACGGACGGATTTCTCAGGTTTTTACTACATATGAACACTTTTCAAATTCTCCCGTGCAACTCGGATGCTAGTCCTCCTTTCATGCAGAATCTTAAGGTCCTAGCTGATATCCAAGGCGTCAAAGCCAGCTAAAAAGTCAATAATCGATGCCTAAAACTTGAATTGTACTACTTCTTACTGGCTATTACATCAACTTAGAAGCTTCATCTGTGTTCCACTATGGTGCTTTTAGTGTCTCCGCATACCGCAGCACGCGACATAGCTCTGCAGACGATAAGTACAACCGTTTCAAAGAGGAGAGCGGCCAATGTGACGATCTGGCTTTAAGTCGATTCGATAACAATTGACGAGAACGGACGGATTTCTCAGGTTTTTACTACATATGAACACTTTTCACACTCTCCCGTGCAACTCGGCTGCTAGTCCTCCTTTCATGCAGAATCATAAATTATAGATCATGTCCAAGGCACCAAAGCCAGCTAAAAAGTCAATAATCGATACCTAAAACTTGAATTGTACTACTTCTTACTGGCTATTACATCAACTTAGAAGCTTCATCTGTGTTCTACTATGGTGCTTTTAGTGTCTCCGCATAGCGCAGCACGCGACATAGCATTGCAGACGATAAGTACAACCGTTTCAGAGAGCAGAGCGGCCAATGTGACGATTTGGCTTTAAGTCGATTCGATAAAAATGACGAAAACGGACGGATTTCTCAGGTTTTTACTACATATGAACACTTTTCACAATCTCCCCTGCAACTCGGCTGCTAGTCCTCCTTTCATGCAGAATCTTAAGGTACCAGCTCATGTCCAAGGCACCAAAGCCAGCTAAAAAGTCAATAATCGATACCTAAAACTTGAATTGTACTACTTCTTACTGGCTATTACATCATCTTAGAAGCTTCATCTGTGTTCTACTATGGTGCTTTTAGTGTCTCCGCATACCGCAGCACGCGACAAAACTTTCCAGACGATAAGTACAACCGTTTCAGAGAGAAGAGCAGCCAATGTGACGATCTGGCTTTAAGTCGATTTGATAACAAATGACGAAAACGGACGGATTTCTCAGGTTTTTACTACATATGAACACATTTCACATTCTCCCGTACAACGCGGCTGCTAGACCTCCTTTCATGCAGAATCTTATGGTCCTAGCTCATGTCCAAGGCACCAAAGCCAGCTAAAAAGTCAATAATCCATACCTAAAACTTGAATTATACTACTTCTTACTGGCTATCACATCAACTTAAAAGCTTCATCTGTTTCTACTATGGTGCTTTTAGTGTCTCCGCATACCGCAGCACGCGACATAGCTTTGAAGACGATAAGTACAACCGTTTCAGAGAGAAGAGCGGCCAATGTGACGATCTGGCTTTAAGTCGATTCGATAACAAATGACGAAAAGGGACGGATGTCTTAGGTTTTTACTACGTATGAACACTTTTCACATTGTCCCGTGCAACTCGGCTGCTAGTCCTCCTTTTGATGCAGAATCTTAAGATCCTAGCTCATGTCCAAGGCACCAAAGCCAGCTAAAAAATCAATAATCGATACCTAAAACTTGACTTGTACTACTTCTTACTGGCTATTACATCAACTTAGAAGCTTCATCTGTGTTCCACTATGGTGCTTTTAGTGTCTCCGCATACCGCAGCAAGCGACATAGCTTTGAAGACGATAAGTACAACCGTTTCAGAGAGAAGAGCGGCCAATGTGACGATCTGGCTTTAAGTCGATTCGATAACAAATGACGAAAACGGACGGATTTCTCAGGTTGTTACTACATATGAACACTTTTCACATTCTCCCGTGCAACTCGGCTGCTAATCCTCCTTTCAAGCAGATTCTTAAGCTCCTAGCTCATGTCCAAGGCATCAAAGCCAGCTTAAAAGTCAATAATCAATACCTAAAACTTGAATTGTACTACTTCTTACTGGCTATCACATCAACTTAGAAGCTTCACTGTGTCCTACTATGGTGCTTTTAGTGTCTCCGCATACCGCAGCACGCGACATAGCTTTGAAGACGATAAGTACAACCGCTTCAGAGAGAAGAGCGGCCAATGTGACGATCTGGCTTTAAGTCGATTCGATAACAAATGACGAAAACGGACGGATTTCTCAGGGTTTTACTACATATGAACACTTTTCACATTCTCCCGTGCAACGCGGCTGCTAGTCCTCCTTTCATGCAAAATCTTAAGGTCCTAGGTCATGCCCAAGTCACCAAAGCCGGCTAAAAAATGAAAATCGACAACTAAAACTTGAATTGTACTACTTCTTACTGGCTATTACATCAAATTAGAAGCTTCATCTGTGTTCTACTGTGGTGGTTTTAGTGTCTCCGCCTACCGCAGCATACGACATAGCTTTGCAGACGATAAGTACAACCGTTTCAGAGAGAAGAGCGGCCAAGTGACGATCTGGTTTTAAGGCGATTCGATAACAAATGACGAAAACGGACGGATTTCTCAGGTTTTTACTACATATGAACACTTTTCACATTCTCCCGTGCAACTCGGCTGCTACTCCTCCTTTCATCCAGAATCTTAAGGTCCTACCTCATCTCCAAGGCACCAAAGCCAGCTAAAAAGTCAATAATCGATACCTAAAACTTGAACTGTCCTACTTCTTACTGGCTATTACATCATCTTAGAAGCTTCATATGTGTTCTACTATGGTGCTTTTAGTGTTTCCGCATACCGCAGCACGCGACATAGCTTTGCAGACGATAAGTACAACCGTTTCAGAGAGAAGAGCGGCCAATGTGACGATCTGGCTTTAAGTCGATTCGATAACAAATGACGAAAACGGACGGATTTCTCAGGTTTTTACTACATATAAACACTTTTCACATTCTCCTGTGTAACTCGGCTGCTAGTCCTCTTTCATGTAGAATCTTAAGGTCCTAGCTCATGTCCAAGGCTCCAAAGCCAGCTAAAAAGTCAATAATCAGTAGCTAAAACTTGAATTGTACTACTTCTTACTGGCTATTACATCTTCTTAGAAGCTTCATATGTGTTCTACTATGGTGCTTTTAGTGTCTCCGCATACCGCAGCACGCGACAAAACTTTCCAGACGATAAGTACAACCGTTTCAGAGAGAAGAGCAGCCAATGTGACGATCTGGCTTTAAGTCGATTTGATAACAAATGACGAAAACGGACGGATTTCTCAGGTTTTTACTACATATGAACACATTTCACATTCTCCCGTACAACGCGGCTGCTAGACCTCCTTTCATGCAGAATCTTATGGTCCTAGCTCATGTCCAAGCACCAAAGCCAGCTAAAAAGTCAATAATCCATACCTAAAACTTGAATTGTACTACTTCTTACTGGCTATCACATCAACTTAAAAGCTTCATCTGTTTCTACTATGGTGCTTATAGTGTCTCCGCATACCGCAGCACGCGACATAGCTTTGAAGACGATAAGTACAACCGTTTCAGAGAGAAGAGCTGCCAATGTGACGATCTGGCTTTAAGTCGATTCGATAACAAATGACGAAAAGGGACGGATGTCTTAGGTTTTTACTACGTATGAACACTTTTCACATTGTCCCGTGCAACTCGGCTGCTAGTCCTCCTTTTGATGCAGAATCTTAAGATCCTAGCTCATGTCCAAGGCACCAAAGCCAGCTAAAAAATCAATAATCGATACCTAAAACTTGAATTGTACTACTTCTTACTGGCTATTACATCAACTTAGAAGCTTCATCTGTGTTCCACTATGGTGCTTTTAGTGTCTCCGCATACCGCAGCACGCGACATAGCTTTGAAGACGATAAGTACAACCGTTTCAGAGAGAAGAGCGGCCAATGTGACGATCTGGCTTTAAGTCGATTCGATAACAAATGACGAAAACGGACGGATTTCTCAGGTTGTTACTACATATGAACACTTTTCACATTCTCCCGTGCAACTCGGCTGCTAATCCTCCTTTCAAGCAGATTCTTAAAGTCCTAGCTCATGTCCAAGGCATCAAAGCCAGCTTAAAAGTCAATAACCAATACCTAAAACTTGAATTGTACTACTTCTTACTGGCTATCACATCAACTTAGAAGCTTCACTGTGTCCTACTATGGTGCTTTTAATGTCTCCGCATACCGCAGCACGCGACATAGCTTTGAAGACGATAAGTACAACCGCTTCAGAGAGAAGAGCGGCCAATGTGACGATCTGGCTTTAAGTCGATTCGATAACAAATGACGAAAACGGACGGATTTCTCAGGGTTTTACTACACATGAACACTTTTCACATTCTCCCGTGCAACGCGGCTGCTAGTCCTCCTTTCATGCAAAATCTTAAGGTACTAGGTCATGTCCAAGTCACCAAAGCCAGCTAAAAAGTCAATAATCAGTAGCTAAAACTTGAATTGTACTACATCTTACTGGATATTACATCAACTTAGAAGGTTCATCGGTGTTTTACTATGGTGGTTTTACTGTCTCCGCATACCGCAGCATGCGACATAGCTTTACAGACGATAAGTACAACCGTTTCAGAGAGAAGAGTGGCCAGTGTGACGATCTGGCTTTAAGTCGATACGATAACAAATGACAAAAACGGACGGATTTCTAACGTTTTTACTACATATGAACACTTTTCACATTCTCCCGTGCAACTCGGCTGTTAGTCCTCCTTTCATGCAGAATCTTAAGGTCCTAGCTCATGTCCAAGGCACCAAAGCCAGCTAAAAAGTCAATAATCGATACCTAAAACGTGAATTGTACTACTTCTTACTGGGTATTACATCAACTTAGAAGCTTCATCTGTGTTCTACTATGGTGTTTTTAGTTTCTCCGCATACCGCAGCACGCGACACAGCTTTGCAGACGATAAGTACAACCGTTTCAGAGAGAAGAGCGGCCAATGTGACAATCAGGCTTAAGTCGATTCGATAACAAATGACGTAAACGGACGGATTTCTCAGGTTTTTACTACATATGAACACTTTTCAAATTCTCCCGTGCAACTCGGATGCTAGTCCTCCTTTCATGCAGAATCTTAAGGTCCTAGCTGATATCCAAGGCGTCAAAGCCAGCTAAAAAGTCAATAATCGATGCCTAAAACTTGAATTGTACTACTTCTTACTGGCTATTACATCAACTTAGAAGCTTCATCTGTGTTCCACTATGGTGCTTTTAGTGTCTCCGCATACCGCAGCACGCGACATAGCTCTGCAGACGATAAGTACAACCGTTTCAAAGAGGAGAGCGGCCAATGTGACGATCTGGCTTTAAGTCGATTCGATAACAATTGACGAGAACGGACGGATTTCTCAGGTTTTTACTACATATGAACACTTTTCACACTCTCCCGTGCAACTCGGCTGCTAGTCCTCCTTTCATGCAGAATCATAAATTATAGATCATGTCCAAGGCACCAAAGCCAGCTAAAAAGTCAATAATCGATACCTAAAACTTGAATTGTACTACTTCTTACTGGCTATTACATCAACTTAGAAGCTTCATCTGTGTTCTACTATGGTGCTTTTAGTGTCTCCGCATAGCGCAGCACGCGACATAGCATTGCAGACGATAAGTACAACCGTTTCAGAGAGCAGAGCGGCCAATGTGACGATTTGGCTTTAAGTCGATTCGATAAAAATGACGAAAACGGACGGATTTCTCAGGTTTTTACTACATATGAACACTTTTCACAATCTCCCCTGCAACTCGGCTGCTAGTCCTCCTTTCATGCAGAATCTTAAGGTACCAGCTCATGTCCAAGGCACCAAAGCCAGCTAAAAAGTCAATAATCGATACCTAAAACTTGAATTGTACTACTTCTTACTGGCTATTACATCATCTTAGAAGCTTCATCTGTGTTCTACTATGGTGCTTTTAGTGTCTCCGCATACCGCAGCACGCGACAAAACTTTCCAGACGATAAGTACAACCGTTTCAGAGAGAAGAGCAGCCAATGTGACGATCTGGCTTTAAGTCGATTTGATAACAAATGACGAAAACGGACGGATTTCTCAGGTTTTTACTACATATGAACACATTTCACATTCTCCCGTACAACGCGGCTGCTAGACCTCCTTTCATGCAGAATCTTATGGTCCTAGCTCATGTCCAAGGCACCAAAGCCAGCTAAAAAGTCAATAATCCATACCTAAAACTTGAATTATACTACTTCTTACTGGCTATCACATCAACTTAAAAGCTTCATCTGTTTCTACTATGGTGCTTTTAGTGTCTCCGCATACCGCAGCACGCGACATAGCTTTGAAGACGATAAGTACAACCGTTTCAGAGAGAAGAGCGGCCAATGTGACGATCTGGCTTTAAGTCGATTCGATAACAAATGACGAAAAGGGACGGATGTCTTAGGTTTTTACTACGTATGAACACTTTTCACATTGTCCCGTGCAACTCGGCTGCTAGTCCTCCTTTTGATGCAGAATCTTAAGATCCTAGCTCATGTCCAAGGCACCAAAGCCAGCTAAAAAATCAATAATCGATACCTAAAACTTGACTTGTACTACTTCTTACTGGCTATTACATCAACTTAGAAGCTTCATCTGTGTTCCACTATGGTGCTTTTAGTGTCTCCGCATACCGCAGCAAGCGACATAGCTTTGAAGACGATAAGTACAACCGTTTCAGAGAGAAGAGCGGCCAATGTGACGATCTGGCTTTAAGTCGATTCGATAACAAATGACGAAAACGGACGGATTTCTCAGGTTGTTACTACATATGAACACTTTTCACATTCTCCCGTGCAACTCGGCTGCTAATCCTCCTTTCAAGCAGATTCTTAAGCTCCTAGCTCATGTCCAAGGCATCAAAGCCAGCTTAAAAGTCAATAATCAATACCTAAAACTTGAATTGTACTACTTCTTACTGGCTATCACATCAACTTAGAAGCTTCACTGTGTCCTACTATGGTGCTTTTAGTGTCTCCGCATACCGCAGCACGCGACATAGCTTTGAAGACGATAAGTACAACCGCTTCAGAGAGAAGAGCGGCCAATGTGACGATCTGGCTTTAAGTCGATTCGATAACAAATGACGAAAACGGACGGATTTCTCAGGGTTTTACTACATATGAACACTTTTCACATTCTCCCGTGCAACGCGGCTGCTAGTCCTCCTTTCATGCAAAATCTTAAGGTCCTAGGTCATGCCCAAGTCACCAAAGCCGGCTAAAAAATGAAAATCGACAACTAAAACTTGAATTGTACTACTTCTTACTGGCTATTACATCAAATTAGAAGCTTCATCTGTGTTCTACTGTGGTGGTTTTAGTGTCTCCGCCTACCGCAGCATACGACATAGCTTTGCAGACGATAAGTACAACCGTTTCAGAGAGAAGAGCGGCCAAGTGACGATCTGGTTTTAAGGCGATTCGATAACAAATGACGAAAACGGACGGATTTCTCAGGTTTTTACTACATATGAACACTTTTCACATTCTCCCGTGCAACTCGGCTGCTACTCCTCCTTTCATCCAGAATCTTAAGGTCCTACCTCATCTCCAAGGCACCAAAGCCAGCTAAAAAGTCAATAATCGATACCTAAAACTTGAACTGTCCTACTTCTTACTGGCTATTACATCATCTTAGAAGCTTCATATGTGTTCTACTATGGTGCTTTTAGTGTTTCCGCATACCGCAGCACGCGACATAGCTTTGCAGACGATAAGTACAACCGTTTCAGAGAGAAGAGCGGCCAATGTGACGATCTGGCTTTAAGTCGATTCGATAACAAATGACGAAAACGGACGGATTTCTCAGGTTTTTACTACATATAAACACTTTTCACATTCTCCTGTGTAACTCGGCTGCTAGTCCTCTTTCATGTAGAATCTTAAGGTCCTAGCTCATGTCCAAGGCTCCAAAGCCAGCTAAAAAGTCAATAATCAGTAGCTAAAACTTGAATTGTACTACTTCTTACTGGCTATTACATCTTCTTAGAAGCTTCATATGTGTTCTACTATGGTGCTTTTAGTGTCTCCGCATACCGCAGCACGCGACAAAACTTTCCAGACGATAAGTACAACCGTTTCAGAGAGAAGAGCAGCCAATGTGACGATCTGGCTTTAAGTCGATTTGATAACAAATGACGAAAACGGACGGATTTCTCAGGTTTTTACTACATATGAACACATTTCACATTCTCCCGTACAACGCGGCTGCTAGACCTCCTTTCATGCAGAATCTTATGGTCCTAGCTCATGTCCAAGCACCAAAGCCAGCTAAAAAGTCAATAATCCATACCTAAAACTTGAATTGTACTACTTCTTACTGGCTATCACATCAACTTAAAAGCTTCATCTGTTTCTACTATGGTGCTTATAGTGTCTCCGCATACCGCAGCACGCGACATAGCTTTGAAGACGATAAGTACAACCGTTTCAGAGAGAAGAGCTGCCAATGTGACGATCTGGCTTTAAGTCGATTCGATAACAAATGACGAAAAGGGACGGATGTCTTAGGTTTTTACTACGTATGAACACTTTTCACATTGTCCCGTGCAACTCGGCTGCTAGTCCTCCTTTTGATGCAGAATCTTAAGATCCTAGCTCATGTCCAAGGCACCAAAGCCAGCTAAAAAATCAATAATCGATACCTAAAACTTGAATTGTACTACTTCTTACTGGCTATTACATCAACTTAGAAGCTTCATCTGTGTTCCACTATGGTGCTTTTAGTGTCTCCGCATACCGCAGCACGCGACATAGCTTTGAAGACGATAAGTACAACCGTTTCAGAGAGAAGAGCGGCCAATGTGACGATCTGGCTTTAAGTCGATTCGATAACAAATGACGAAAACGGACGGATTTCTCAGGTTGTTACTACATATGAACACTTTTCACATTCTCCCGTGCAACTCGGCTGCTAATCCTCCTTTCAAGCAGATTCTTAAAGTCCTAGCTCATGTCCAAGGCATCAAAGCCAGCTTAAAAGTCAATAACCAATACCTAAAACTTGAATTGTACTACTTCTTACTGGCTATCACATCAACTTAGAAGCTTCACTGTGTCCTACTATGGTGCTTTTAATGTCTCCGCATACCGCAGCACGCGACATAGCTTTGAAGACGATAAGTACAACCGCTTCAGAGAGAAGAGCGGCCAATGTGACGATCTGGCTTTAAGTCGATTCGATAACAAATGACGAAAACGGACGGATTTCTCAGGGTTTTACTACACATGAACACTTTTCACATTCTCCCGTGCAACGCGGCTGCTAGTCCTCCTTTCATGCAAAATCTTAAGGTACTAGGTCATGTCCAAGTCACCAAAGCCGGCTAAAAAATGAAAATCGACAACTAAAACTTGAATTGTACTACTTCTTACTGGCTATTACATCAAATTAGAAGCTTCATCTGTGTTCTACTGTGGTGGTTTTAGTGTCTCCGCCTACCGCAGCAAACGACATAGCTTTGCAGACGATAAGTACAACCGTTTCAGAGAGAAGAGCGGCCAAGTGACGATCTGGCTTTAAGGCGATTCGATAACAAATGACGAAAACGGACGGATTTCTCAGGTTTTTACTACATATGAACACTTTTCACATTCTCCCGTGCAACTCGGATGCTAGTCCTCCTTTCATAAAGAATCTTAAGGTCCAAGCTCATATCCAAATCACCAAAGCCAGCTACAAAGTCAATAATCGATACCTAAAACTTGAACTGTCCTACTTCTTACTGGCTATTACATCATCTTAGGAGCTTCATATGTGTTCTACTATGGTGCTTTTAGTGTTTCCGCATACCGCAGCACGCGACATAGCTTTGCAGACGATAAGTACAACCGTTTCAGAGAGAAGAGCGGCCAATGTGACGATCTGGCTTTAAGTCGATTCGATAACAAATGACGAAAACGAACGGATTTCTCAGGTTTTTACTACATATGAACACTTTACACATTGTCCCGTGCAACTCGGCTGCTAGTCCTCCTGCATGTAAAATCTTAAGTTCCTAGCTCATGTCCAAGGCACCAAACAAGGGTAAAAAGTCAATAACCGATTCCTAAAACTTGAATTGTACTATTTCTTACTGGCTATTACATCATCTTAGAAGCTACATCTGTGTTCTACTATGGTGCTTTTAGTGTCTCCGAATACCGCAGTACGCGACATAGTTTTGCAGACGATAAATACAACCGTTTCAGAGAGCAGAGCGGTCAATGTGACGATTTGGCTTTAAGTCGATTCGATAAAAATGACGAAAACGGACGGATTTCTCAGGTTTTTACTCTATTTGAACACTTTTCACATTCTCCCGTGCAACTCGGCTGCTTGTCCTCCTTTCATGCAGAATCTTAAGGTCCTAGCTCATGTCCAAGGCACCAAAGCCAGCTAAAAAGTCAATAATTGATACCTAAAACTTGAATTGTACTACTTCTTACTGGCTATTACATCAACTTAGAAGCTTCATCTGTGTTCTACTATGGTGCTTTTAGTGTCTCCGCATAGCGCAGCACGCGACATAGCATTGCAGACGATAGGTACAACCGTTTCAGAGAGAAGAGCGGCCAATGTGACAATCTGGCTTTAAGTCGATTCGATAACAAATGACGAAAACGGACGGATTTCTCAGGTTTTTACTACATATGAACACTTTTCAAATTCTCCCGTGCAACTCGGCTGCTAGTCCTCCTTTCATGCAGAATCTTAAGGTCCTAGCTCATGTCCAAGGCATCAAAGCCAGCTAAAAAGTCAATAATCGATACCTAAAACTTGAATTGTACTACTTCTTACTGGCTATTACATCAACTTAGAAGCTTCATCTGTGTTCCACTAAGGTGATTTTAGTGTCCCCGCATGCCGCAGCACGCGACATAGCTTTGCAGACGATAAGTACAACCGTTTCAGAGAGAAGAGCGGCCAATGTGACGATCTGGCTTTAAGTCGATTCGATAACAAATGACGAAAACGGACGGATTTCTCAGGTTTTTACTACATATGAACACTTTTCACATTCTCCCGTGCAACTCGGCTGCTAGTCCTCCTTTCATGCAGAATCTTAAGGTCCTAGCTCATGTCCAAGGCACCAAATCCATCTAAGAAGTCAATAATCGATACCTTAAACTTGAATTGTACTACTTCTTACTGGCTATTACATCAACTTAGAAGCTTCATCTGTGTTCTACTATGGTGCTTTTAGTGTCTCCGCATACCGCAGCACGCGACATAGCTTTGAAGACGATAAGTACAACCGTTTCCGAGAGAAGAGCGGCCAATGTGACGATCTGGCTTTAAGTCGATTCGATAACAAATGACGAAAACGGACGGATTTCTCAGGTTTTTACTACATATAAACACTTTTCACATTCTCCTGTGTAACTCGGCTGCTAGTCCTCTTTCATGTAGAATCTTAAGGTCCTAGCTCATGTCCAAGGCTCCAAAGCCAGCTAAAAAGTCAATAATCAGTAGCTAAAACTTGAATTGTACTACATCTTACTGGCTATTACATCAACTTAGAATATTCATCTGTGTTCTACTATGGTGCTTTTAGTGTCTCCGCATACCGCAGCATGCGACATAGCTTTGCAGACGATAAGTACAACCGTTTCGGAGGGAAGAGCGGCCAATGTGACGATCTGGCTTTAAGTCGATTCGATAACAAATGACGAAAACGGACGGATTTCTCAGGTTTTTACTACATATGAACACTTTTCACATTCTCCCCTGCAAATCGGCTGCTAGTCCTCCTTTCATGCAGTATCTTAAGGTCCTAGCTCATGTCCAAGGCACCAAATCCATCTAGGAAGTCAATAATCGATACCTTAAACTTGAAGTGTACTACTTCTTACTGGCTATTACATCAACTTAGAAGCTTCATCTGTGTTAAAAAAAGGTGCTTTTAGTGTCACCGCATACCGCAGCACGCGACATAGCTTTGCAGACGATAAGTACAACCGTTTCAAAGAGAAGAACGGCCAATGTGACGATCTGGCTTTAAGTCGATTCGATAACAAATGACGAAAATGGACCGATTTCTCAGGTTATTACTACATATGAACACTTTTTACATTCTCCCGTGCAACTCGGCTGTTAGTCCTCCTTTCATGCAGAATTTTAAGGTCCTAGCTCATGTCCAAGTCATCAAAGCCAGCTAAAAAGTCAATAATCGATACCTAAAACTTGAATTGTACTAGTTCTTACTGGCTATTACATCAACTTAGAAGCTTCATCTGTGTTCCAATGTGGTGCTTTTAGTGTCTCCGTATACCGCAGCACGCGACATAGCTTTGCTGACGATAAGTACAACCGTTTCAGAGAGGAGAGCGGCCAATGTGACGATCTGGCTTTAAGTCGATTCGATAACAAATGACGAAAACAGACGGATTTCTCAGGTTTTTACTACATATGAACACTTTTCACATTCTCCCGTGCAACTCGGCTGCTAGTCCTCCTTTCATGCAGAATCTTAAGGTAATAGCTCATGTCCATGGCACCAAAGCCAGCTAAAAAGTCAATAATCAGAAGCTAAGACTTGAATTGTACTACATCTTACTGGCTATTACATCAACTTAGAAGCTTCATCGGTGTTCTACTATGGTGCTTTTAGTGTCTCCGCATACCGCAGCATGCGACATAGCTTTGCAGACGATAAGTACAACCGTTTCGGAGGGAAGAGCGCCCAATGTGACGATTTGGCTTTAAGTCGATTCGATAACAAATGACCAAAACGGACGGATTTCTCAGGTTTTTACTACATATGAACACTTTTCACATTCTCCTGTGCAACTCGGCTTCTAGTCCTCCTTTCTGGTAGAATCTTAAGGTACTAGCCCATGTCCAAGGCTCCAAAGCCTGCTAAAAAGTCAATAATCAGTAGCTAAAACTTGAATTGTACTACATCTTACTGGATATTACATCAACTTAGAAGGTTCATCGGTGTTTTACTATGGTGGTTTTACTGTCTCCGCATACCGCAGCATGCGACATAGCTTTACAGACGATAAGTACAACCGTTTCAGAGAGAAGAGTGGCCAGTGTGACGATCTGGCTTTAAGTCGATACGATAACAAATGACAAAAACGGACGGATTTCTAACGTTTTTACTACATATGAACACTTTTCACATTCTCCCGTGCAACTCGGCTGTTAGTCCTCCTTTCATGCAGAATCTTAAGGTCCTAGCTCATGTCCAAGGCACCAAAGCCAGCTAAAAAGTCAATAATCGATACCTAAAACGTGAATTGTACTACTTCTTACTGGGTATTACATCAACTTAGAAGCTTCATCTGTGTTCTACTATGGTGTTTTTAGTTTCTCCGCATACCGCAGCACGCGACACAGCTTTGCAGACGATAAGTACAACCGTTTCAGAGAGAAGAGCGGCCAATGTGACAATCAGGCTTAAGTCGATTCGATAACAAATGACGTAAACGGACGGATTTCTCAGGTTTTTACTACATATGAACACTTTTCAAATTCTCCCGTGCAACTCGGATGCTAGTCCTCCTTTCATGCAGAATCTTAAGGTCCTAGCTGATATCCAAGGCGTCAAAGCCAGCTAAAAAGTCAATAATCGATGCCTAAAACTTGAATTGTACTACTTCTTACTGACTATTACATCAACTTAGAAGCTTCATCTGTGTTCCACTATGGTGCTTTTAGTGTCTCCGCATACCGCAGCACGCGACATAGCTCTGCAGACGATAAGTACAACCGTTTCAGAGAGGAGAGCGGCCAATGTGACGATCTGGCTTTAAGTCGATTCGATAACAATTGACGAAAACGGACGGATTTCTCAGGTTTTTACTACATATGAACACTTTTCACACTCTCCCGTGCAACTCGGCTGCTAGTCCTCCTTTCATGCAGAATCATAAATTATAGATCATGTCCAAGGCACCAAAGCCAGCTAAAAAGTCAATAATCGATACCTAAAACTTGAATTGTACTACTTCTTACTGGCTATTACATCAACTTAGAAGCTTCATCTGTGTTCTACTATGGTGCTTTTAGTGTCTCCGCATAGCGCAGCACGCGACATAGCATTGCAGACGATAAGTACAACCGTTTCAGAGAGCAGAGCGGCCAATGTGACGATTTGGCTTTAAGTCGATTCGATAAAAATGACGAAAACGGACGGATTTCTCAGGTTTTTACTACATATGAACACTTTTCAAATTCTCCCGTGCAACTTGGCTGCTAGTCCTCCTTTCATGCAGAATATTAAGGTCCTAGCTCATGTCCAAAGCATCAAAGCCAGCTAAAAAGTCAATAATCGATAACTAAAACTTGAATTGTACTACTTCTTACTGGCTATTACATCAACTTAGAAGCTTCATCTGTGTTCCACTATGGTGATTTTAGTGTCCCCGCATGCCGCAGCACGCGACATAGCTTTGCAGACGATAAGTACAACCGTTTCAGAGAGAAGAGCGGCCAATGTGACGATCTGGCTTTAAGTCGATTCGATAACAAATGACGAAAACGAACGGATTTCTCAGGTTTTTACTACATATGAACACTTTACACATTCTCCCGTGCAACTCGTCTGCTACTCCTCCTGCATGTGAAATCTTAAGTTCCTAGCTCATGTCCAAGGCACCAAACAAGGGTAAAAAGTCAATAACCGATTCCTAAAACTTGAATGGTACTATTTCTTACTGGCTATTACATCATCTTAGAAGCTACATCTGTGTTCTACTATGGTGCTTTTAGTGCTCCGAATACCGCAGTACGCGATATACCTTTGCAGACGATAAGTACAACCGTTTCAGAGAGCAGAGCGGCCAATGTGACGATTTGGCTTTAAGTCGATTCGATAAAAATGACGAAAACGGACGGATTTCTCAGGTTTTTACTTTATTTGAACACTTTTCACATTCTCCCGTGCAACTCGGCTGCTAGTCCTCCTTTCATGCAGAATCTTAAGGTCCTAGCTCATGTCCAAGGCACCAAATCCATCTAAGAAGTCAATAATCGATACCATAAACTTGAAGTGTACTACATCTTACTGGCTATTACATCAACTTAGAAGCTTCATCTGTGTTCTACTATGGTGCTTTTAGTGTCTCCGCATACCGGAGCAAGAGACATAGCTTTTCAGACGATAATTAGGACCATTTCAGAGAGAAGAGCGGCCAATGTGATGATCTGGCTTTAAGTCGAGTCGATAACAAATGACGAAAACGGACCGATTTCTCAGGTTTTTACTACATATGAACACTTTTCAAATTCTCCCGTGCAACTCGGCTGCTAGTCCTCCTTTCATGCAGAATCTTAAGGTCCTAGCTCATGTCCAAGGCATCAAAGCCAGCTAAAAAGGCAATAATCGATACCTGAAACTTGAATTGTACTAGTTCTTACTGGCTATTACATCAACTTAGAAGTTTCATCTGTGTTCCAATATGGTGCTTTTAGTGTCTCCGCATACCGCAGCACGCGACATAGCTTTGCAGACGATAAGTACAACCGTTTCAGAGAGGAGAGCGGCCAATGTGACGATCTGGCTTTAAGTCGATTCGATAACAAATGACGAAAACGGACGGATTTCTCAGGTTTTTACTAGATATGAACACTTTTCACATTCTCCCGTGCAACTCGGCTGCTAGTCCTCCTTTCATGCAGAATCTTAAGGTAATAGCTCATGTCCAAGGCACCAAAGACAGCTAAAAAGTCAATAATCAGAAGCTAAAACTTGAATTGTACTACATCTTACTGGCTATTACATATACTTAGAAGCTTCATCGGTGTTCTACTATAGTGCTTTTAGTGTCTCCGCATACCGCAGCATGCGACATAGCTTTGCAGACGATAAGTACAACCGTTTCGGAGGGAAGATTGGCCAATGTGACGATCTGGCTTTAAGTCGATTCGATAACTAATGACGAAAACGGACGGATTTCTCAGGTTTTTACTACATATGAACACTTTTCACATTCTCCCGTGCAACTCGGCTGCTAGACCTCCTTTCATGCAGAATCTTAAGGTAATAGCTCATTTCCAAGGCACCAAAGCCAGCTAAAAAGTCAAAAATCGATACCTAAAACTTGAATTGTACTACTTCTTACTGGCTATTACAGCAACTTAGAAGCTTCATCTGTGTTCTAGTATGGTGATTTTAGCGTCCCCGCATACCGCAGCACGCGACATAGCTTTACAGACGATAAGTACAACCGTTTCAGAGAGAAGAGCGGCCAATGTGACGATTGGCTTTAAGTCGATTCGATAACAAATGACCAAAACGGACGGATTTCTAAGGTTTTTACTACATATGAACACTTTTCGAATTCGCCCGTGCAACTTGGCTGCTAGTCCTCCTTTCATGCAGAATATTAAGGTCCTAGCTCATGTCCAAGGTATCAAAGCCAGCTAAAAATTCAATAATCGATAACTAAAACTTGAATTGTACTACTTCTTACTGGCTATTACATCAACTTAGAAGCTTCATCTGTGTTCCACTATGGTGATTTTAGTGTCCCCGCATGCCGCAGCACGCGACATAGCTTTGCAGACGATAAGTACAACCGTTTCAGAGAGCCGAGCGGCTAATGTGACGATCTGGCTTTAAGTCGATTCGATAACAAATGACGAAAACGAACGGATTTCTCAGGTTTTTACTACATATGAACACTTTACACATTCTCCCGTGCAACTCGTCTGCTAGTCCTCCTGCATGTAAAATCTTAAGTTCCTACCTCATGTCCGAGGCACCAAACAAGGGTAAAAAGTCAATAACCGATTCCTAAAACTTGAATGGTACTATTTCTTACTGGCTATTACATCATCTTAGAAGCTACATCTGTGTTCTACTATGGTGCTTTTAGTGTCTCCGAATACCGCAGTACGCGACATAGCTTTGCAGACGATAAGTACAACCGTTTCAGAGAGCAGAGCGGCCAATGTGACGATTTGGCTTTAAGTCGATTCGATAAAAATGACGAAGACGGACGGATTTCTCAGGTTTTTACTACATATGAACACTTTTCACATTCTCCCGTGCAACTCGGCTGCTAGTCCTCCTTCTTTGCAGAATCTTAAGGTCCTAGCTCATGTCCAAGGCATCAAAGCCAGCTAAAAAGTCAATAATCAATACCTAAAACTTGAATTGTACTACTTCTTACTGGCTATTACATCAAATTAGAAGCTTCATCTGTGTTCTACTGTGGTGGTTTTAGTGTCTCCGCCTACCGCAGCATACGACATAGCTTCGCAGACGATAAGTACAACCGTTTCAGGGAGAAGAGCGGCCAATGTGACGATCTGGCTTTAAATCGATTCGATAACAAATGACGAAAACGGACGGATTTCTCAGGTTTTTACTACATATGAACACTTTTCACATTCTCCCGTGCAACTCGGCTGCTAGACCTCCTTTCATGCAGAATCTTAAGGTAATAGCTCATTTCCAAGGCACCAAAGCCAACTAAGAAGTCAAAAATCGATACCTAAAACTTGAATTGTACTACTTCTTACTGGCTATTACAGCAACTTAGAAGCTTCATCTGTGTTCTAGTATGGTGATTTTAGTGTCCCCGCATACCGCAGCACGCGACATAGCTTTACAGACGATAAGTACAACCGTTTCAGAGAGAAGAGCGGCCAATGTGACGATTTGGCTTTAAGTCGATTCGATAACAAATGACCAAAACGGACGGATTTCTCAGGTTTTTACTACATATGAACACTTTTCACATTCTCCTGTGCAACTCGGCTGCTAGTCCTCCTTTCATGCAGAATCTTAAGGTCCTAGCCCATGTCCAAGGCTCCAAAGCCAGCTAAAAAGTCAATAATCAGTAGTTATAACTTGAATTGTACTATATCTTACTGGCTATTACATCAACTTAGAAGCTTCATCGGTAATTTACTATGGGGCTTTTACTGTCTCCGCATACCGCAGCATGCGACATAGCTTTGCAGACGATAAGTACAACCGTTTCAGAGAGAAGAGCGGCCAATGTGACAATCTGGCTTTAAGTCGATTCGATAACAAATGACGAAAACGGACGGATTTCTCAGGTTTTTACTACATATGAACACTTTTCGAATTCTCCCGTGCAACGTGGCTGCTAGTCCTCCTTTCATGCAGAATATTATGGTCCTAGCTCATGTCCAAGGTATCAAAGCCAGCTAAAAAGTCAATAATCGATAACTAAAACTTGAATTGTACTACTTCTTACTGGCTATTACATCAACTTAGAAGCTTCATCTGTGTTCCACTATGGTGATTTTAGTGTCCCCGCATGCCGCAGCACGCGACATAGCTTTGCAGACGATAAGTACAACCGTTTCAGAGAGCCGAGCGGCTAATGTGACGATCTGGCTTTAAGTCGATTCGATAACAAATGACGAAAACGAACGGATTTCTCAGGTTTTTACTACATATGAACACTTTACACATTCTCCCGTGCAACTCGTCTGCTAGTCCTCCTGCATGTAAAATCTTAAGTTCCTAGCTCAAGTCCGAGGCACCAAACAAGGGTAAAAAGTCAATAACCGATTCCTAAAACTTACATTGTACTATTTCTTACTGGCTATTACATCATCTTAGAAGCTACATCTGTGTTCTACTATGGTGCTTTTAGTGTCTCCGAATACCGCAGTACGCGATATAGTTTTGCTGACGATAAATACAACCGTTTCAGAGAGCAGAGCGGCCAATGTGACGATTTGGCTTTAAGTCGATTCGATAAAAATGACGAAAACGGACGGATTTCTCAGGTTTTTACTACATATGAACACTTTTCAAATTCTCCCGTGCAACTCGGCTGCTAGTCCTCCTTTCATGCAGAATCTTAAGGTCCTAGCTCATGTCCAAGGCATGAAAGCCAGCTAAAAAGTCAATAATTGATACTTAAAACTTGAATTGTACTACTTTTTACTGGCTATTACATCAACTTAGAAGCTTCATCTGTGTTCTACTATGGTGCTTTTAGTGTCTCCGCATAGCGCAGCACGCGACATAGCATTGCAGACGATAAGTACAACCGTTTCAGAGAGAAGAGCGGCCAATGTGACAATCTGGCTTTAAGTCGATTCGATAACAAATGACGAAAACGGAAGGATTTCTCAGGTTTTTACTACATATGAACACTTTTCAAATTCTCCCGTGCAACTCGGCTGCTAGTCCTCCTTTCATGCAGAATCTTAAGGTCCTAGCTCATGTCCAAGGCATGAAAGCCAGCTAAAAAGTCAATAATCGATACCTAAAACTTGAATTGTACTACTTCTTACTGGCTATTACATCAACTTAGAAGCTTCATCTGTGTTCCACTAGGGTGATTTTAGTGTCCCCGCATGCCGCAGCACGCGACATAGCTTTGCAGACGATAAGTACAACCGTTTCAGAGAGAAGAGCGGCCAATGTGACGATCTGGCTTTAAGTCGATTCGGTAACAAATGACGAAAACGGACGGATTTCTCAGGTTTTTACTACATATGAACACTTTTCACATTCTCCCGTGCAACTCGGCTGCTAGTCCTCCTTTCATGCAGAATCTTAAGGTCCTAGCTGATGTCCAAGGAACCAAATCCATCTAAGAAGTCAATAATCGATACCTTAAACTTGAATTGTACTACTTCTTACTGGCTATTACATCAACTTAGAAGCTTCATCTGTGTTCTACTATGGTGCTTTTAGTGTCTCCGCATACCGCAGCACGCGACATAGCTTTGAAGACGATAAGTACAACCGTTTCCGAGAGAAGAGCGGCCAATGTGACGATCTGGCTTTAAGTCGATTCGATAACAAATGACGAAAACGGACGGATTTCTCAAGTTTGTACTACATATGAACACTTTTCACATTCTCCCGTGCAACTCGGCTGCTACTCCTCCTTTCATGCAGAATCTTATGGTCCAAGCTCATCTCCAAGGCACCAAAACCAGCTAAAAAGTCAATAATCGATACCTAAAACTTGAATTGTACTACTTCTTACTGGCTATTACATCTTCTTAGAAGCTTCATATGTGTTCTACTATGGTGCTTTTAGTGTCTCCGCATACCGCAGCACGCGACATAGCTTTGCAGACGATAAGTACAACCGTTTCAGAGAGAAGAGCGGCCAATGTGACGATCTGGCTTTAAGTCGATTCGATAACAAATGACGAAAACGGACGGATTTCTCAGGTTTTTACTACATATAAACACTTTTCACATTCTCCTGTGTAACTCGGCTGCTAGTCCTCTTTCATGTAGAATCTTAAGGTCCTAGCTCATGTCCAAGGCTCCAAATCCAGCTAAAAAGTCAATAATCAGTAGCTAAAACTTGAATTGTACTACATCTTACTGGCTATTACATCAACTTAGAAGCTTCATCTGTGTTCTACTATGGTGCTTTTAGTGTCTCCGCATACCGCAGCATGCGACATAGCTTTGCAGACGATAAGTACAACCGTTTCGGAGGGAAGAGCGGCCAATGTGACGATCTGGCTTTAAGTCGATTCGATAACAAATGACGAAAACGGACGGATTTCTCAGGTTTTTACTACATATGAACACTTTTCACATTCTCCTGGGCAACTCGGCTGCTAGTCCTCCTTTCATACAGAATCTTAAGGTCCTAGCTCATGTCCAAGGCACCAAATCCATCTAAGAAGTCAATAATCGATACCTTAAACTTGAAGTGTATTACTTCTTACTGGCTATTACATCAACTTAGAAGCTTCATCTGTGTTAAAAAAAGGTGCTCTTAGTGTCACCGCATACCGCAGCACGCGACATAGCTTTGCAGACGATAAGTACAACCGTTTCAGAGAGAAGAACGGCCAATGTGACGATCTGGCTTTAAGTCGATTCGATAACAAATGACGAAAATGGACGGATTTCTAAGGTTTTTACTACATATGAACACTTTTCAAATTCTCCCGTGCAACTCGGCTGTTAGTCCTCCTTTCATGCAGAATCTTAAGGTCCTAGCTCATGTCCAAGTCATCAAAGCCAGCTAAAAAGTCAATAATCGATACCTAAAACTTGAATTGTACTAGTTCTTACTGGCTATTACATCAACTTAGAAGCTTCATCTGTGTTCCAATATGGTGCTTTTAGTGTCTCCGTATACCGCAGCACGCGACATAGCTTTGCTGACGATAAGTACAACCGTTTCAGAGAGGAGAGCGGCCAATGTGACGATCTGGCTTTAAGTCGATACGATAACAAATGACAAAAACGGACGGATTTCTAACGTTTTTACTACATATGAACACTTTTCACATTCTCCCGTGCAACTCGGCTGTTAGTCCTCCTTTCATGCAGAATCTTAAGGTCCTAGCTCATGTCCAAGGCACCAAAGCCAGCTAAAAAGTCAATAATCGATACCTAAAACGTGAATTGTACTACTTCTTACTGGGTATTACATCAACTTAGAAGCTTCATCTGTGTTCCACTATGGTGATTTTAGTGTCCCCGCATGCCGCAGCACGCGACATAGCTTTGCAGACGATAAGTACAACCGTTTCAGAGAGCCGAGCGGCTAATGTGACGATCTGGCTTTAAGTCGATTCGATAACAAATGACGAAAACGAACGGATTTCTCAGGTTTTTACTACATATGAACACTTTACACATTCTCCCGTGCAACTCGTCTGCTAGTCCTCCTGCATGTAAAATCTTAAGTTCCTACCTCATGTCCGAGGCACCAAACAAGGGTAAAAAGTCAATAACCGATTCCTAAAACTTGAATGGTACTATTTCTTACTGGCTATTACATCATCTTAGAAGCTACATCTGTGTTCTACTATGGTGCTTTTAGTGTCTCCGAATACCGCAGTACGCGACATAGCTTTGCAGACGATAAGTACAACCGTTTCAGAGAGCAGAGCGGCCAATATGACGATTTGGCTTTAAGTCGATTCGATAAAAATGACGAAGACGGACGGATTTCTCAGGTTTTTACTACATATGAACACTTTTCACATTCTCCCGTGCAACTCGGCTGCTAGTCCTCCTTCTATGCAGAATCTTAAGGTCCTAGCTCATGTCCAAGGCATCAAAGCCAGCTAAAAAGTCAATAATCAATACCTAAAACTTGAATTGTACTACTTCTTACTGGCTATTACATCAAATTAGAAGCTTCATCTGTGTTCTACTGTGGTGGTTTTAGTGTCTCCGCCTACCGCAGCATACGACATAGCTTCGCAGACGATAAGTACAACCGTTTCAGAGAGAAGAGCGGCCAATGTGACGATCTGGCTTTAAATCGATTCGATAACAAATGACGAAAACGGACGGATTTCTCAGGTTTTTACTACATATGAACACTTTTCACATTCTCCCGTGCAACTCGGCTGCTAGACCTCCTTTCATGCAGAATCTTAAGGTAATAGCTCATTTCCAAGGCACCAAAGCCAACTAAGAAGTCAAAAATCGATACCTAAAACTTGAATTGTACTACTTCTTACTGGCTATTACAGCAACTTAGAAGCTTCATCTGTGTTCTAGTATGGTGATTTTAGTGTCCCCGCATACCGCAGCACGCGACATAGCTTTACAGACGATAAGTACAACCGTTTCAGAGAGAAGAGCGGCCAATGTGACGATTTGGCTTTAAGTCGATTCGATAACAAATGACCAAAACGGACGGATTTCTCAGGTTTTTACTACATATGAACACTTTTCACATTCTCCTGTGCACCTCGGCTGCTAGTCCTCCTTTCATGCAGAATCTTAAGGTCCTAGCCCATGTCCAAGGCTCCAAAGCCAGCTAAAAAGTCAATAATCAGTAGTTATAACTTGAATTGTACTATATCTTACTGGCTATTACATCAACTTAGAAGCTTCATCGGTAATTTACTATGGGGCTTTTACTGTCCCCGCATACCGCAGCACGCGACATAGCTTTACAGACGATAAGTACAACCGTTTCAGAGAGAAGAGCGGCTAATGTGACGATCTGGCTTTAAGTCGATTCGATAACAAATGACGAAAACGAACGGATTTCTCAGGTTTTTACTACATATGAACACTTTACACATTCTCCCGTGCAACTCGTCTGCTAGTCCTCCTGCATGTAAAATCTTAAGTTCCTAGCTCAAGTCCGAGGCACCAAACAAGGGTAAAAAGTCAATAACCGATTCCTAAAACTTACATTGTACTATTTCTTACTGGCTATTACATCATCTTAGAAGCTACATCTGTGTTCTACTATGGTGCTTTTAGTGTCTCCGAATACCGCAGTACGCGACATAGTTTTGCTGACGATAAATACAACCGTTTCAGAGAGCAGAGCGGCCAATGTGACGATTTGGCTTTAAGTCGATTCGATAAAAATGACGAAAACGGACGGATTTCTCAGGTTTTTACTCTATTTGAACACTTTTCACATTTTCCCGTGCAACTCGGCTGCTTCTCCTCCTTTCATGCTGAATCTTAAGGTCCTAGCTCATGTCCAAGGCTCGAAAGCCAGCTAAAAAGTCAATAATTGATACCTAAAACTTGAATTGTACTACTTTTTACTGGCTATTACATCAACTTAGAAGCTTCATCTGTGTTCTACTATGGTGCTTTTAGTGTCTCCGCATAGCGCAGCACGCGACATAGCATTGCAGACGATAAGTACAACCGTTTCAGAGAGAAGAGCGGCCAATGTGACAATCTGGCTTTAAGTCGATTCGATAACAAATGACGAAAACGGAAGGATTTCTCAGGTTTTTACTACAAATGAACACTTTTCAAATTCTCCCGTGCAACTCGGCTGCTAGTCCTCCTTTCATGCAGAATCTTAAGGTCCTAGCTCATGTCCAAGGCATCAAAGCCAGCTAAAAAGTCAATAATCGATACCTAAAACTTGAATTGTACTACTTCTTACTGGCTATTACATCAACTTAGAAGCTTCATCTGTGTTCCACTAGGGTGATTTTAGTGTCCCCGCATGCCGCAGCACGCGACATAGCTTTGCAGACGATAAGTACAACCGTTTCAGAGAGAAGAGCGGCCAATGTGACGATCTGGCTTTAAGTCGATTCGGTAACAAATGACGAAAACGGACGGATTTCTCAGGTTTTTACTACATATGAACACTTTTCACATTCTCCCGTGCAACTCGGCTGCTAGTCCTCCTTTCATGCAGAATCTTAAGGTCCTAGCTCATGTCCAAGGCACCAAATCCATCTAAGAAGTCAATAATCGATACCTTAAACTTGAATTGTACTACTTCTTACTGGCTATTACATCAACTTAGAAGCTTCATCTGTGTTCTACTATGGTGCTTTTAGTGTCTCCGCATACCGCAGCACGCGACATAGCTTTGAAGACGATAAGTACAACCGTTTCCGAGAGAAGAGCGGCCAATGTGACGATCTGGCTTTAAGTCGATTCGATAACAAATGACGAAAACGGACGGATTTCTCATGTTTGTACTACATATGAACACTTTTCACATTCTCCCGTGCAACTCGGCTGCTACTCCTCCTTTCATGCAGAATCTTATGGTCCAAGCTCATCTCCAAGGCACCAAAGCCAGCTAAAAAGTCAATAATCGATACCTAAAACTTGAATTGTACTACTTCTTACTGGCTATTACATCTTCTTAGAAGCTTCATATGTGTTCTACTATGGTGCTTTTAGTGTCTCCGCATACCGCAGCACGCGACATAGCTTTGCAGACGATAAGTACAACCGTTTCAGAGAGAAGAGCGGCCAATGTGACGATCTGGCTTTAAGTCGATTCGATAACAAATGACGAAAACGGACGGATTTCTCAGGTTTTTACTACATATAAACACTTTTCACATTCTCCTGTGTAACTCGGCTGCTAGTCCTCTTTCATGTAGAATCTTAAGGTCCTAGCTCATGTCCAAGGCTCCAAAGCCAGCTACAAAGTCAATAATCAGTAGCTAAAACTTGAATTGTACTACATCTTACTGGCTATTACATCAACTTAGAAGCTTCAACTGTGTTCTACTATGGTGCTTTTAGTGTCTCCGCATACCGCAGCATGCGACATAGCTTTGCAGACGGTAAGTACAACCGTTTCGGAGGGAAGAGCGGCCAATGTGACGATCTGGCTTTAAGTCGATTCGATAACAAATGACGAAAACGGACGGATTTCTCAGGTTTTTACTACATATGAACACTTTTCACATTCTCCTAGGCAACTCGGCTGCTAGTCCTCCTTTCATACAGAATCTTAAGGTCCTAGCTCATGTCCAAGGCACCAAATCCATCTAAGAAGTCAATAATCGATACCTTAAACTTGAAGTGTATTACTTCTTACTGGCTATTACATCAACTTAGAAGCTTCATCTGTGTTAAAAAAAGGTGCTTTTAGTGTCACCGCATACCGCAGCACGCGACATAGCTTTGCAGACGATAAGTACAACCGTTTCAGAGAGAAGAACGGCCAATGTGACGATCTGGCTTTAAGTCGATTCGATAACAAATGACGAAAATGGACGGATTTCTAAGGTTTTTACTACATATGAACACTTTTCAAATTCTCCCGTGCAACTCGGCTGTTAGTCCTCCTTTCATGCAGAATCTTAAGGTCCTAGCTCATGTCCAAGGCGTCAAAGCCAGCTAAAAAGTCAATAATCGATGCCTAAAACTTGAATTGTACTACTTCTTACTGGCTATTACATCAACTTAGAAGCTTCATCTATGTTCCACTATGGTGCTTTTAGTGTCTCCGCATACCGCAGCACGCGACATAGCTTTGCAGACGATAAGTACAACCGTTTCAGAGAGGAGAGCGGCCAATGTGACGATCTGGCTTTAAGTCGATTCGATAACAATTGACGAAAACGGACGGATTTCTCAGGTTTTTACTACATATGAACACTTTTCACATTCTCCCGTGCAACTCGGCTGCTAGTCCTCCTTTCATGCAGAATCATAAATTATAGATCATGTCCAAGGCACCAAAGCCAGCTAAAAAGTCAATAATCGATACCTAAAACTTGAATTGTACTACTTCTTACTGGCTATTACATCAACTTAGAAGCTTCATCTGTGTTCTTCTATGGTGCTTTTAGTGTCTCCGCATAGCGCAGCACGCGACATAGCATTGCAGACGATAAGTACAACCGTTTCAGAGAGAAGAGCGGCCAATGTGACAATCTGGCTTTAAGTCGATTCGATAACAAATGACGAAAACGGAAGGATTTCTCAGGTTTTTACTACAAATGAACACTTTTCAAATTCTCCCGTGCAACTCGGCTGCTAGTCCTCCTTTCATGCAGAATCTTAAGGTCCTAGCTCATGTCCAAGGCATCAAAGCCAGCTAAAAAGTCAATAATCGATACCTAAAACTTGAATTGTACTACTTCTTACTGGCTATTACATCAACTTAGAAGCTTCATCTGTGTTCCACTAGGGTGATTTTAGTGTCCCCGCATGCCGCAGCACGCGACATAGCTTTGCAGACGATAAGTACAACCGTTTCGGAGGGAAGAGCGGCCAATGTGACGATCTGGCTTTAAGTCGATTCGATAACAAATGACGAAAACGGACGGATTTCTCAGGTTTTTACTACATATGAACACTTTTCACATTCTCCTAGGCAACTCGGCTGCTAGTCCTCCTTTCATACAGAATCTTAAGGTCCTAGCTCATGTCCAAGGCACCAAATCCATCTAAGAAGTCAATAATCGATACCTTAAACTTGAAGTGTATTACTTCTTACTGGCTATTACATCAACTTAGAAGCTTCATCTGTGTTAAAAAAAGGTGCTTTTAGTGTCACCGCATACCGCAGCACGCGACATAGCTTTGCAGACGATAAGTACAACCGTTTCAGAGAGAAGAACGGCCAATGTGACGATCTGGCTTTAAGTCGATTCGATAACAAATGACGAAAATGGACGGATTTCTAAGGTTTTTACTACATATGAACACTTTTCAAATTCTCCCATGCAACTTGGCTGCTAGTCCTCCTTTCATGCAGAATATTAAGGTCCTAGCTCATGTCCAAAGCATCAAAGCCAGCTAAAAAATCAATAATGGATAACTAAAACTTGAATTGTACTACTTCTTACTGGCTATTACATCAACTTAGAAGCTTCATCTGTGTTCCACTATGGTGATTTTAGTGTCCCCGCATGCCGCAGCACGCGACATAGCTTTGCTGACGATAAATACAACCGTTTCAGAGAGCAGAGCGGCCAATGTGACGATTTGGCTTTAAGTCAATTCGATAAAAATGACGAAAACGGACGGATTTCTCAGGTTTTTACTCTATTTGAACACTTTTCACATTTTCCCGTGCAACTCGGCTGCTTCTCCTCCTTTCATGCTGAATCTTAAGGTCCTAGCTCATGTCCAAGGCTCGAAAGCCAGCTAAAAAGTCAATAATTGATACCTAAAACTTGAATTGTACTACTTTTTACTGGCTATTACATCAACTTAGAAGCTTCATCTGTGTTCTACTATGGTGCTTTTAGTGTCTCCGCATAGCGCAGCACGCGACATAGCATTGCAGACGATAAGTACAACCGTTTCAGAGAGAAGAGCGGCCAATGTGACAATCTGGCTTTAAGTCGATTCGATAACAAATGACGAAAACGGAAGGATTTCTCAGGTTTTTACTACAAATGAACACTTTTCAAATTCTCCCGTGCAACTCGGCTGCTAGTCCTCCTTTCATGCAGAATCTTAAGGTCCTAGCTCATGTCCAAGGCATCAAAGCCAGCTAAAAAGTCAATAATCGATACCTAAAACTTGAATTGTACTACTTCTTACTGGCTATTACATCAACTTAGAAGCTTCATCTGTGTTCCACTAGGGTGATTTTAGTGTCCCCGCATGCCGCAGCACGCGACATAGCTTTGCAGACGATAAGTACAACCGTTTCAGAGAGAAGAGCGGCCAATGTGACGATCTGGCTTTAAGTCGATTCGGTAACAAATGACGAAAACGGACGGATTTCTCAGGTTTTTACTACATATGAACACTTTTCACATTCTCCCGTGCAACTCGGCTGCTAGTCCTCCTTTCATGCAGAATCTTAAGGTCCTAGCTCATGTCCAAGGCACCAAATCCATCTAAGAAGTCAATAATCGATACCTTAAACTTGAATTGTACTACTTCTTACTGGCTATTACATCAACTTAGAAGCTTCATCTGTGTTCTACTATGGTGCTTTTAGTGTCTCCGCATACCGCAGCACGCGACATAGCTTTGAAGACGATAAGTACAACCGTTTCCGAGAGAAGAGCGGCCAATGTGACGATCTGGCTTTAAGTCGATTCGATAACAAATGACGAAAACGGACGGATTTCTCAAGTTTGTACTACATATGAACACTTTTCACATTCTCCCGTGCAACTCGGCTGCTACTCCTCCTTTCATGCAGAATCTTATGGTCCAAGCTCATCTCCAAGGCACCAAAGCCAGCTAAAAAGTCAATAATCGATACCTAAAACTTGAATTGTACTACTTCTTACTGGCTATTACATCTTCTTAGAAGCTTCATATGTGTTCTACTATGGTGCTTTTAGTGTCTCCGCATACCGCAGCACGCGACATAGCTTTGCAGACGATAAGTACAACCGTTTCAGAGAGAAGAGCGGCCAATGTGACGATCTGGCTTTAAGTCGATTCGATAACAAATGACGAAAACGGACGGATTTCTCAGGTTTTTACTACATATCAACACTTTTCACATTCTCCTGTGTAACTCGGCTGCTAGTCCTCTTTCATGTAGAATCTTAAGGTCCTAGCTCATGTCCAAGGCTCCAAAGCCAGCTAAAAAGTCAATAATCAGTAGCTAAAACTTGAATTGTACTACATCTTACTGGCTATTACATCAACTTAGAAGCTTCAACTGTGTTCTACTATGGTGCTTTTAGTGTCTCCGCATACCGCAGCATGCGACATAGCTTTGCAGACGATAAGTACAACCGTTTCGGAGGGAAGAGCGGCCAATGTGACGATCTGGCTTTAAGTCGATTCGATAACAAATGACGAAAACGGACGGATTTCTCAGGTTTTTACTACATATGAACACTTTTCACATTCTCCTGGGCAACTCGGCTGCTAGTCCTCCTTTCATACAGAATCTTAAGGTCCTAGCTCATGTCCAAGGCACCAAATCCATCTAAGAAGTCAATAATCGATACCTTAAACTTGAAGTGTATTACTTCTTACTGGCTATTACATCAACTTAGAAGCTTCATCTGTGTTAAAAAAAGGTGCTTTTAGTGTTACCGCATACCGCAGCACGCGACATAGCTTTGCAGACGATAAGTACAACCGTTTCAGAGAGAAGAACGGCCAATGTGACGATCTGGCTTTAAGTCGATTCGATAACAAATGACGAAAATGGACGGATTTCTAAGGTTTTTACTACATATGAACACTTTTCAAATTCTCCCGTGCAACTCGGCTGTTAGTCCTCCTTTCATGCAGAATCTTAAGGTCCTAGCTCATGTCCAAGGCGTCAAAGCCAGCTAAAAAGTCAATAATCGATGCCTAAAACTTGAATTGTACTACTTCTTACTGGCTATTACGTCAACTTAGAAGCTTCATCTATGTTCCACTATGGTGCTTTTAGTGTCTCCGCATACCGCAGCACGCGACATAGCTTTGCAGACGATAAGTACAACCGTTTCAGAGAGGAGAGCGCCAATGTGACGATCTGGCTTTAAGTCGATTCGATAACAATTGACGAAAACGGACGGATTTCTCAGGTTTTTACTACATATGAACACTTTTCACATTCTCCCGTGCAACTCGGCTGCTAGTCCTCCTTTCATGCAGAATCATAAATTATAGATCATGTCCAAGGCACCAAAGCCAGCTAAAAAGTCAATAATCGATACCTAAAACTTGAATTGTACTACTTCTTACTGGCTATTACATCAACTTAGAAGCTTCATCTGTGTTCTTCTATGGTGCTTTTAGTGTCTCCGCATAGCGCAGCACGCGACATAGCATTGCAGACGATAAGTACAACCGTTTCTGAGAGAAGAGCGGCTAATGTGACAATCCGGCTTTAAGTCGATTCGATAACAAATGACGAAAACGGACGGATTTCTCAGGTTTTTACTACATATGAACACTTTTCAAATTCTCCCATGCAACTTGGCTGCTAGTCCTCCTTTCATGCAGAATATTAAGGTCCTAGCTCATGTCCAAAGCATCAAAGCCAGCTAAAAAATCAATAATCGATAACTAAAACTTGAATTGTACTACTTCTTACTGGCTATTACATCAACTTAGAAGCTTCATCTGTGTTCCACTATGGTGATTTTAGTGTCCCCGCATGCCGCAGCACGCGACATAGCTTTGCAGACGATAAGTACAACCGTTTCAGAGAGAAGAGCGGCCAATGTGACGATCTGGCTTTAAGTCGATTCGATAACAAATGACGAAAACGAACGGATTTCTCAGGTTTTTACTACATATGAACACTTTACACATTCTCCCGTGCAACTCGTCTGCTAGTCCTCCAGATTGTGAAATCTTAAGTTCCTAGCTCATGTCCAAGGCACCAAACAAGGGTAAAAAGTCAATAACCGATTCCTAAAACTTGAATGGTACTATTTCTTACTGGCTATTACATCATCTTAGAAGCTACATCTGTGTTCTACTATGGTGCTTTTAGTGTCTCCGAATACCGCAGTACGCGACATACCTTTGCAGACGATAAGTACAACCGTTTCAGAGAGCAGAGCGGCCAATGTGACGATTTGGCTTTAAGTCGATTCGATAAAAATGACGAAAACGGACGGATTTCTCAGGTTTTTACTTTATTTGAACACTTTTCACATTCTCCCGTGCAACTCGGCTGCTAGTCCTCCTTTCATGCAGAATCTTAAGGTCCTAGCTCATGTCCAAGGCACCAAATCCATCTAAGAAGTCAATAATCGATACCATAAACTTGAAGTGTACTACTTCTTACTGGCTATTACATCAACTTAGAAGCTTCATCTGTGTTCTACTATGGTGCTTTTAGTGTCTCCGCATACCGGAGCAAGAGACATAGCTTTTCAGACGATAATTAGGACCATTTCAGAGAGAAGAGCGGCCAATGTGATGATCTGGCTTTAAGTCGAGTCGATAACAAATGACGAAAACGGACCGATTTCTCAGGTTTTTACTACATATGAACACTTTTCACATTCTCCCGTGCAACTCGGCTGCTAGTCCTCCTTTCATGCAGAATCTTAAGGTAATAGCTCATGTCCAAGGCACCAAAGACAGCTAAAAAGTCAATAATCAGAAGCTAAAACTTGAATTGTACTACATCTTACTGGCTATTACATATACTTAGAAGCTTCATCGGTGTTCTACTATAGTGCTTTTAGTGTCTCCGCATACCGCAGCATGCGACATAGCTTTGCAGACGATAAGTACAACCGTTTCGGAGGGAAGATTGGCCAATGTGACGATCTGGCTTTAAGTCGATTCGATAACTAATGACGAAAACGGACGGATTTCTCAGGTTTTTACTACATATGAACACTTTTCGAATTCTCCCGTGCAACTTGGCTGCTAGTCCTCCTTTCATGCAGAATATTAAGGTCCTAGCTCATGTCCAAGGTATCAAAGCCAGCTAAAAAGTCAATAATCGATAACTAAAACTTGAATTGTACTACTTCTTACTGGCTATTACATCAACTTAGAAGCTTCATCTGTGTTCCACTATGGTGATTTTAGTGTCCCCGCATACCGCAGCACGCGACATAGCTTTGAAGACGATAAGTACAACCGTTTCCGAGAGAAGAGCGGCCAATGTGACGATTTGGCTTTAAGTCGATTCGATAACAAATGACGAAAACGGACGGATTTCTCAAGTTTGTACTACATATGAACACTTTTCACATTCTCCCGTGCAACTCGGCTGCTACTCCTCCTTTCATGCAGAATCTTATGGTCCAAGCTCATCTCCAAGGCACCAAAGCCAGCTAAAAAGTCAATAATCGATTCCTAAAACTTGAATTGTACTACTTCTTACTGGCTATTACATCTTCTTAGAAGCTTCATATGTGTTCTACTATGGTGCTTTTAGTGTCTCCGCATACCGCAGCACGCGACATAGCTTTGCAGACGATAAGTACAACCGTTTCAGAGAGAAGAGCGGCCAATGTGACGATCTGGCTTTAAGTCGATTCGATAACAAATGACGAAAACGGACGGATTTCTCAGGTTTTTACTACATATAAACACTTTTCACATTCTCCTGTGTAACTCGGCTGCTAGTCCTCTTTCATGTAGAATCTTAAGGTCCTAGCTCATGTCCAAGGCTCCAAAGCCAGCTAAAAAGTCAATAATCAGTAGCTAAAACTTGAATTGT